>NC_092875.1:230257135-230567611 GCF_028372415.1 Notamacropus eugenii | reverse complement strand
TTGTGAAAGATACTAAGGAAGCAAGAGTGTCTATCAGGGTTTTGTTCCCCCATATAATCTTATTGATATCTTTTGGGGGGGAATATGGGGAACAATCTCCCTAATTAAGGAGATGAGGGTTATTAATAACCTTTCTTGTTCTTTTTCTTTTGTTAAAAAAACATAGTAAAGAGGTAGTAATTTTGACTCTTTACATAAAAATCTTGGTTTCATTTTTTCCTCTTAAGATTGTACTATCAGGGAAGAAATCATTAAAACCAGTTTAGTTGTGTGCATTGAAAATCTTTCTGAGAAAAAGAGTTTGTCAGTAACTTTTCAGTTTTGGTTTACAAAGTGTTTTACATAGGTTATCTCATTTGATCCTCACAAGTCCCCTGTGAGATAGGTGCAGTTGTTTTCCCAGTTTTACAGATGAGAAAACTGAGGTTGAGAGAAGTTAAATTACTAGACCAGAACTGCACAGACAATAAATTTCTTTTTTTTTTTTATTCAAACCCTTTTCTTGGCTGTTACAAAAATATTACTTCCATGCAGACTGTTCTCCAAAGTACCTGCCGATGCTAGAAGCCTATCTCCCTGACCTTGACTCAGCTACTGTGACTTCCAACTCTCTAGGTGATGAGGTTTTGATACAGGATGGTTTTTAGACATGTGACTTAACAGTTTCACATTTAAAAATTGCAGTAATTTTGTTTGTAATTTCTAACCTCTAAAATCTGTACATGAGTTTACAAACAGATTAACATCAAAATAATGAGAGCCTTCCTGCTTGATGCCTCCATAATAGTCCCTGCTTGAGAGTAATCCTGGAGGGAAAGTTCTGTCCCCTTACATAGAGCACCTGAAGTGATTTGATATGTATAGTGGCTATTTTATGCAAGCATCATTGGGTTCTTCAGTGCTTCCGGCTTCAGTGCCAAAACAATATAGATCCATAGATGCCTATCTGAGCAGAAATCTGACTGGTGAGAAGTCACTGATCAGTCATTGCTCTGGCTCAAGCTCTTGCTGCAAGATTTATTTCTTCTTCTAGCAGTGTTTCTAGTGAGCAGACCAGTCCTTTTGCTGGCAATGAGAACCACAGTACCTGCCCACCTGATGCTAGCCACAGATGCTGAATTCACACAGTTCCTTTTTAGTCATTGTACATAGCAGATAATGGCATTCATAGTATGAGGAGGAATTCCCTTCTTTTACCATATCTTCATTAGCATTATAATAACAAGTAATATTCAAGAAGGGAAACTGTTGTTCTGTAGGATCAGTGAGAAGCTGCTGAATTGCTTGCCAGCACAAGCTCTGTTCCCTTTGTATACTAGCGATTTCTTCTGCTTCGTGTCTCCAACCTCATGGCACTAACTACATGACTCTAGTCATCTGTCCGCTGTTACTACATTAAGACACATCACCTGAAGTCCTGGAACAATCCCTCCTTTCTGTCATTCCCACGACAACTCGTGAAGTAAATGTCCAGATCCCCTTTCATGGTTTTTGTTAAAAGCATAAGCAGATATTTTAGCACCATTTCCAGCAATGTCTACTTCCATTCTTGTCTCAAAAGAGTAACTTTCCACCAGTGGAATGACTTCTTCATCTATCAGTGTGTACTCTCTCTTCCCAGCCACTCAGCTGAGCCACACAATGCCCAACTTAAAGTCAGTCATGGCCAGAGCATCCCACTTGTAGCTACCACCATCATTCCTCCCTCCCAATTTCCCTCAAGCTAAGGCATTGGCCACTGCTGGCACCACCACCTCTTCCCTCCTGCTGGCTGGGGTCTGTCACCAGATAGTAAATTTCTAAATCAGAATTTGAACTGAGGTCTTTTGGGGAACAATTTTCCATGTCTAGCACTCTATCACTTCTGCCACTAGTTACAATCACTCTTTGGTCAAATCTTTCCTCTTTCTAAAATCCTGTCATGGGGGTAGCCTGGCATGTTGCTTAATGAGCCAATTTCATAATCAGAAGATCTTGATTCAAGGTCCTCTGACATATACTGACTTTATGACTCTGGGCACATTATTTCACCTCTTAGAGCCCAAGACAGTTGTCTGATCAGCCACAGTCAGACACACTGAAATTTCACTTTATCATGGTGATGTCATTTTGGTCCTCTTTAAAGACGAAGGACAGCAGCCAAGCAAGTTATATAGCAATTGCAACTCTGCATTGATTGGGGGAGTTTTATCACCAGGAATTAGCTACACCCAATGAAAGAACAAAGTAATTGTATTGTATAAAGATAAGAGTGTTATAAATCAGTTACTCAGAACCATGGTTTTGACTCATTGCCATTACCAGAAAAAAAGTCTGGGGTAACTTTGTTTTTCCAAGAGATTGGAGACTGACCAAGTGTATTAGAAAATTATTAGATGTAGACCACATGGCTTTTCTAAACAGGGTCAATAGGATAATGAATTAAGTAATATCGAAATTGCCCCCTGGTGGCACAGAGATTATAGCCATACAGAAAAGCTGGGTCTCATACACTGATATAGGCAACAATCATTAAGAGATGTTTAGAGAGCAAAACTACTCTTTGAACTAGCTATATTTTCATCAATTTTGTCATCACAGGAAATATAATCTGATTTTTACAGTCTTTTAATTTTCTGATTGCCATAAAACCAGATAGTAGCATGCTGTCTTCGTTCTTAGTTTCTGCTTGACACATACCTATTGAGTCAGTAAAGCATTTATTAAGCACTCATTATGTGCCAGGCACTGTGCCAAATATTAGAGATACAGGGAAAGGTAAAAAACACAGTCCTTTAGTTAAGGAGATCGTATTCTACCAGAGAACGAAACATTCAAACAACCATGGACACAGATAATAGATACAGGTCATCTCAAAGGAGAAGTAATAGCAATGGGGATGAGAGAGAAGGCCAATTTGAGCTAACTCTTGAAGGAAGCCAGAAGGCAGAGATGAGAAAGATGAGAACATGGGGGAAAGCCTATAAAATGACAGGGAATTGGGTGATGAGATATGGTATTCAGAGAACAGCAGGTAGGGCAATTGTTGATTATAGACTACATAGATGCAGTAACATGTGTTAAGACTAGAACAGTATGAAGGAACTGGTTTTTTTAAGGATTTTAAATGCTACACAAAGAAGCTTATTTTTGATGCTAGAGGTAATAAGAAGGTGCTGGCATTTATGGGCAGGGGCAGGGTGCATGGTCATACCTACACATTAGTAAAGCCATAATGAGTGGAGGATAGGTTGGAATGAGGAGACACTTGAGAAAGGGAAATCAATTAGAAAACTGTTGCAATGGTCTAGGTGAGAGGCACAAAGAATATTGAGATGGTGGCTATGTGATTAGAGAGAAAGAGATACACATGAAAGATGTTAGGAAGGTAGAAACAAGACTTGACAACAGATTGGATATATAAGGTAAGTGTGAGTAAAAAGTTGAGGATGGCAATGAGATTATAAGCCTATGCCTGGAAAAGTAGTGATACCCTTTCCATTATTAAGAAAATTGGGAAGTGAAAAGTATTAGAGTGAGAGATGGGGGTATTAGGGTGAAGAAGATGAGTTCTATTTCAGACATGTTAAAATTGAGGTGCCTGTGGGGCATAGAGGACAGTTGTTGATGTGGGTCTGGAATTCTGGGAACAATCTGCACTGAGATGAAAGAATCTGTGAGAGTTTATGAGATTAGCAAGCAAGACAATATAGAATAGGGGTTCTTATTCTTGGATAAAAAATCAGGGTTTTTTATATTTTGATAACTGTATTTCAATATAATTGGTTTCTTTAGCATTATTCTAATAATGGGCCCATGGGCTCAAAACCATTTTGCCAAAGGGATTAACACATAAACAGATCAACATAAAAGGTTAAGAACCTTTGGTATAAAGGGAGAAGAGAGCCCAGGTCAGAACTTTGGGATATACCCTCAATTAATAGGCCTGACTGGATGAAAAACTGATAAAGAAAATTTAGACAAGTGGGAAGAGAATGAGGAGAAAACAGGATCACCAAAACTTTGAGAGAATATCCAGGATGAGTTGCTGATCAATACTGACAAAGGCCAGAGAAAGGTCAAGAAGGATGAGACTTGAGGAAAGGCCATTAGATCTGGCAATCCGGAGATCAGTGATACCTTTGGAAAAAGCAATTTCAGTTGAATGATGAGGTCAGACTGCAAAGGGCTTTGAAGTGAGAGGAAAGTGGAGGCACCTAGTATATAGACAGCTTTTTCAAAGAGCTTATTAGAAAGGAGGGGATAGATAAAAGATAATAGCTAGCAATGATGGTTTTATCAATTGATGGTTTTTTTTAAAGGATGGGGAGACATGAGCATGAGAGTGGAGAAGACTTGAGACAAGAGAGAGAAAGAAGGAGTGAACAGATAGATTGAAAATTAGACAGAGTAGATATGATAGAGAAGAAAATCTCTAGAGGGAAAGGAATAGGATCAAGGGTATGAACTGATGGGTAAAAGGGCTACCTCTTCATGTGAGGTGGGTGAAAGAGGAGATTATGGGAGATGTGAATGATGTCAGATGAGGAGGGAGAAGGAGAAACTCTCAACAAATGGTCCTTAGGCTTCCTCTTCCTTATATGCCACACTTTTTTTACTTTATAAGTCAAAGTATAAGGTACCGTAAAACTGCTAGTCTGCCAGATGACATCCAAGAAGAGATATATTTTAGGAGCAACTGACTTTTGTCATTTCTTATAACTTTGTGTTTCCATTCATCAAAGCTTTCTGTAAAATTGTGTATATATTTTAACAAAACCATATCTCAAATCCACTGTTAAAGTATTAATCCCCTACCCAAAGCATGGAATCCATCTGGTCTAGTAATTATTAACCTGGGGTCCATGAACAACCTCCTCCAGGGTCTGTGAATGTGGATGGGAAAAATGTATATATTATTTCAATAAGTCTTCTTTGTAATCTTTGTTCATTTGAAGTATTTCTAAGGAATCCAAAAGTTTCACCAAACTGCCAAAAGAATACATGACACAAAAAAGGTTAAAAACCCCTGGGGTCTAATAAAAGTGGGAGGTTTTATATTCCTCTAGATTCTAGGTGATTTCAAAAAATATATATCCAAATACACTTATAATATGTAACTCATAATCTTAAATAGGACCTACCTCACAATCCTAAAGTACTGTGAATTATGCAGAGGGCCCCTAAATTCCGAAATACTGTGTATCATGAAGTTTTCCTGTCTTCCAAGATTTCATGGCGAAAATAGAGATTAGAACTGTAATTTGATGGTATAGGAAACAAGAAAATGCCCTCTACCAACAATGCAGGCTGGCATTTTCTCTCACAATTATAATGAAAGACGAGGACTGCATATCCTTTTATCTGGTTTTTATATCCCTTGTACCATGTACAGAGTAGGCGCTTAATATACATGCTTATTGAATTGAATTAACTGTAACTATCTCCTAATTTGAAAAATAAGCTGTAGTTCATAGATGTTCTTATTCCCTACTCCCCAAATAAAAGTACATTCAAAGGGAAGAAAAAAGCTCACAAAATTCCAGTGTTTCGAGTGAATAGTAATTTTGAAAAGAAAAAAGGAGTAACAGCCAAATGTACCTGATGAAAGAAATCATTGGGGTAGGGAGAGAGTTTGAGGTAGGAAGATATCAAAGAAAGAAATTCTTTTGGAGCTGATGTAGTTTAAGGGGACCTGGGAGAGTAACATGGTCAAGATTTACTTATGGGAAGGACTGAAGAGGACACAATTTTATATCATTTCTACTTTGATTTTCTTAGTATTTAGCATATGCTACTTTCTATGATAAATGTAAAGCACTTAGCACTGTGCCTGGCACATAGTTAGGTGCTTAATACATGTTTATTCCCTTTCCCTTTTGTACCCTATCTGTAGGTAGCAGACCTCACCTGCAGATGGGTATTGTCAGTGTGACAGAAAGGTGGCAGATTCCCCCTCCTCAGTCCTCCCTCTTCAGCTCTTGTCTGATTCCACTGAGACTTCCTTGATGCAAAGGGTAGTAATAATTATAAGCTCACATCATTCTGTGCTTTAAGACTTACAAGGCTATATGCATACATACGTGTATATATACATGTATATATGTATGATGAAATTGCCTCATTTGATCCTTATAATAATGCTATAAGGAAGGGGCTATTATCACCCTCATTTAGACACAAAGAAACTTAGACTGAGACATCTAATTTCTTGTGCAGGGTCATAAACTGATACAGATCTTCCTAATTCCAGAATTAAAGACCACAGCAGTCCTTAATCAGATTCTTTGGGTCACACACAAAAAGCCCAATTCATCTCCGTTTCAGAGGAACCATAAGATTTTCGTGAGTCTCCTACACAGTGTATCTCAGGATCTAGATGGGAGGATCTTGGGTGAGGAGAAGCTAAAGAATACTACGTATAAAACAAAGACCAGGGCTCACAGGGGGAACGGAAGTGGAAAAGGGGTAGAGAATAATTGCCAAAAATGCTTTAAAACCTCCTCAGCTCCTTCCCTCTGCCAACACAGGCCCTGTTAGACTCAGAGTGGACTCAGAGGAAGAAGACAGGGTCACTGATCTCAAGGAGGAAAGATTACTATAAATGGAGAGAAGATAAACACAAGCACAAATAGAGGAACATTTTTCAAAATGAAAGATCATTTAGTGATACATAATAAACAATAGCTGACCAGGGATTTTAGTGGTATACCCTAGTTTAAACAAGCATCAATATATGGAAGATAAACTAGGGGAGATGTATTTGCTTTTAAAAAAACAGTATTCATATTACTATTTCTCTAAATAACAAATTCCTCCATTGCAAGGGTTCTTAACCTGGAGTCCATGCTCTTTTTTAAGTTATGATAGTTTTATTTCAATATAATTGTTTTCCTTTGTAACCCTATGTATTTTATTTTATGCATTTACGAATATTATGCAGAGTGGTCCATAGTCTTCCCCAGACTGCCAAAGGGCAGGTGCGGTAATAATGAACACAGTAGAAGTGACACCAAATAAGTTAAGAATCTGTGCTCTAGTAACGTGATTCAACTTTAAACATTTCCATTAAGAGCTTTCTCAAGAATATATCTATTCAGGAAAGCAAAGTATACTTGGTTAAATCCTAGTAATTTGTTATAGTAACAAATTAGCTTAGGTGGCAACTAGATAGTTATGTGGCACAGTGTCAGACCTGGAGTCAGGATGACCTGTGTTCAGATCTGATCTCAGACACTTACTAGATATGTGACACTGGACATGTCATTTAACTTCCATCAGGTTCGGTCTCCTAAATCTAAAATGGGGAGGGATAGCAGAATACTAGCACCTATATCACAAGAGTTGTTGTGAGGATCAAATGAGATACTATTTGTAAACCTTAAAGCATGATGTAAATGCAATCTATCAATATTATTATTAGGTGTGAGAGAAGATACTCTGTCTTTTGAGCTAAATTTTGAAAAATAAAGATAATAATGGATAAACTAAATGAAAATGGTATGGTGAGGTCAGCTCAGTATTGGAAACACTTGGTTCATTCAGTATTAGTGTGAAAAATGAATACACAAAGTGTTCACATGTTTTTGAATCCTCCCTACTTGAAGTTACAGTGTTGTAAAATATGGTCATTGGTTCCATCTCAATGTAAATATATGGTTTGAATTCAAATAATGTTGCAAATTCATCAGGGGAGACCAGGGCCTAGTTATGTAAAATATATATACATATGTGTATACGTATTTATATCTGGCAGTAATAAGAGGTGAAATGACCACACTTTTACATTTTCCATCTCTTCAAAAATTATCTGAAACCCAAGAAAAAAGGTTCCAATATTCTTCATATTTAAAAAAAAGCAAGGAAATTCAAAATTGAGTAAGACATTTGAAGTTTAAAAGTTTTTCTGTAAATAATTTTTTTTAAAAATGGAATGTGTTACCTCAAAAAGTAATAGGCTCTCTTATATTGGAGGTCTTCAAGCAAAAGCTGAATAATTATTTGTCACATATGATGTTAGGGGAGAAGGGGGAATTTATTCAGTTATAGGTTGAGCAAGATGACCTTGAATCCCTTCCAACTTGTACAATGAAGGATTCTAATTCTGTCTACCAGGGACATAGCTAGGGTAAAAAAAGTCATAACAAATTATCTTAATAAATATCTGTTCAATTACTTTAAAAGGTTGCTCTGAAATATTTAAATATAATTTAAATTCTTTCATTCAAAGTTGTAATTTACTAGTATACACATTATTCCTCTTGCTTTGCATACAGAAAAACAAAGAAAAGTAGGCCATTTTGCCTATTATAAATCTTAAAATAGCAGCAACTATAAATGTTTGTACAACAAAAGAACAAAATGTTATATCCAAAACCATAAAATTTTACTAGAAAGTTTGGAAAGATAAAAGGGATTGGGAAAGGAAAGTGATTCTGAATACCTTGTCTAAATTACTTCATTCCTCTACATCCCTGTGTTTAAGGTCTATTCATCAGGAATATTTATTAAACATCTACTATGTGCTCAGAATAGTGCTTAGCATAGTGCTAGCTACTTTAGAACTTTGTTTATATCTAAATACTCTGCTGAAGCTACCATGCGATGTTTCACTCCCTTTTGGTAAAGGTTTTTGCATTGTTTGTCGTTGAGTGAAGGGTCAATTTTTAAAGTTTGTAGTTGTTGGACTAAGAATCAAATTTTTTAAATTTATAAAGCATTAAAAGGGACATTAGTTAATAATAGTTTTGCAAAAAGGTTTTAAAAAAACATAAAGAGTCCCTATTTGTGAAGCACTACTCTTAAAGATCTAGAATTGTATGTCATGGCCCATGCTTTTGAAGAACTCACAATTTATTTGAGGGAGCAGGATACATAAAACAATTTATAATTAGTTAAACCATATGAAACAGACTGCATATGTTATAGATGTTTCAAGAAATGAAAGGTCATTATAGGCTGAAGTTGTCAAGGAAGACTTCCAGGAAGTGGTAAGATGTGAACTGGTCCTTGAAGAATGGATATATGGAGAAAGAAGAAAGAACATTTCATGTAGGGAAAGCAAGATAATTTATAAGCATATAAACAACACATTATGTTCCTGGTGGAGTAAAGAGACTGAAGAATACAAGGTTCTAGTTGAGAAGTAATAGGAAATAAGGCATATAAAAAAGTGGGGCCAAGTCTTAGAGGGCCTTGAAAGCCAGGTGAGGAGTTAGCTTTGATATAGTAAGCAGCTAACAGAAGTTTTTGATCAGAAGAGTAATATATGTGCATAGATTAAGGGAAATTACTCTGGATGGATTGGATTTCCAGTATCCACTAGCTATCTATGGCCTTAGAGTTAAAGTACAAATTCTGAGTGTTAGACATTCTAGCTTTAAACTGCCTTTTCCATCTTATTTCAAACTATTTCCTTTTGAACTCTCTTTATTCTAGTCAATCCAATATTCTTGATATTCTCTGGCTTGTAATTTCATCTTTTATCTTTGTACCTTTGCAAAAGCTATCTATTCCTCATACCTGAAATAAATTCCTTCCTCGCTTTTACCTCCTAAACTGCCCAGTTTCTTTTAAGAAAATCATGGGTAGGAGTGGAGCCAAGATGTGGAGTAGAAGAACAGATCTACTCTAGTTCTTCCCCTATAATCCATAAAATACCTGTAAAAAATGAGTCTAAATAAATTCTAGAGCAGCAGAAGCCACAAAATGACAAAGTGAAACAGATTTCCAGACCAAAACAGTGTGGAAGGCCCACAGAAAGGGTCTATCACATTAGGCTCAGAATGGAGCACAGCCCAACCTAGACCACGCAGCACAAACAGGACTGGAATAGGCTTCAGGGTGCAGAATCACAGGTAGCAGCTGAAGTTCCCAGATTTCTCAACTCACAAAAACCAAAGACAGTTTCAAAGGTCAGTAAGAAAACTCTTTCACCTGGGTAAGAGGGAAGTGTGGTCCAGCCCCACTCCTGGCCCCAGGGTGGTGTCAACCACTGCAGCAGAACAGCATCCCCTTTTGGAGTTCTGACCTAAAGACCCTGGGGAAATCAAGCTGCTGATCTGGGTCTCAGTCCTGAGTGGTGATACTGGAGTGAGGAGGAGTTCTAGCATGGTGGTGCTCGTAGTGGCTGTGGAGAGGGAATCCTACATGCAGTTCCAGGGAAGAAAAGAGTGCTTATGGTTGTTCACAGACCAGAGCTCAGGCCAGGAGAGGAATAAACTCCTTTCCCTTGATTGTGTCATCTTGGAGGAACTGAGAACTTACAAATCTCTAAAGATATCTAAAAACCTGCTCCACAAAACCTCTGAAGCCTAGGAGAATATAGCCTCCACATTGCAAAGGACTCAAAAGTCAAGTAACTGGCTGGGAAAATAAGACCATAGAAGGTTACTTTCTCAGTGAAAATATATTTTCTTCCATCCTTTTGGAAGAGGAAGAACAAAGCAGACAATCAGAGGAAGATATCAAAGTCAAGGCTTCTACATCCAAAACCTCCAAAAAAAAATATGCAGGTCGTGGAAGAGCTCAAGAAGGATTTTGAAAATCAAGTAAGAGAGGTGGAGGAAAAATTAGGAAGAGAAATGAGAGCAATGAAAGAAAATCTTGAGAAGCAAGTCAACAGCTTGCTAAAGGAGACCCAAAAATGCTGAAGAAAATAATACCTTTAAAAATAGACTAACTCAAATGGCAAAAGAGCTCCAGAAAGCCAATGAGGAGAAGAATACCTTAAAAATCAGAATTGGCCAAATGGAAAAGGAGGTTCAAAAGCTCACTGAAGAAAATAGTTCTTTAAAAATTAGAATGGAGCAGATAGAAGCTAATGACTTCATGAGAAACCAAGAAGTTATAAAACAAAACCAAAAGAATGAAAAAATAGAAGACAATGTGAAATATCTCATTAGGAAAACAAGTGACCTGGGAAATAGATCCAGGAGAAATAATTTTAAAATTATTGATCTACCTGAAAACTATGATTAAAAAAAAGAGCCTAGACCTCATCTTCCAAGAAATTATCAAGGAAAACTTCCCTGGTATTCTAGAACCAGGGGGCAAAATAGAAATGGAAAGAATTCACTGATCACTTCCTGAAAGAGACACCAAAAGGAAAACTCCCAGGAATATTGTTGCCAAATTCCAGAGTTCCCAGGTCAAGGAAAGGGTATTGCACACAGCCAGAAAGAAACAATTGAAGTATTGTGGAAATACAATCAGGATAACACAGGATTTAGCAGCTTCTGCACTAAGGGATAGAAGGACTTGGAATATGATATTCCAGAAGTCAAAGGGGATAGGATTAAAACCAAGAATCACCTACCCAGCAAAACTGAGTATAATACTTCAGGGGAAAAATGGAATTTCAATGAAATAGAGGACTTCCAAGCATTCTTGTTTAAAAGACCAGAGCTGAATAGAAAATGTGACTTTCAAATATTTTCAAAATCAAGAGAAAAAAGAAAAAGTAAACAGGAAAGAAAAGCCTTAAGGAACTCATTAAAGTTGAACTGTTTACATTTCTACATGAAAAGATGTTATTTGATGCCCATTCTTGTATGTGTATATTATATATCTGTAGGTATGTATATGTACATGGGTATATGTGTGTATGTATATATGTGTGTATGTATATGTGTGTATGTGCATATACATAGACAGAGGGCACAAGGTAAGCTGAATATGAAGGGAGAATACCTAAAAAAATAGTATTTGCTGTTGAATGGAATGTACTAGGAGTAAAAGAAAGGGAGACATAGAATGTAACAAATCATCTCACATTATAGAGGGAAGAAAGAGCTTTTACCATGGAGGGGAAGAGGGGAGAGATGAAAGGAAGTAAGTGAGGCTTACTCTCATGGGATTTGACTTAAGGAGGAATAATACACACTCAATTGGACATGGAAATCTATTTTGTCCTGCAGGAAGGCAAGGGGGAAGGGGATAGGAGAGGAAAGATAATAGAAGGGACAGTAAATTGGGGAAAGGGATAATCAGAAGCAAACACTGTTGTTGGAGGACAAGTCAAGAGACAGAATGGAATAAATTGAGGGCAGGTTAGGACAGAGGGAAATGTGGTTAGTCTTTTACAACATAACTATTATAGAAGTGCTTTACATTGTTATACATGTATGACCTGTATTGAATTGCTTGTTTTCTCAGTGAGGTTGGGTGGAGAGGGAGGGAGGGAGAAAATATGGAACTCAAAGCTTTAATAAGGTTAAAAATTGTTTTAGCATGCAACTGGAAATTAAGATATACAGGCAATGGAGTATAGAAATCTATTTTGCCCTACAGGAAAATAGAAGGGAGGGGGTTGGAAAAAGGGGGGGGGGTAATAGAAGGGAGGACAGACTAGAGGAAGGGGTGGATGGGGTGCACGCTGTGAGTGGGGAGAGGTGGGGAGAAGATTTTGAATTCAAAGTCGTGTGGAAGTAAAAGTTGAGGACTGAAAAATAAATAAATTATTTTTTTTTTAAAAAAAAAGAAAATCACAGGTGCCATCTCCAACATGAATCCTTATCTTTAATCCCTAATTATTCATGTTACCTCCCTCCTCGAATTGTCTCACGTTAAAGTATCAATCAGTAAGCATTTACTGTAGAATTATAGGATTGTAGATTTTGAGCTAAAATAGACCTTAGAGGTATTGAGGAGGCTAACTTTTTTATAGATGAAGAAACTGAGAGCCAGAGAGGTTGTAACTTACCCAGACACAGTCTGTAAGTATCTGAGGCAAGATTTAAACCCAAAATCCTGATTCCATGCTGTCTCATACTATTAAGTGCTTACCATGTACTAGACACTATACTAAGAAGTAGAAATACAAAGATAAAAATTAAATAGATCTTGCCCTCAAGAAGCTTACATTCTAATGAGGGAGATGACATGTACATCTATAAACGTTTACGTTACACAGACAAAACAAATATAAGGTAGTTTAAGGATGCAATGTATTAATATCTGGGAAGGAAGGGAGCTAAGAAAGGCATCATGTAGAAGGTGACTTTTGAGTTGAATCTTAAAGAAAACTAGAAATTCCCAGAGGAAAATGTTAGGAGGAAATACATTCAAAAGTGCAAAGACAGAGACATAGAAGATAGAGGGTCATGGGAAATGGCTATGTGATTAGAGAGGATGTGTAAAAAAGGTGTTGGGGAGATGGAAATGACAAGATTTCACAGTTAATTGGATATGTGATGTGAATGAGGAATCAAGGATGAATCTAGTAGTTATCACTAACATTCCCAACAACCTGCTTAGACTAAGACCTGGAGAATGGTTCCCTAGGCATGGAACCATAGCGGGGCTTGCCTCACAAATCTCTTCATAAGCCTTGCATTTTAAAGTTAATTGTCACTCTTTATCCAAGTAGGTAAGGAATGATTTTTGCTTTTACTAGCAGAATTTCTTAGGGTATTTCTTGAAATATAAATCAAAGTCCTTATACATTAGCTGGTTATGATATTTTTCTCTGTCATAAAGGAGTATGCTCTGATGGGGTCCTAAATTCTTCATATAAGATTAAAATTTAACTCAGACAAATCCAATTCAGCAAATATTTTTGAAGTCTACTGTATGCAAAGTCCTCGTGATAGACATAATCTTTTAACACCATCAATTTGTATGGTACATCATACTTTACAAAGTACTACTATATGAACTATTTCATTTTATCTTTTAAACAACACTGGGAAAGGGCAAAATAAGTATTATTAACCTCTTTTGACATAGACATAGAACAAAATTTCATAGTATGTAAAATGTAGCACCAGTTTTTAATAGCCACAAGAAAGAGGGTAAAAAAAACTATATCATCTGTCAAAAGTTGGTGAGCTATGGAAGAGATTGTAGTGCTAAATCATACTCTTCTAGATTTAATCTACTTAGAAAACATCAGTGGTCAAGTTTCACTCTGTATATATATATACATATATATTTGTATATATATATATTTGTATATATATTATATACTATATTTCAAGGTACAGAAGAACAATTTCACAATGTATTGATTTGAATGAAAGCTATAAATCATTTAACTGCATTGATGCTTTGGGGAATGGGAGAAAATAAAGTGTTTTTCAATAACAGTTATGTATGTGACCTGCTAAATGTAAATTGTTTCCAACATTATGCACTACTACTAGCTAAGCTAATGTGTATTTTTTTTAGGTAAGGCAACTTATCAGTAAAATTAGAGTAGATGTAAGGACCAGTTACTTTTTATATCAAATCAGTATAACAGATAGTTTAAACTTTAGTTTATGAAAATGCTCCAAAAAATCTACTGTGTATTTTATGAAATAAAGTTAATAGAACCTGGAATGTTTATGCCTCTGAATTGTTCAGCAGTTGTTCTCTTAATCATTCTGTTAAGTTTTCATTTGAACATAACAGAAAGCATCAAAGAAAATGCTAAATTGATGAAAACACATAAAATAGACTAAGCAACATGTGTGTTTATATACTAGAACAGGGGTCAGCAAAGTGAATATGAAAATCATCCTTTGCCCATGGATCATACAAAAAGAGATAGTGGACCATACTTTCCCAACTACTGTTCTAGACTTTTTAATTCCAAAATCCTTTTAAAATAGTGAAACCTCATAGATTAAATTTTAATAGTATTTCGTATAGTTACATGCTGTATTCCTCACTGGTGTCTGAATTTTCTAAAATGTGGTATTCTGATTATCATGGATATATATGTATATATATATATCCATGAGAATTATTTAAGTTGTTATGTGACTATATAGTCACATAACAACTTAAATAATACCTTAAAAGTTTTATGATATTTTGAATAGCTTATTTTTTCTTTTGTGAATAATGTAATATGTGTCATATCCTTCTACCATTTTCCTTTTCTTTTCCTTTACTTGACTTCTCATTCTTTCACCTATTTTTATTCTCCAGTATATTGTCCCATACTAGATTCATTTGCCTACATATCCAACTTTGAAGATCTCATCCCTATGATCTTCCATTTTATGTTTCACTAGTCATCATCCTGAGATCCTTTGCTCTTCGCAGTTTGTTATAGACCTGGTAATTGTCATTTCTGGGAAGCTTTCACCATCGTTTTCCACTTCTGTTTTTAGGCTAAACATTAATAGAGATGTAAAGTCAGACTAATTTCACCTGCTATTTATAAATTTTTGTTTGTACATGATGTCAACTGGATGCTCACTTCTGCTCTAAAAGTCTTTTATTCCACTCATAAAAGCTCTCTATCTCATTCTCCATAGTGACTTGTTTCAAACTTTTTATTCTTACCTCAAGTGCACAGTATCATGCCCAACACTCACAAATTCATGCCTATATCAGATAACTTAGTACTTGACAAAGAAGATTGAGACATTGAAAAGTATACTTCCCCCTCTAGTCCTCTGTGCTTTCTATTATCATCACCTACTCTCTTCCTTTACTGTAGTCACAAAAGAAGTCACCTTATTCTTCTCTAGGTGAGCCAGAGCTACACAGTCATTAGTTTCACTCTACAGAGAGCTAAACATAGCCTTAGCAGTCATCTAGCCTAACCCCATCATCTTACATATGAAGAAATTGAAGTCAAAGAGGTGACATGATTTGTCCAAGGTTACATATATAATAAGTAGCCTAACCTAGTTAAGCAACTTGACCAGAATTGAACATCTAACAAGTGGCAAATCAGGGACATGTCTAGTTCTTCCAACTGGAAGTGACAGAGCTATAATTAGAACTGATGTCCTCTTACTCAAAATTCAGTCCTCTTTGCATTTTAAAATGCTGCAGATTAGATGGGAAAATAACATCATGAAAGCCAAGGAAGAAAGGACTTTTTAAGAAAAGGGAGCAATCAATAGTATTAAAAGCCAAAATAAGAACTGAAGAAAGACCTTGAAATGTAGCAAAAACTCATTAAGAGCATTTTTTATCAACTTGAGGAATGTAAGATAAAAGATGGAAGCATCAACCAAAATAAGTAACTTTGCAGATGTGGAAACTGAGATCCAAAGCCATTAAGTGTCTTGCCCAAGGTCACATAGGGAATAAGTAGAAAATCCTCTTCCATCAACTTGCTCAGAATTTGTCAGCTATTAAGTGGAAAATCAGAGAAGCATATCCAGGTTTTCCAACTCTGGATCCAGTGTTCTTTCCATCAGACTACACTTTTAAAAAATGTCCAAATAGTTGTTACCTCAAACAGTAAACTAATGGATTGACTAATCCAGGCAAAACAGTCAATTTGATAATTCTTTTTAGAAAGATTAACTCAGTAACATCTTGGATTCCCAAGATAACACAATTTATGATTATTTTGTCAGTGGTGTCACCATCCTTCCAGTTTCCTTGACTCAGAAGCTTTTAAGTGCTTTCCCTCATCTATCTTTTTAAAATAATTTAATTTAATTTTCAATTATGAACCCTCTACTTCCCTCCTTTCCCTCCCCCACCCATTGAGAAAACAAGACAAACAAAACCCATTACAAACATGTATAGTCAACTAAAACAAATTTCCACATTAGCCATGTCCAAAATATTGTTCATCCCAAGTCCTATGGAATTGTTGTTGGTCATTATATTGATCAGAGATCTCAAATCTTTCAAAGATGTTTGTCTTTAGCATTACTTTTATTATATAAATTATTCTTCCTGATTTTACTCATTTCACTTTACATCACTCTTCCCAGGTATGTCTAAAACTATCTTCTTCATCATTTCTTTACAGCGCAATAATATTCCATCACATTCATATGCCATAACTGGCTCAGCCATTTCCCACCTGATGGGCACTAGTCAGTTTCCAGTTCTTTTTTTCATTAATTTTCTTAATATTCTTGACCTTTTGTTCCTTCAGATGAATTTTCTATTTTTTCTAGTCTATAAAGTAATCCATAGTTTGTTTTGTATGGGTCTATATAAATAAAAGTAATATCATTTATATAAATAAAAGTAATATCATTTTTATCATATTGACTAGGCCTATACATGAGCAATTAATATTTCTCCAATTATTTGGATGTTTTTATTTATGTAAAGTTGTTGTTCAGTTGTTAAGTTGTGTTTGACTTTTTATGACCCCATAGACCATAACATACCAGGCCCTTCTATCCTTCATCATTCCTCAAAGTCTATCCAAGTTCATATTTTTTGCTTCCATGATACTCTCTATCCATTTCATCCTCTGTCATCTCCTTTTCCTTTTGTCTTCAATATTTCCCATTAGGATCTTTTCCAGTGAACCCCACCTTTTCATTATGTAGCCAAAGTATTTAAGCTTCAGCTAGTGGATAGTTTGAATTAATTTAAGTATTAGCTGATTTGATCTCCTTGCTTGTCCATGGGACTCTCAAAAGTCTTCTCCAGAACCATAATTAGAAAGCATCGATTTTGTAGCATTCAGCCTTCCTTATAGTCCAACTCTCACAACCATACTTTACTACTGGATAAACCATAACTTTGACTATACGATCCTTCATCAGCAAGGTGACATTTCTCCTTTTTATTATACTGCCCAAATTTGCCATAGCTATCCTTCCAAGGAGCAAGCATCTTTTTTAATTTTATGACTGCAGTCAATGTCTTCAATGGTCTTTCAGCCCAAAAATATAAAATCTGACACTCCCTCTATTTCTTCTCCCACTATTTGCCAGAAAGTGATGGGACCAATTGTTTAGAAGTTAGTTTTGGTTTAGTTTGGTTTGGGGGTTTTTTTTAATGTTTGTTTTTTTTACATTAAACTTCAAGCCAGCTTTTATAGTCTCCTCTTTCACCCTCATCGTGAGGCTTCTTAATTCCTCTTCACTTTATGCCATCAGAGTGGTATCATCTATATAGCTGAGAAGATTGATATTTCTCCTGGCAACCTTAATTCCAGCTTTTGATTCATCCAAACTGACATTTTGCATGATGTACTCTGCATATAAGTTAAATAAATCAAGTGAAAATATATAGCCTTATTGTACTCCGTTTCCAATTTTAAACCAATCAGTTGTTCCTTATTCAGTTGTAACTCTTGCTTCTTGGCCTACATACCATTTCCTCAAGAACTTGTAGATGATCTGGTACTCCCATCTCTTTGATGACTTCCTACATTTCGTTGTGATCCACACACTCAAGGGCTTTAGTGTAGTCAATGGAGCCGAAGTAGATGGTTTTGTTTTTTGGGAATTCCCTTGCTTTCTCTATAATCCAAAGAACACTGGCAATTTGGTCTCTAGTTCCTCTGTCTCTTGTAAAATCAGTCTGTACTTCTGGCAATTCTAGATTCACATATCGCTGATGCTTAGTTATCAGAATCTTAAGCATAACCATGCTAGTATATGAAATGAGTGCAATTGTTTGGTAATTTGAACATCTCTTGGCATTGCCTGTCTTTAGGATTGGAATGTAAACTGATCATCTTGCATCTGGTGGCCAGTGTTGTGTTTTCCACATGTGCTGACATTTGAGTGTGCAGCACTTTAATTGCATCATCTCTTTGGGTTTTAAATAGCTCAGCTGGAATTCCATCACCTCCACTAGAGTTATTGTTAGCAATACTTCTTAAGGCTCACTTATCTTCATTCTCCAGGATATTTGGCTCTAGATCAGTGACCACACCGTCATGGCTATAGTGATGTTAAGATCTATCTTGTACAGTTCTTTTGTGCGTTCAAGAGGATTTTGTAAGACTCATGATGGAAAATGCTATTCACATCAAGAGAAAGAACTATGGAGTCTGAATGCTGATCAAAGCATATTATTTTCACTTTGGGGAGGTTGTTTTTTGTGGCTTTTCCCTTTTGTTCTGTTTTTTCTTTCACAGCATGACATGCATAATGCACATATATAGCCTGTATCAGATTGTTTGCTGTCTTGGGGAAGGGGGAAGAAAAGGAGGGAGGGAGAAAAATTTGGAACTCAAAATCTTGTAAAAATGAATGTTGAAAGCTATCTTTACATGTAATTGGAAAAAATAAAATACTATTTACCAAAAAAAAAAGTGTTTTGTACTTGTGTTCATTTAATTCCTGTGTGCATCTTGATAGGTAGACTCAAGTATTTTATATTCTGTAATAATTTTAAATGTAATTTCTCTTTCTCTCCCTGCTGTATTTTGTTGGTAATATAATAGAGAAATACTAATGATTAGTGTGGGTTTATTTTATATCCTACAACTTTGCTCAAGTTGGTAATTTTTTCAATTAGTTATTTAGCTGACACTCTAGGACTCATATCATGTGCAAAAAAAATGATTGTTTTGTTTCCTCTTTGACTAGGCTTGTTCTTTCGATTTATTTTTCATGTGTTACTGCTACAACTAGTATTTCTTTGACTAAATTGATTAGTAATTGTGATAATAGACATCACTGCTTTACCCCTGATCTTTTTAAAATTTTATTTTATTTTTAATTTATGGAATAAAACAAACATTTCCATTACATAGTATAAATAAAAAATGATTGCACATGAAACTACAAATGTTATATACAACTTGCTGTTCCTTTTAAATATATGATAAAGTTAACCTGTAAACTGTTTTCCCTCTCCTCCACCCTAAAGATGGCTATCATAAGATCCAAATATGTTGACACATGGAAAATCATTCTATACATACTTCTATTTATCAGTTCTTTCTCTGGATGCAGTTAGTGTCTTCCTTCATATATCCTTTGTGGTTAATTTGGGTATTTATAATAAATGACTTTTTTGCTCAAAATTGGAAAGACCTCTAGTATTTCCCCAGTGCAGATGATGCTGGTTCTTGGTTTTAGATGGATTTAGAAAGATTTCTCATCTTAAAGCTTCATTTTTCTTTCTCATGTTTGAGATTGGTTTTTGTTTTTTCAATGTGAATGGCTGTTGTCAAAAAGCTTTTTTTGCATCTGTTGATGTAATCATATAATTTTTGTTGGCTTTGTTATTATTAGGTCAATTATGTTTATAATTTTATTGATATTGAACAAACCCTGAGTTCCTGGTGTAAATTCATCCATATCATAGTGTATAATCTTTGTGAGATATTACTATAGTCTCCTTGCTAATCTGTGCATTAGGAAAATTGTTCTACAATTCTCTTTCTCTGCTTTGACTCTCTCTGGCTAATTTTCAAGACCATATTTCTGTTATAGAAGGAATTTGGTAGGACCTCTTCTTTTCATAGTATTTCAAAGTGTTTATGCAGTTAGAATGAATTATTCTATAAATGTTTTATATAATTTTCTTGTAAATCTGTCAAGTTGTAGCATCTTTGGAAGTTCAATTATGGCTTGTTCAATTTCTTTTTCTAAGACCGGTTTAAGTCCTCTATTTCCTGTTGTATTCATATAGACAATTTATATTTTTGTAAATATTTATCCATTTCATTTAGATGGTCAGTTTTACTGACATATAATTGAGTGATATGGTCCTTAATCATTGCTTTTATTTCTTGTTCACTGGTTGTGAATTCACCTTTTTCATTTTTGAAGCCAGTAATTTGGTTTTCTTTCGTTTATTTAAATCAAGTTATCTGTTTTCTTGAGGTGTTTTGTTTTTTTTAAACCAGCTCCTAGTTTAAACCAGCTGGTTATTAATTAAATGATTTTTTTCCTTTAACTCTTATTAATCTCTTCTTTGATTTTCAGGATTTCTATTTTGTATTCCATTGGTTATCAATTTGTTGATACTTTTTTTAGTCATATGCACAATTCATTAATCTGGTCTTTTTCTCTTTGATTAATGAAAGTGTTTAGAGTTATAAATTTTCCCCTCAGTATTGCTTTGGCTGAACCCACCAAATTTTGGTATGTTGCGTCATTGTTATCATTATCTTTTATGAAATTGTTTATTTATTCTTTGACCTACCTATCCTTTAGAATTGTTGTTTAATTTTTAATTCATTTTAATTTTTGTTTTAAAGGCCTTTTATTGAATATAATTTTATTTCATTATGGTCAGCAAAATATGTGTTTAATATTTCTGCTTTTATATAGCTGTTTGTGAGGTTTTTAATGCCTTAATATATGGTTAATTTTTGTGAAGGTACTATAGTTAGCTGAGAAATAGGTGTATTCCTTTCTGTTCCCATTCAAGATTCTGCAGAAGTCTGTCATATCAAACCTTTCTAAAATTCTATTCAGGTTCTTCATTTATTTTTTATTTATTTTCATTAGATTTATCAAGATCTGAGAGGGGTAAATTGAAGTCTCCCACTATTATAGTTTTACTTTCTATTTTCCCTATAACTCATTTAGCTTTTCCATTAAGAATTTAGATACTATGCCTTTTGTTGTTATATGTTTAGTATTGATATTAATTTATTATCTATGATACCGTTTAGAAAAATGTAGTTTTCCACTCTATTTCTTTCAATTAGGCTTATTTTTGCTGTTGTTATTTCTGGGATTATGATCACTATCCTTGTCTTTTTACTTCAACTGAAGCATAATAGAATCTATTTCAACTTTGTTTCAAATGTGTTTCTTGTGAACAACGTATTGTTAGAGTCTGGTTTCTAATCCATTCTGCTTTCTGCTTCCATTATATGGGTGAATTTATCCCATTCACATTCACAGGTATGACTGCTAATTTTGTGTTTCCCTCTATCATATTGTTTTATACTTATTCTCTTTTCTCTTCACTCCTTCTTTAAGGGTTTGTTAGTTTCTAACTTGTTCCTCCCTTGATCTGCCCTCCCTTGTACTCCTACTCTTTGTGTGTACATGTGATACTTCTCTCTTTTGATCAGTTCAGATGAGAATGAGGTTCAAGTGTCTCCCACTCCTTCTTTCCTCCTTGTAATATAGGCTTCTACTTTTGAACTCCATTTATGTAAGGTAACCTTCCCCGTTCTTCCTCTCCTTCCCCTCTTTACCACCCCACCCCACCCCCATTTATTCTTCTTTCACCTTTTCATTAAGATCATGAAAACAACAGAATCACTCCTAGGCCACCTTGCCTAACTTGCCTCCTCTCTGATTCCTAGTAATTATAGAGTTCTGAGGAAGTATGTGTATTATCTTCCCATATAAGAATGTAAATAGTTTAATCTTGTTTAGTCCCTTATGATTAAATGTTCATGTTTGCCTTTTTATGCTTCACTTGACTCTTACGTTTACATGTCAACTTTCCTATTCAGCTTTGTTCTTTTCATCAGGAATGTTTGGAAGCTCTCTGTTCATAAAGTTCCATTTCCCTCCCCAAGTGCTAAGTTTTGCTGCATGAGGCTTTCTTGGCCTGGATCTCTTGCCTCTTGGAATATCATTTTCCAAACTCTACTTCTTAAGTTTGATGACTGCTAAATCTTGTGTGATCCTAATTATAGCCCCTTGATACTTGATTCTTTGCTCTGAATTTTCAGTATAATATTATAGAAGTTTTCATTTTGGAGTTTCTTTTAGGAGGTAACTAGTGAATTCCAGTGGAATAGTGTACTTGGACAGTCCCAAAAAAAACAAATCCCGTATATGCTTAATAGTAGAGTCTTATTCCAGTATAGACTATGCATTATAAGCTATATCAGGAGGCATAGTATCCAGGACTAAAGAGGTGATTAGTCTGGTGTACTTCACCCTAGTCTGGAGCATGAAGTTCAGTTGTGGGTGCCACATTTTAGAAAAAACATTGATAAACTGGAGTTCTGAGGAACTCTATGAATGACAAGTATTCAGAGAAGTGGTTCCAAGATGATGAAAGACCTGAAGATCATGCCATTTGAAGATCATTTAAAAGCATAAGAAATATGTAGTAGCGGAAAAGAATTACAGGGATCTTGCTAACTCTCTTGAAATTTCTGAAGGAGTATCATGTAGAAGAGAGATTACTTTTTTTCACTTTCTTAAAGTAAAAGAAGAGGGAAGAAATAGCTACCCTAGATAGAAGTTGCACATATACTTGTTTAGGTTCAATATAAGGAAAATCTTCCCAACAATTATAACTGTTGGAGTAGAATAAGTCATCTTGGGAGGTAATAGGCTCACATTCACTGGAGCTCTTCAAGTAAAGACTTGATGATGATTCATGACCATTGCTCATCACTTCATACCTGAGTTGTTGCAGTAGCCTTCTGCATTGTTTCTCCTCACTCTAGTCCTTCCTCCCTTAGCTATTTAGTTCTTCCTAAAACACAGGTCTGACCTTGTTCCTTCCATATTCAGTAAACTCCAGTGACTCCTTATTGATGCTAGTATCAAATATAAAATACTTTATTTGGCTTTTACAGCCATTTATGACCTGCCGTCCCCTTTCTTTCTAGTCTTAATGCCTTACTCCCTTCCATGTAGCCTATGACCCAGCAACTCTGACTTCCTTGCTGTTCTGCATATAAAATTCCATCTCCTCCATGCATTTTCACTGGCTGGCCCCCTTGTCTCACCCTCATCTCTGCCTCCTGACTTCCGTTAGTTCCTTCAAGTCTCAGCTAAACTCCCACCTGCAAGGAGCCTTTCCTGATCCCCATTAATACTAGTGCCTTCACTAGTATTATCTTGAATTCTGAAATTATCTTGAATATATCTTGATTATACATATTTGTTTGCATGTTGTCTTTCCCATTAGACTATGAATTCCTTGAGATCAGGGACTATTTTTGCCTGTCTTTATCCCCAGTATGTGCACATTGTTGTTGTTCTGGTATTACCTTGTGTCCAACTCTGTGATCCTGTGGACCACAGTACACCAGTGCTGTCCATGGAGTTTTCTTGGCAAAGGTCCTGGACTGGTTTACCATTTCTTTCTCCAGTAGATTAAGGCAAATAAGTTACGTGATGTGCCCAGGGTCACACAGCTAGTTTCTGAGACCAGACTTAAACTTAGCTCTTCCTGATGTCAGACCCAGGGCTTTATTCACTGAGCCATCTAGCTACCTCTACGTAGCACACAGTAAGTGCTAAATCAATCCTTGTTTACTTGACTTGTAGTTGACTTTATGTTAAAGGGATTCTTATTCCATATTGCTTGAATTATATCATCTCTTAGATTCTTCCACCACTGAAGTTCTATGATTCTTCATGTGTAACAGATGTGAATATATGCATACTTTAGTTTATAGTGATGTTCTTAAAATGGTTATTGAGTATATGACATGATGAAATAAGAACAAAAAAATCTAAATCATATGTAGTATGAGATATAGCCCAGGGAATGAGGTACCTCTTAACAGCAGGGGGATCCAACTCTGGACTCACAAGGACTAGGTTAAATCCTAGCCAATCCTAACCTCCAAAGGAAGAGGATCAAGCATCTTTCAAATACCTCCCCTGTAAAGACTACTGAGGGAGGGGGAAAGGAAGAACTATTTCATCTTTTCTTTAACCCTATTGAGTGGGTGGTTCTGCCTGCTCAGTCACCAGTCATCTTTGAAACAACAGTGTCAGTGATGTTCTATAGAGACCGATCAGGAGCAAGGTCGTACATGTACTTTAGCAAGGGACATGGGTGGGAGCATGTTACACAGAATACAAGACTCATCACCAAACATACTCCCAGCCCAACAGATCAGGGATGCTTACTTCATTATCCTGATTACAGAAGTAGCATACTCTGGAAATAATAGAAGTCAATAGTTTCCATGCACTGTTGTTATGTTGGGTAGAAAAAAACAGATTTGAAGAAAGATTCTCAGGGGTCAATTTGTAATTGCTTTTTAGGGTACAATTTTAGAAATGCATGGTCTAATTTATGTTTTTTTTAAGTAGTTCAGTCCTACATAAAATTATTTGGGTAATTACTATTTATCATACACATGAATTATGCTGTAATACACGTTCCTTTAATGCCAACAATAATTTAAATAATAATGTGGTCTTCACTCTTGTAATGTCAGATAATTTTAGTGCTTTCTGATCATCATTTTCCCCCAAAAATTCATTTCATACTATAAAATTTTAGCCATTATTGCTATCAATAATAATGATAACCCTTGTTTAGCTAGTCAATCATGTTCTATTGTTTATTTGGCAAAAGAAAATTCCTTTGTAGCCATTGTAATATGTTGGTCAAAGCTATTTATTCTTTGAAGCAGTGATAGAATTTTAATTGCTCCTTTGGTACCTTTAAAGTCTCTTGTGTTGTGCTTAGCCTGTATGGTGACAGGCTTGCTCCTGGTAGAATTTCTATCAGGGGATGAAAAAAGTTTCCATAATACATAAGGTGTGTAAAATTACATCATGAAGTGGAAAGACCCCTTATATAGGAATCAAAAGACCAGGGATCTTCTTTCAACCTTTCCACCTGCTTGAACAAGTTGAGTCAAAGTCAACATTAAGTTAAGGGTCAACCTTGAACAACTTATTTAGCTCCTTCAGCCTTATTTTCTTCATGTCAGTAATACCTTCTCTATTTCTCACAGCTATAAGAATCAAGTAAAATAATGTATGTGAAAACACTTCTAAAATTGTACAATATTATTCAAATATAAACTATTGTGACATCACATGCCAGTAGTTGGAAATATTTTAGTATTCTTTTAATGACCATTTTCTAGAAACTGTTTTATTTGTGAGATTCATGGGTATTATTTTTTCAATTTATACCTTACCTTTCTTTACCAACCTGTCCCAAACATTAGAACTTTGGAATAACATAAATTACAAAATGAAAACTCCTAGATTACTTGTAGATTGGATCTGAGCATTGAACTGTATAAATTCCTACAAATAGTATTTCATAAGGAAGTGCTAATGAGGTGGAATGATATTTATGTAATGAAGAAACATGAACAAGGAAATGTGGTTCACAAGAGTCATTGTAAAAGTGTGTGCTGTTTCTGTCAGTGAAACAAAAAGTAAAGGAAATTGGCAGGAACTTCAGCTTTGCTAAA
Source organism: Notamacropus eugenii (assembly GCF_028372415.1). Classification (NCBI taxonomy): domain Eukaryota; kingdom Metazoa; phylum Chordata; class Mammalia; order Diprotodontia; family Macropodidae; genus Notamacropus; species Notamacropus eugenii. The sequence goes on along the minus strand of NC_092875.1, from coordinate 230,541,867 downwards.
AGGGATATTATGATCCTTATTCAATTCCTTCCTTGACCTACAAAATGAGAATACAATTTATGTTGTAGTTCAGAATCTCTATGCAAAACAAAACTCTGAGAAGGGAAAGGGCTGTTGTTTTTTATGAGACCTGCCAGAAAATTAATGGTAAAAGCAGAGGCAGATCCTCCATGACTTGTCGTACATCGCGCACCCACTTGGGAGAAGAAGGGGAGGGGGTTCTTCTCTTTGTGCTTCTGTAAACTAAAAGAGGAGCCAAAGCAAGCTGTCACTATTTATAGTGCAAGAGCAATGGTGCAGAACTGAAATGGGTGGAGGGTCACATGGATCAGGTCAAATCAAAGGGAGGATCCCAGCAATATGCTACCCAGGAAAAGGGTCTATAATAGAAATAAAGTTTTAGATATCAGAGAAACAAAACAAGCAATGTAGGCTAGAAATCATTATATAGTGGCCTGTAAGTCATATTTCCAAAGGAGAAGTTACAGAGAAGTAATGACTTCACTTTTGAAATCTATGATACTAACTTGTTTACTTTACATGACATTTTTAGGCTGCTTTACCTTTATTATCAATAGATTTTACACTACCACAGCTAAAGAGAGATTTTTAGATTCTCTGAAAGTTGTTTTTTATTTTATTGATAGTGTTTGTTTTATATCAACTTTATTTCCAAAAATATCCTTTCCTCTGCTCTGTCCAGAGAACCATCCCTTGTACAAAGAATTTAAAGAGAGATAGAAAAGGCATTTCCATAAAACTAACCAATATATCACCCTAATCTAAATGTATATGCAGTGTTGCATAAGGATAGTCCCTCACCTTGGCAAAGAAGGAAGCCAGGTAGAGTTTTTCATCTCTTCTTCAGGGCAAAACCTTCTCTCTCTCTCTCTCTCTCTCCCTCTGTCTCTCTCTCTGTCTCTCTCTCTGTCTCTCTCTCTGTCTCTCTCTCTCTCTCCATATATATATAGAGAGAGAGAGATAGATAGATAGATCAATTTCAGTTTCAGATTTTTGTTGTAGTTATTTTTATTGTTGTAAATACGTATTTTTTCCTGCTTTAGTTCATGTTCAGATGACTTCTCATGTGTTGCTTGTATTCTTCATGCTCATCATTTCTTACAACAGTGATATTCCATGATGTTCATGTAGCATAATTTGTTTTAGCCATTCCCTAATTGGAATGGCTAATTCCATGCTTGGAATGGAAATCTACTTGGCTTCCATACTTTACTGCTACAAATGATGCTAAAACATAGGTTTGTTTTTTAAAAAAAAAAAAAGGTTTATTGATATTTCTTTGTTTTCTCATCATTTACATTTCCCTTCCTCCCAGAGAACTGTCTTTTATGTAAAAAAAAAACTTTAAAAACAGTTCAGCAAAACCATCCAACATATCAAAAAAGTCTGACATTTTTAACAATATTGCACACCCATAGTTCCTTCCCCTGCTACCTGCATAGAAAAAAAGGAAATGCCTTCTTACAATTCTTTTTTGGGATACCAGGCAAGGTCATTAAACTTTTAAATTATTCAGTTTTTTATTATTGCCATTTTCATTTACATTGTTGTAGCTTTTGTACATTTTTTTCTGGTTCTGCTTACTTCATTTGGCACCAGTTCATGTTTTCCCATGCTTCTCTGTATTCTTCATCTTCATCCCATTTTGCACATGTACCATAATTTGTTTAGCCATTCCCCAAATAATGGGCCTCTATTTCATTTCCAATTCTTTGCTACTACAAAAAATGCTATAATTTTGGCTTCTTAGTAACCTCTTGACTTTTTTGTTATTCATTGTATCAACCATAAAATGTGTGATAGTGGAACTCTTTGACTAAATGAAGTTTGTTAACTGAGAATAAGTTATTGCACTTCAGGATAATAACTTCAATGAACAGGGCTCCTCTTGTCTAAATCTTATACATTTCAATACATCCCAAACCATCAATTTCGTTACTGTTGGTTTTCTCTCCACTTCAGGTCACAACTGTCTCCAATTCAATAGATGGTCTTGGAGTAGATGGTCTGTGGCCAAAAATTTCATCACCACATGCCCTTCCTTGTGATGAGCCTCTCTACATGTAGCTCTACTGGTCATACTGGTAATACAATCAAGCCTAGCTTCTGTACTCAGTCTTTCCAACTAAATAAAGCCTGCCAAAGATTGCAGTCTACCACTGTAGCCCCCAAATTACCTCCACACACCCTGGAAGGATTATAGGATATTAGGGGAGGATTTCTTGTACAATACTTATATTATAAACACAGGGATGGGACCTGTGATTTCATAGTATACAGAACTCCTTGGGTTAGAAAATTCTCTCTATCAATGCAGGTCAGCAGTTGATAGTCTTTGAAAATTACTTAGAGAATTGAGAGGATAAGTGACTTTCCCAAGGTCATATAGCCAATATGTGTCCAGAGGCAGGACTTTTTGATTTCATGACCAGCTCCTTTATACAGCAGTGTCAAATTCAAATAGAAACAAGAATCACACAACCATACATTAAGATCCCTGTGGGCTGCATATTGACTGAAAAAATATACATATTAACATTATCTAGATTCCATTGTATTTTTATTAATTTCATTAAGTATTTCCAAATTACATTTTAATTTGGTTTAGGCTGTGCTTGGGCATGTTGTGGCTAGTGTTTCACAGTTATGCACCAGACCATGCTGCTTCCACACATTTTGTATAAAGCATGTATGTATATTTTTCCTCCCTGTAAAAATATAAATGACTAGATGGCAGAGGCTCTGGTTAATACAGTGCCTAGCACATGGTAAATAGTTAATAAATCTTTACTGATTATTTTACCAATCTATTTTGTTTATAAATATAGTTATAGTAATAAAAATTATAACTAGCACTTACATAGTGCTTTACAAATATTATCTCACTTGGTCCACACAACTAACGTCAGAGGCAGGCACTATTATTATTCCCATTTTGGATGATATGGATAAAGAAATCAAGGTAGACAGTTTAAGTGATTTGCCCAGGGTCAGAGAGTTAGTAAGTGTCTGAGGTGAGATTTGAATTCTGGTCTTTCTAACTCAAAGTCCAGCGCCTCAAATATTTATATAGAATAATATATAATCATTTATAAGCACATTTATTTCATGCAATTATATAAACCAACAAATCTGTAAAACATCTAGATATTCCTTGGTGCAAATTATGTTAAAGGTTTTATACAAAGTTTTCTAGTATTTTCTCTATTTAAATGTTTCTTGTCCATCCTATGGTTCACTAAGACTTTAGATAGCATAGTAAATTACAGCTTTTTCCATTATCCTTTATAATACGGATATGGTTTGATTCTTTCAACTTTTCATTCCTCTCGTCATTAAGAAATTGAGGTTTATTTTATGTGGCAGTATATTGGGAAGTGATAAGATTAGACTCATGATTCCACTGCTATAGGGAACTTCAGATTTAAAAAAAAATACTTTCTTCCATAGAGTTCAGTACTTTATCCACAAAATAGAATGACCTAGGGTACTGAGGTTAATTGAATTGTCCCCGGTCACAAAGCTGAAATGCATCAAAGTCAGGGTTTGAAGAACCCCAGAATTCTTGGCTCTAAGGGCAGCTGTCTATGGACTGCACTACAGTGCCTCTCACCATGAAATGCAGGAACAATATAAATGCGACACATCTCTGTTATGAAATGCCTTTACTGAGAAAAATAGATTTTAGATATTTTACTGCTTTTTATTTTTGAGATATTTATTTGGAAATGCTTTTATAAAGAGATATCTATTGTTCATAATTCGGTTGTACCAATAAAATAAAAACAGAAATACTATTTAAATTAATTTTATAGATTTAGTACAGTGCAAATCAAACTATTGGAAGGAGGAATCTTTAGAATGGGAAAAATTATAAAATTCATTTGAAGGAACAAAAAAGTCTCAAATTTCAAGCAAAATAAAAGGAGAAAAAAGTTAGAATGAAGTAGGCATTGACATGTTATAATTAAAAGTATATTGTAGAGTAATAGTCATCAAAACTATTTGGTGATTAGAAAAAAAAGAACTGGAGCTTCCAAAATACTAAGGAAAGGACTTATGTGTTGGAATGAACTGCTAGAAAAACTCAAAAAATAGTTTGGCAGAAAATTGATTTAGATAATCACCTTGTATCACATATCAATGTAAGCTTCAAATTGAGTAGATGGCTTAAAATACAGGGTGTCCCAAAATTCTTAGTCTAGTTTTAATCTCTAATAAAACCTTAAAGTTTATATAAAAGTTTGTCTCATTTTTTAAAAAATAAGATATCATAATACCTCTGGAATTAGAGTGTATTTCCTTTTACAAAATCACAAATTCTCCCTAATATCATCTTATCTATTAAATGATCAGGTTGGACAAAATGGTTCCCCAAATACTTTCCAACTCTGAAGTTTATAATCATATTTCTATACTAAAAAATATTACTTTTCTCTAAAAGCTACATATGTTAAGGAACTTGATGATTTTTTTTTTAGTGAATAGGATCAAAAATCGCAGGAAACCAAATTTCAAGTATCTCCTTTTTATACAAAATGTTAGTACCAGTGAAATTGATTTTGTTAGCTTTAGATTGTGTTTAGAATATATAATCTGGGAATATTCTACATTTGTATTTTAAGTTATTACAAGAATTCAAAGTTTCATTTTCTGAGAAATTCAGTAAGGAAATTCCTTGCATATAGCTTGCCTTCATGAGGGGTGGAAATTAGGGGAGAAGGATGTCACAAAGCCAGTATGGATTAGAGGCAGAATTTGAATCCAGGTCTTCTGACTTCAAGACCAACCCTATATCCACTGTACCAGGACATCTCATTTCAAATCTCAAGTTAAACTGTTCTTAGAACAGAAGAAGCCTGCCATAATACATAGAAATCAAAGGTTAAAAGTCAAGAACTGATTCAAAGTCTTGCCTCTTGACAAAAATTAACTGCCTGACTCTGGACACTTAAATCTCTCAATTCCTTCAGTGACTATCAAGTTGTAAAACAGTTGCTGATCTACTTTGCTGGAAGAATTTCTCCACCAAGAAGTTCCAACACCTATAAATCATAGCTTGAGCACAAAACCAAATATATACGTGTGTGTGTGTGTGTGTGTGTGTGTGTATTACAACATTTAACAGGGAGGGAAAGAACATTCCAGGGACTGGGGGCAGCTGGTGAAAAGACATAGAGATAGGGGAGGTTGAGTGTAACGTATGGAAGGGGGGAAAAAACTGTAGGAAAATTGGAGAAGTATGGATGGGCCAAGTATGAAAAGATTTAAATGCCAAATGATTTTATATTTAGTCTTGTTGAGTAATAGGGAACTACTAAAATTTATCAAGTTAGGGGAGGGCATGTTTAGATCTGTGCTTTAGGAAAATCATTTTGGCATCTGAATGAGGGGTAAATTTGAGTTGGGAGAACTTTGAGATAGGGAGAGCTTGTTGCTGTAGCACAGGGGAGAGGTGATGAATGCCTGAAGCAGGGTTGTTGACTATGGAGATAATGTGGTTGTATACTAGAAATTTGTGAAAATAAAAATTGCAAGACTTAGCAATGCACTGCATATGGGAATTGAGTGAAAGGCAGAAACTGGGGAAGATATTGAGGGTTGTAAACCTAGTAAATATAACCCACATTCAGAGATGCTAGCTACATTCAATTTGGGGTGAATGTAGCCTACCTTCAGATCAATTTCCTATACAAAATATTTTCTTCTTGCTTCCCTTTGTATCTCTGTTTTCTTTACCCTGGATTTTCCTCTACCACATCTTTCTCTGGACAGATTTCAAGTTCTTTCATGGTCCCCATCTGAACCTGTCTTCTTCCTTATCCAAACTACTTTTTTTCAATCCATTTATCACAAACCAGACCTCTCCCATCCTTTATGTTTGTCATATGCCTCCTGCATTGTTAATCATTTGATTTAATGTTACAAAAACACTGCATACTTCCCAAGATATTTTCCTTAATATGTTGGAAAAGCTGAGTATCTTTTTCTAATTTTACTTTGTAAGTCAAATATAGTTTCATACAGTTAAACATGCCATTCCTTCTATAAATTTGCAAATAGACATGATTTTACCTGTTTCAGAAATTCACTTTCTTGTGTGGCAAGTATAATCACTGTAAAGTAAAATGTTTCAACTAGGAGAATAGTGCAAAGAACACTGAACTGACAGTCAGGATGTCTTGATTCCAAAGTCCCAGTTTTGACATTAATAAGTTACACAAGTTTGGGATAGTCATTTAACCTCTTTGTGCTCTCATTTCTTTGTCATTAAAAATAGACAATTGGACTAAAACAAGCTCTTTTTTCAGTTCTGAAATTATATAATTCTTTCATTTTTATGTTTCCTGTTCATATAAAAATATAGCACTTTAAAACCACTTCATTCTTTCCTTCCATGAAAATCAAACCCCAGAGTTCAATCATAAATTGCCCAGGCTTTGAGCACAAAGCTTAAATGCACAGTTTACATGTATACATGTGTTTACACACCCATCATTATCTGTTTCTCTGGTAACTTCTACAATTACTGTCTATTGAATATAAATCTTCCTTGTAAACTACTGTGATGGTGAAGTATATAATGCTTGGTTCAGGAACTTCCCAAATTGGTGAAAGTACATAGGAGATTATTCTCCACCTTGGATATATACAGTCATTACCCTTGATTAGTATCAAAGTATGTACATCCAGTGAAGAATTCATTTAAAAAAAGAGACAGCCAGTTACGAATCTCCGGTTTCAGTCTTGTATCAGGATACAACTTCTTTTATTTCAGTTATTTTTAGACTGAAAGTTGCTTTTTTTTGCCTTTTATTTTGCTGTGGAATTCACTACAAAACATATTCTGTAATTTTCTGCTATATACTTCCAAGAACTGTCTTTCTCCTTTTTTGGCACTGAACAAAAATTATACCTGAGAATGAAAGCATAACATATGACTTATAAAAGGTGTATTGATTTTTCCAAGCATACTTAGACAGCATTTGAAAATTTAAAAAATTTAAAAATATATTTCATAAAATCATTTTAGCCAGTATGTTATAATTTAGTTGTGAAGACATCAAGATCGAAGACACATGGAAGTTCAGATTTTCATTTTAATGTCACTACTTTAATATTATATTTATCCACTCATATGTGTATATATATGTGAGTATGTATATATACATATGATGTATGTAGATATGTATATGTGTGTGTGTGTTGTATATGTGTGTGTGTATCTTCAACTGCCTCTGAAGCAATTTGTAGAGGATAGAAAACTAAGAGATAACTAACAAGTCAAATGAGAAAATCCAAGAATATCCTAAGTTAGTGTTATTGGCTAGACTTTATATATGAAATTTGATTGGGGTGAATGTAAAATTTGACCCCTGGGTTCAAATAATTAACTTCACAAGTATAGGATTGTGGCAGTGTGGCTGTAAAACTTGTTTTTCGCTTATTTCAGTCATGTCTGACTCTTTGTAACCCCCATTTGGGATTTTCTTAGCAAAGATGCTAGAATGACTTACAGTTTCCTTCTCTAGCTCATTTTGAAGATAAGGAAACTGAGGCAAATAGCATTAAGTGACTTGCCCAAGGTCACTCAGCTAGTGCACGAGGCCACATTTGAACTAAGGTCTTCCTGGTTCTAGGCTCAGTTCTCTATCCACTGGGCCACCTAGTTGCCCAGTTGCAAAATAGTCCTCATGAAAATGATCTGGGAGTTTTTGTGAACTGAAAACTAAGTGTAAGTCAGCAATATGTCATGGAAGCCAGCGCAAGATTACACTAAATTTAGATTGCACTAAATTGAGAGAGAAAGAGAGGAGGTAATAACCCACTGTATGCTGAGGAAAGATGTGAATAAATCAGAGCATGTCTAGAGAAAGGTGACAGGACTAGAAAATATACTAAACAAGGATCAGGTGGAGGAAATGGGGATGTTTAGCCTAGAAAAGAGAAAACTGGGTGGAGGGGAAGATGAGGTTAAGGTAGGGAGGAGGAATCCTATATCTGTCTTCAAATGGAAACTGGATTAGATAGTTGCTTAATCTCCGAGTTCAGAATGAGAGGTAATGAGAGGATGCAGAAAGGCAGATTTTAGCTAATATAAGGAAAAATTCCCCCAAATTACATCTGTTTAAAAGTGGAATGGCACAGAGAACTAAAGAATGTTGAGAAGGAAGCAGAGACAAGCAGAATAGTTCAGAAAGTAACATCAAGAATCTATTATCTACTTTTAAAAAGGAAAGCTGCCTGAAGTAGAGATTCCTGGTTTCATGTACAGTTCTCTTCCATTTTATAGGAAATGGTCATTTCAAATGAAAATTTTTTTTGAATCTTTCCTCCATAAGTAGAATAGGCTGCCTCTACAATATAGTAGGTTCCCCTTCACTGGACGTTTTCCAAATAGAAACAGAATACAGTAACTACTTGTTGCAGATAGTGCAGAGATTTCAGTGTGGACAGGGGTAGGATGAGATGACCCTCTGAGACTCCTTCCAGCTCTGACATTCCATCACCACACGACTAATCAAAACTTCACTCTGTTAGAAAAGGGAAGCATTCATTCAGCACTAAACTAAAATGTATCCCTAGAAAACTTAGCGTTCCGTTTAGGAAAAACTGCAGACATATTCGGCCCTTCTTTCTTTATTATTGTGCCATGACTTTAAACCCATTTGGTCATTCTGGTAGATTTTCATTCTGTTTTTGTGAATTTGTGAATATCCCCTACTTCTCATGCATGTATATATGAGTAAACACACACACAATACCTTTCATACACAAAAAAGGAAGAAAATATATCTTGAACCACCTTTAAAATTGTTAACATGTAATTTTTAACTTTTTGTGTACAATTATTAAAACACTTATACGGTGCTTTATGATTTGTGAGGCACTTTTCTCAGCATAATCCTGATAGGTAGTTGATGTAATATAATACAGAGAAGGCTGAGAGAGTTTAAGTGACTTACTTATAGCCGCACAGCTAGTAAATTCAGGAAGTGATTCAAACCTAGGTCTACTAATTAGTTCTAACCCTTCTCTACTATGCTATTAAGTTGTTCCATTACTAATTGTATTGGATTATTCCATTAGAGATCTCTTTTGAGATATCTCATTGAGAAGTGTTTATAAAAAGTGTACCATTTTTGTTAGTATATCAAATGTGACAAAATTTTTAAGCTAGATAGAACTTCTGAAGTTATCTCTTCTAACTCCCTCATTTTGCAGATGAAGAATTTTAGGCTGAGAGAGGCAAAAGTTGCTTGTTCAATATCAGTAGCAAAACCAGAGGTAGAATCCAAGTCTTCTGGCTTTAGGTTCTTTCTATAATAGCACAGTGCTTCTGCTTTAAAAAAAAGTAATGGTACCTTTTCTGGCTACTGGCATCCATGATTTAATATTTGTTTTCAGCATAAAGAATAAAAATGCATTCAAAGTTCTTTTACTTTCTGTTTATGAAAATGAAATTAATTAGGTTGCCCTGCTCATTATTAAGATTCAAGAATGATTAAACTTCAAGTTGTCATTCATTTTTTTCTAAATTAGCCAATTTTTCTGACATCTTTCCATCTGCATAACATTCAAGTTATTACTGTAATTGTGAAGTGTGAGCCACAAGTCAATTCAACAACTACTTCAGCATGCTCTTATTAAAGTAGCATTCCCTATCACAGCTATAATTTTAAAGGTGGTGCAGGTATCTCCAGGAAGCAAAAGATCTATAGACAAGCTTTCTGTAAGGCAGAATTCTGTATAAAAGATGACAAATTCTCATTGATTTACATTTTGAATTGGGAGTTATGTGCATACAGGACAGCTGAAGCCACTTGCCACTTTAAAATGGGACCCTGGCCTGGAATATGCAACATGCTTCAATTCCTTATGAGATTTAGTTGCTCGGCTCCATTTGATTTTCTCCATTAGTAACTAACAAGATGACAGAATATCAAGCCTATAGCAAGCCTGGGGCTGGAGCTGAGTCTGTTTGAAAACTGAGAAGGCAAAACCCAATACTATTCCCATGTTGGTTTCTTCCTGAAGACAGCCTCTAAAACAAATACTAGGATCCTGTAAGTAGAATAAGAGCTTCCCATTCTGTTCTGTATTGAAAAAACAGCAAACCAAACCACAACCTTTCCTTGCCCCTCTTTTTATCACACGACCTTTTCTCTCTTTCAGGTACCTAATATTATCTTTCTCTTTCCTTTAGAAAATTTTGCACTCTTGACAGAATTCCTCAGCCACATATACTTTAGTGTAAATTTATCAACAAGTCTATCAGAGGTATTCCATTTTATAGGTTATTTATATTATATAGAAACCTAATTGTGTAATAGATAGAAGGTCAACCTTTGGAGTGTGATGCATCTGGATTCAACTCCTGTTGCATGTTATAACATGCCAGTCTTGAATTACCACCATCATTCACTGCCTTCATTCCTATTCATAGACTGCTGAATGAAGCTGGAAGAAATATATAAATTTGTATTATGTAATTTCAACTGGACCCACCCTGCAGCAAAGGAATACTTTCATACCTCCCAGATTAATTCTTTCTCCCACTCACAGTGGCTATTCCAGACCTTTGCATCCCTCCCCAAGCCTACTTCATTGAAAAAATTGAGGCCATCCAATTAGAGCTCCCTCTTCTCCCTTCCTTCTCTTCTCATATCATTCAGACATTTTCTCCCATTATCTCCTCTTCCACCTATGTCTCATATGAAGGTTTGCCAAGGCAAATAATAAATCCCTTAACAGTCTTGCTTGACTTCAGTCCCATATCATCTTATCCAGCAGATTAACCTCTCTATCATCCCCCTTCTCTTTCTAATTTTTAATCTCTCCCTATCTACTGATTAGGGCAGCTGCATAGCACAGTGGATAGAGTGCTGGGCCTGAAGTCAGGAAGACTTATCTTCCTGAATTCCGACCTTTCCTCAGACACTTACTATCTGTGTCACCCTGGACAAGTCACTTAATCCTGTTTGCCTCAGTTCCTCCTCTGTAAAATGAGCTGGAGAAGGAAATGGCAAACCACTCCATTATCTCTGCCAAGAAAACCCCAAGTAGGGTCGTGAAGGATCAGATATGACTGAAACAAAACAACAAAATCTTCTGATTCTTTCTCTGCTACTTAGAAAATGCTCATGTCTCCCCCACCCTTTAAAAATCCTTATCCAATCTACCATCCTTGCTAGCTATGATCCCATTCCTCCAGTTTTATTCCTCTCTCCAATTCTTCCAATTCTTTCTCTCTCACTTGATTCTAAACCCTCTATAATCTGGCTTCTGACCTCATCATTCAGCTGAAACTTATTTCCCCAAAATCAGTAGTCATCTCTTCAGTGCCTTTCTTGATCCTCATCCTTCTTGACTTCCCTGAAGACTATATACTTTGATTGTCCTTTTCTTAATATTATTCTCCTCTCTAGATTGTCATGACATTGCTGCCTGCTACTTCCTGTCCTACTTATCTAACAACCACTACTTTGAAGTCACTTTTACTGAATCTTCTTCTAGCACAAGCCCACTAACTATAGGCATTCCCCAAGGCCCTATCCTGGGCTCTCATCTCTCTCCATAGTCTCTTGCATAGTGATTTCATCAGCTCCCATGGGTTCAATTATCTCTATGCAGATGATTCTTAGAGCTGTATGCTAAACCTAAACTCTCTCCAGATCCTTAGTCTCTCATCAGAAACTGTCTTTTGGACATCTAAAACTGGATGTCCTGTGGACATCTCAAACTAAACTAAACATATCCAAAACAGAACTCATTGTTTTTCCCTCCAAACTCCTCCCCCTTATAAACATTCCTATTACTGTCAAGAGCACCACTATCCTCCCACTTACCCAGGCTCACCACCTTGATTTCATTATTGACTTGTCTCTTGTACTCATCCCCAATATCCAATCTATTACCAAATGTTATCATTTCTACCTTCACAGTATTTCCCATGTACATTCCCTTTCTCTACTCACAGAGCCAACAGCTTCTTGCTCCTTCTTGCCTAGACTATTTCAGTAGCCGCTTAATTGATCTCCCTATCTCCTCTCTCCCATCAGCCTTTAACTCAGCTCATAGTGGTTTTCTTAAAGCAAAGATCTGTCCATGTCGTTTCCTCCTCCCCATTCATTAAACTCCAGTGACTCCCTATTCCTTCCCAGATCCAGTATAAAAATCCTTTGTTTGATATTAAACCCTTTGACAACCTGATCCCATCCTAACTTTATAGTCTTTTTACACAGCCAGCATGTGTTAGGTGCTTAATAATTGCCAGTTGATTGATGTTCCTGCTCTCCACCTAAATTGTTCTTTGCACATGACCCTCCCTCTCCTGACTCCATTGCTTTGCACTGGCTGTCCCCCCTGCCTGGAATGCTCTTCCTCCTTACCTTCACCTACCTCCTGGTGACTTCCTTCAAAATTCTACCTTCTAGAAGATGCCTTACTCAGTTCCCTTTCTGCTTGCCTCTATACTTACCTTCCATATATTCTGCATATATCTTATATGTTCAGAATTGTTCATTATGTTGTCTTTCTTTTTAGAATGTAAGCTCCTTGAGGTCAAGGACTGTGTATTTGTCTTTCTCTGCATCCAATCCCACAGCTTAACACAGTTCATGATTTATAGTAAGCTTTGAATATATATTTGTTCACTGACTGGATCAAAGGAAAATATTTGATTATGAAATTAAAATCTTTATACTTTTCAAGCATCTAGGAGCAAATGCTAGAGATATTATAGGCAAAAGGTCAGAATAACTTTTCCCTTGATCAGTCAAACTACAGCCTCAGGAGGCTGAGCTTTGTATTAGCATTCTAGGGTAGACAAGGAGAACAGAGAAGCATATTCTTAGCAGGACAAGTAGTGGAAAGAGAATTGCTACTTTCGTAATCTCTAGGTTCCTCCCAACCTCCCACTTATTGAAATAGTCCATTGCCAGGCTTCTGTAGTAAGAACAAGCTCTGCAGGCTGAGAATGACATCAGAAATGCTAATCTTCTTTTGATATTACAGCTACATCCTGGGTCCTCCCTTTACAGAAGTATAGATGCATATCTTGTGACAATTCTTCCGTGCCATGCATGGTATACTAACCAAAACTCCTGCACTGTCCAGGTTTAGGGAAGTAGGACATTTCACTTTGGTGCCACCAAGGAAACAACATAATATATGGAACGTTTTAAATAAAAGCATTTATTTGGACTCATAAGCATTCTAGAAAACATAAACAATCTCTAAATACTTTTGCACTGTTTTATTTGCACTCTGGGTCATATAGGTATTCTATATAGTGAGAGAACATATTTGCATTTTCCAGGCTTTTCTTCTTAACAAAGGTATCCAATTTTTACTGTGAAAATTAAAAAGCAGAATCTCCACCAAATCCTCCCCAAAATACATTTTCTACAAGCCCTAATAATAAGTGGTTATATAACCAGGGAAAAAGCTTTTTTTGGAAAAAGAAAGTCAGAGAAGGCTTGAACTTTAGAACAATAGGATTTTAAAATCAGACTCTGCTTAATGTAACTTTGAACTATTTATACTGTGCAGCGAGATAGTGCAGGTACTTGTGTTTTGTGCAATTATGTTTATGTAATCAGCTTTTTAAGGAGGATATCCATTTGAATAGTTATTTTTAGAACACCTCAGCAGAGAGAGCAAAAGAACGGGAGTGCGTGCGTGTATGTGTGTGTGTGCGTATGTGTATGCATGTGAGAAAGGGAGGGGAAAAGAGAAAAAAAGAAAGAATATAATTTTCAGCTACAGTTCTAAATCTGCTTTTTTATCTCTATTAGGAGCTTTCTCTGGCCTTATAAACTCTTCAGTACTAATTTATGGTATATGACTGTCAAGTTGATCAATGTTAAATTCTCAGAACAACCTGGCAGCTATTAGAAAGAAAAAAAAGAGTTTTCATTTCCCACTTGAATTTTAGCAGGTAATTTTAATAGGAAAAAACTTTGTCCAATCAGGAGTTGCTATATATCATAAATAAATAAACAGTTAACTTCAATGAATTTTCACTTTTTTGTCCTGTGACACTTGATTGTAACTTTATATTTCTTGCCAAACTCATTTCTCATCTTTTATGAAGACTGTTTTTCTTTTGTAAGTTGTGTGTTTATGGGGATGGGGGAGAGGAGAGAGGATCAGGATAAATATCCTCAGCTTCAATGCAATAACAGTATAGGTATCAAAAACAATTGGAAGGAAATTTGATTATTAAGAATATTGGAGGTATAAGTGGGGAATGTGACCACTAAGTCATGGAACTGATTGCATGAGCTCACACAAAAATCAGTTTCATTGCTTCTCAGTCACACTATATATTTTGTAAAGAAAAGATTCCTGAGGAGGGTATGAAGAAGAACCAGCCCCTACTGGTTTCCATAGTAGTCTATGATGCAGAGCTACCAAGGGAGAAATGAGGGAGAAAGGGTCATATACAAGATCTGTATATTATTGTACATATTCACTTTATATCTCCAAACTCCTTTCCTCTCTCCCTACTTCTCACCTCTTCCTTCAAAGAACTTAAAATAATGGTTGGGCATCATCTGATTCTTACAATACCCTGTAAGGATTATTTGCTTTTGTATTTCAGCAGCCCTATGATCTCACTAACATGGGCACTCCCTCCATGAATGCAGATCATAATTCATCAACATCTGCTGTTTCTCCATGTGCTCCATAGAGCGTCCACCCAACATGCTGAGAGCCTTCTAAATCTTTTTACGTTGTTTGAAGCAGTGGAGCACATGAAATAGCCACTGGTTATCTATTGGTCTCAAAATACATCCAGCCCATCTCCTTTTCTGGTCATATATCTCTCTTAAACTGTCCATTATGCCACTCTTTCTATGCACTTCGTCACTGGAAATAGACTGCCTTCTCACACTCACCATGGATTTCTCTGTTGTCCTCTGGGTAAAATTCAAATCTAATTCTTTGACTGTTGTATTATATGATTCACAGCTATCACCAGATGACTGTTGATGCTAAAAAAAGAAAGACGGTTTTCATTTGGGGAATGATACTCATCAATTTGGACTGAACAAATTATGATATATGAATACAATGTAATATTGTTTAGCCATAAAATTGGTGAAAGGGTCAGTTTTAGACAAACCTAGGAAGACTTGTATGAACTCATAGAGAATTATTTGAGCAGAATCTGGAGAACAATTTTTATAGAAACAATATTGTAAAGAAAAACTACTTTGAAAATATGAAGAACTCTGATCCCTGCAGAAGCAACTATTGTCATTCATTCAGGAAGAAACCTGGAGTCATTAAAAGCATGGCACAGTTGTCCAAGTGTAATCAGTCTGCTTTTCTTTTGCAATTCAGTTTTGTGGCAAACATGCATTAGAGACATCTGTCCAAGACATAATATCAATTCTTTGGTTGTCTATCCAAATTAATATTATAGTCCTATCAACAGACATTCTTCATTCCCTTATTTTTTCTTGGAATGGAATAGAAAAGCATTTATGGAGTGTTTATTATGTGCCAAGCATGGAAATATAAATAGAAAGCTGAGACTATAGATGTTGTCAGAGAGCTGACATTTTAATTGGGAGAAAACACCTGTGGAAAAGCTTGCCAGATGGTAAAGCCCAAGGATCCATAAGGTACAGTAACAAGGAAGATAGCAATGCCAGGGGATCTGGAGGGTACGACAGAGTTGTTCCCTGGGGCTCAGTAATAGGGCAAATGGTAAAGTCTGGTGGTCCTCTATTTTACCAGAAGGATTTTAGGTGGTGATTGAAGCAGTGTGAATATTGTCTCACCTACCTACAACAGGGCCTGGAGAAACCTAAACCACTAGAAAAAAGGAAATTCTCATGTAATCTGAGCAGGAGGCAGGGGAAAAGAGCTCATACATGAAGAGTTAAGCCCAACTCTTTATAATGATCTCATTTTGTCTCTGGGACTTCACTTAGTTGCCATAATTTTTATCCATAAACAGTAACATCTGGAGGACTTCACCTTCTATAGAGAATCTATCATTTGAAATCTATTTTAGACATTTGAGATCACAGTTAGTAAACACCTTTTGTAAGCAATTACATATTATATGTATGTGTGTGTATATATATATATGTTTTATGCATCATTTTATATTAATTAAGAATTCTGTAGCAAAGTTATCTCTGTTCTTCCATAGAATAATGTATGAATGGGTATGACACTGTTGGAAAAGAATTATAAGGCAATATATTGCTCTACAAATAAAATTCTTTTTTATCATCAACAACTAATGAGCACAGTGAGAATATTTACTCTCTGTTCCTCCCATTCAATTATATGGCTATAAAGATTCTGGTTGACTATTGAATATCATTTTTAAAAACCTGCTTGTTAGCTTTTCATACTTTTGTCAAGTATATCCTGAACTTGAATATGTGTGTGTATTCTTGACATAAAAATTTTATAGATATAGGAAAGCAAGCATAAGGGTTGATGGTTATTGACATTTTTCTATCACTTTTTCTGTAATAAGTTCTTTTATTTTTTGCAAGCATTTGGTATCTTCCTGAAATGAATATAAGCATTTATTGAGTGTTTACTATCTGCTCACTATACTTCTGTGTCACTCTTCTCATTTATTTTGAGAGTCAATCTTATTGCCCTCAAAATTATGTCACCTCAAATACAAATCAACTTGAAATCAGGAAGACCTGGTTTCAAATATAGCCTCTAATACCTCTTATGTGTGTGACACCAAGCAAGTAATTTAATTGATACAATCCTCAACAGACCTTCAATTGCCTTTTGGATATCTTGTATTGAAGTAGTCTAATCAAGAAACAATGAGAGCCTGCACCAGAGTGGTGGCTATGGTGAGTGGAGAGAAGGTGACATAGAGCTGAGATGTTGTGAAGCTAGAAATGACAAGACTTGAAAAGGTATTAGAAATTGGGGTGAGTGCAAGAAAAAAGTTGATAATGACGTCAAAATTGTGGGCATGGATGGCAAAGAAGATGGTGGTGCCCTTAAGCGTAATAGGGAAGTTTGAAAGAGCAGTTTTTTTGGCCAGGAGAGGTAGGGAAATAGTGAATTTGACAGGGATAGGGAGTAAGGTAGCTCTGATTTGGACATGGTAAGTGTGAGAGTTAGGTCTGGATAAACTGTTCTGAGAAGCATTTGCATAGAGATGATCATTGAACCCATGGGAACTAATTAGAACCCCAACAAAGAGGTGTAGAGGGAGAAAAAAAGACCAGAGCAGAGCCTTGGGGGAGACCCATTGTTAGTAGATAAGAACTGGAGAAAGAACCAGCAAAGGAGAATGAAAAAAATCATAATAATAATAACTTGAATTTATACAGTGAATTAAGGTTTTCAGAGCTCTCTATAAAAGAAAAGAGGAAAGGAACAAGTACTTATTCAGTATTTACTATGTGTCAGGCACTGTGCTAAGTATGTTACAAATATCATCTCATTTTATTCTTACAACAACCCTGAAAGATATTAGCTATTAGTATCACCATTTTACAGATGAGGTAACTGAGGCAGAGAGGTTAAATGACTTGCCCAAGGCCACACAGCTTGTTGAGTATTTAAAGTAAAATTTGAAGTTAGATCTTTCTGATCCTACATACCGTGCTTTTTCCACTGTGCCACATATTTGAGTCAGATAGAAAGATGATAAACCAAGAAAGCCATGTCATAAAAATCTAGAGAGGAGTTTCCACTATGACTTCCTGGTAGTTTGTTTTGCATCTCTCACATGGTAATTAGGTAATATGTTGTACTATAACTATCTGTTTGTGTCATATGATTCTCCTAAACAATTGGCTTCATAGCAGCATGGACTGTCTTATCTAAACTTTTAACTAACTCAAATCACAGTGTTCTGTATTTTAATAGACAATATTTTTTTAATTGCACCAGATTTCAGGTTTGAAAGAGAAATCTAGAACAGAGGTGGCAACAGAGGTGTCAAAACTCAGTCATACAACTCCCAAGTGCAGCTCAAACCAGGTTAAAATGTAATTTAGAAATGTTTAACAAAATAAATAAACATACCACTAGAAAATGTTCATTGAAGTCAACGTGTGGCCAGTAGGGATGTGTCTTTTTTGCTTTGAGATCACTAGTCTATACCTGCTATTCCAAGCATTATCTGACTAAGAATGTGTTCTGCCACATCTCCAGTAAGTGGTCATCAAGAACGCCAAGAACTTTCATCAGGTTCTGAGACCACATTTTCCCCTTTTAGATAAAAGGAACTTCGGCAGTCCTGAACTACGTTGATCATTTCTAATCTCTAGTCTACAAAATGACAGTGAGAATAGCACTGACTTCACAGGGTTGTTGACAGGATCAAATGATATGATATAAAGTGCTTTGCAAACTTAAAGCAATTAATAAATGTTGGCCTTTAAATTTTAGTAATGTTGTGTCCGTTGTTTCATTTATACATATATTTCTTCTACCTGGTCCAAACGATGCTTCTGCCCACATCAAATTAATCACATGCTTGTATCTGTAATGTTTCTAGTAGCATTCTGTGTTGGGAAGGGGACAAAAGAGCCAAAGTTGCTGGCAAGTAGCTATGACCAATAAGATTTGAGGTATTGTGGGAAGGTGTGAAGAAGGAGGAGAAAAATGCCAAAATTCCTCCAATCTGAAATTGTCATATAATGTTCTCATGGTATCCATGAGGAGCATCTGCCTCAGTCACTGGCTGAATTCCAATTTAGCAAATTACGTTGATTGCTATTAGTATGTGATTTCTAAACAACTTATTTTATTTCACCCCAGAGGGGTATTCCTTCACTGGTGGAAAAAAAAGTATAGATATGATAATAACAATAATAACCAGTATATAGCACTTTAAAAAAAAAGCCATACAAACGGAAACTCTAAAGTCTCCAGATATCTCCCTGAGGAAGTTAGAAGGTAATTATCATTATCCCCAGATTATGCTTGAAGACACTGATTCTAGCTAGGTCATCAACCCTTCCTAAGACTACACAATGATTAAACCTAGAATGGCATCCATATATTATTCTAAATCTATTAACTTTAATATCTAATCAACAAAAGGGACTCTGTGGTGATAACAATAAAGCCTCCTTTTAATTAAAATATTTTTATCGTAGATTTTTAGTTTTGTTTGAGTATTGGTCTGTCAATAAACACTTATTAAGCAACCCCTATATACTTGTGATTTCTTTGCTGTAGGGAGCTTCTGATGACAGACTTCCTCTAGCACTGCAGAACAGGACTCATTCTACAATTTTAATCTCAGTGCCCAGGACACTGAGAAATTACTGGCCAAGGATCCTGAAACCACTATGTGTTAGGGGCAGAATTCTTTCTATACTACCACATTCTCAGTCATTATGAAAAGATAACAGTGATATAATATGATGTTTATTATGAAATGTGTCAAGAAATGAGTAAAATACCCCTTTTTAAGCTGTTATAAGAGAATTCTTTTTGATCAATATAAGTTCTTAATCATAGGAATCTATTATTATTTGGGGATGTTTCTCTATTATGAAAAGAAGTAATCTGAGAAAATTCACTTGATGTAAAATCAAGTAGTTTTAACAAGCACATAAGGGATGCTTAGGAAATAATGTCATCCGAAACTGAGGTGAACATTTCCAACAATTTGGATGGCTATCTGCTATTTCTTTCAAATGTTATTTTTTTAATACTTTAGCAGTGTAAGGAACCAGTCCTCTAAAAGTAAAGTTAGAACCTTTGTTGTAATTATTCAGGCGTTGCAATGATATTGCTGGTGAATATCACTATGTGGCTCCATCAGCAACAGAGCCCTAGACATGCCTTCAGGGAGTTCAGAAGTGAGTTACTGTTCCAGTGTAGAAAATATCAGAAGCCACTTCCTGCCCTCAGTCTACAGTGCAGTTTTTAAAACAAACAAACAAAGAAGGCCAGGTCCCCGTGTTTAGATTTTTTGAGATAAGTAGAACACACCCTAAAAACTCCCTGATGACACAGTAAAGTCGACAAATGGTTTAACTCATCCAAAAAAGTCTAAGACAAGATTTCAGGGAAAAAAAGCAAAGGAGGGCTTGTAGCAACCTTTTAAAAGAAGAGTTAAAAAAATTTCCCTAGATTTGACATCTTTCCAGCAACCTTTGACAGCCCCAAATAAGAGGGAATGTAATTGGTGCTCATAAATCTGAAACATTTGACAATTCCAAAATGTTAACAAGGATTTTTTCATGTTTAGCTTTCAAAAACAGCAGAGTCAAAGTCCTTTCTATAATAAGCAAATAGAAAGGGTGGGTAGAGTAGGGAAAGAGTGTGGGTTTCTCCAACACATGTCTAAATCAATTTCTAAGGCTTAAAATCAATGTCACTTTTTTAAATTAATTTTTCAAAAATACCTGTTAAAATAGTATTTTGTTCACCTCTAGTCCCAGGTTATTATTATGACCTTAGTGTTAAATAGCTGGTATTATATCCAAGCTCAGTTCAACTGTTTCACTGGTAGATGGAATTGCTTCTTTATATCTTCTATATATCAGGTTAATTTAATGGCACATGCCCTTTGAATATAAGGTTATTACTAAAGGCTTTGGACAAAGTAAAAGAGGAAGAATATTCATATCACAGGTAAAAGATGAATATTATTTCACATATATAGGCTGTAAGTGAGACCCATGTTAAATGGAGTTTTGTCTCCTTATTTAACCTTTTTAAAATGAAATTGATTATCTTTTGTCCAGTTGTGAAGATGTTTCAAGTTACTATAGAGGATATGTATATATATTTATGTATGTATGTATATATATATAATATCCTTCCCTCTCGTATTTACCTATTTGTTGTTGTTTTTAATATACCTCATTGTGATTCCCATTTAAATTTTGGCCAGCATACTTTTTTTATTCAGTACAGGGTTAACACCAGGCACTACAGACATCCCAGTGGTTTAGAAATGATGGATTAAAAAGTGGTTGGTTTACTAAATTTAGATGCCAGAAAGATTTGCATTGCTCAGCAATGCTGTTCCCAAAATTCATATTGCCATCAATGGGAATTGCTGAATAAAATCTCTGGAGAGGAAGAGGATTTTTTGGTTATGGTTATGATGTCATTTATTCATTACTTGTGTAACTCTTAAAAATAAAAAGAAAAATCCCAAAGTATTATAATGGTGAAGATTTAAGTATCTAAATACACATTTAAAAAAAAAAAACTACTTTTCCCAGTTGAATAAGTTTGTGTGTATTTGTTTAGGTTAATGGTTTGGCCATGTCACATAGGCAGTACACAGTCTTTAAATAGATGTTTTGCAGAAAAGTCAGTCTAGAAAATAGAAAGGCACACAAAAATCATACCTCCTAATGTTTTTTAAACCTATACATATGTGAAATGAACATTTTCCTGTGGATACCCTTTTCCTCACAATACTTTTGCAGTGTTTTTGTTTTAATTAGGCAATTTCATTCTGTATCATCATTCTATAGTTGACAGCCTTCAATCCAGTGGAGCTCCTCTAGCTGAGTTTTGTGGGAGGAAAAGTGAAAAGAGCAAGCTGACCTCTTGGGCCAGCTTTCCCAGAAGCAGCATGGTAAACTAGAAAGAATGCAGGAGTAGGAATCCTATCCAGCTGAGTTCTTGTCTGAATCCTACTACTGACTGGCTCTGGGGCCTTGGCAGGTCAGCTCACCTCCTCAAACCTCAGTTTTAGATGTCAAATGAGAGTTGGACCAGATCAGTGACTCCTCAACTTTTTCTGTCATTGACCCCAAATTAGACTAGCTGTAAAATTACAGGGTTTGGTTTTTGGTTTGGTTTTGTTTTTTGTTTTTTGTTTTTTTTTTTTTTTGCAGCTTCTCAGACTACATCCTGCTAAGTTGTAGAAGGGTTTTTATCTGTATCAATTGAAGGAAATACCAAAACCAATAAAATCACAGATACTTGTGATATATCAAAAAACAATGCAATTCAGTTGGAAAAGTGACTTTTGCAATGTCTTTGTATCTCATCCTAGATCATGCATTCTCCTCTTTTACCATAATCCCTGGCAGGAAATAAATTTGGTGTCAGTGATTAGCTAACTCAGTCTTTGTTTTACTCTCCTCATCTTCATCATGGTCCCAGCCCTCATTGAACTTACTGTCTAGTAAGGAAATGAGATACACACACACTGCTAACCATGTTTGCAAAATAAAGTGCTATATGAGGTCCAAGGATGAAAGTTGTCATTAACATAAGAGATTAGAGAGAGGCTAAATTACAATTTAAAGGTTGGGTAAGAATTCAAGAGGTTAAAATAAAGAATGGAACCCTAGGCCATTGTGAGAAAGACATAGAGATGGGAAAATACAGTGATGCTTATGGAGGGAGAGTAGTCCAATCTGACCTATCATAGGAATTTTAGATAAAGCTAGAGATGTGCAATGGTCCCAGATTGTGGAATTCTGAATGACAAACAAACAAGTTTGAACTTTCCTTGGAAGATAATCGAGAGCCACTGAACATTTCTGAACAGAGTGATGCTACCAAATCTAAGGATAAAGAGCATTAGTCTGTAAACACATGGGTCTTAGATGAGTACACTAGGAGTCATGAAAAAGAAAAACAATCTTTCACAAATACAGGGCTTCTAGAGTATGCAGTGAGCACATTTCATAATCATGAGACATAACTTTTAATAAAAAAAATCAACTCATATTACAGAACTTTTCAAGAGATTTATGAATAATTAGCAGCAGATTTACTCTTAGACCATAAAATCATAAACAAGTGCTTTATGTAAGCTTGGAGGTTATCTTATCCACTCCTATCATTTTAAAGATGTAAGAAACTATGTGAGTCATATACTCATGTAATGAGTATTACTTCATATGGCTGTTATCCAAAAATATATATAAAATTGATTTTTTTAAAGTAGCATAAAACTCTTTTTTTTAATTATTTCTTTGGCTCATGCTATAGCAGTGCTAGTGTTTTAGAGTAAACCTTAAAGTACTAGGCAAACATCATTATCATTGTTATTATTAAACTTATTAGGAACCAAATACTGTTTTATGGTACAATGGAAAGAGTGCTGGATTTGGTGTGCAATTTGAATGCAAGGGCTTGAGTTCAAATCCAAATCCTGGAATTCTAGATTCCCAATTTGTTGGCTAAATCACTTAAAACCTCTCTGAATCTCAGTTTGTTTATCTTTAAAAGGAGGGTATTAGATGAACTCTTAAGGTCCTTTCTAGTTCTACTTTATAATCTCATAATCTATATACTATGCAAGTGATAAAAACATTTCAATACCAACTAAAAAGAAGGATCTCCTGAATTTTCTTTCATATCTAGCAAACCAAGAAAATCTTAATCTTATAGTTATCCACTGCTAAACGGCCCCAAACAAATCCCCTTGTGATACTGATAAACCTAAATATATCTTCCATCTCCACCAATTATGTTGTATATTTAGTGTTATCTGAAAGGTTGAAGGACATAGTGGATAGAGAGCTAGCCTGAGGGCCAGGAAGATGTTTGTCCTGTCTCTGACAGTTATTGGCTGTGTGACTTCATAAAGTCGCATAAAGTCTCAGTGCCTCAGGCAATCCTTTAAAACTATAAATTTTAGAGAAAGTGTCTCTCTGTGTTGGTTAAAAGGAGCTTCCTCATTAGGAGTTCTGCACACCATTTCAATCACAGGTATGGTTTCCTTCTTCTCCCCCCCTCACTCCCATTATCCCTTCCAAAAAAAGTTTCTGTGATAAAAATGAGGACTGAAAAAGAAATTATCTAGACAGATTATCTGATCCCTTAATGCTCCACTTAATCTAACCACTGTGTTAAATACCAGCAACCTTCAACAGCAAACATGACATTACTTCAGATCTGCAACATAACCATCCGTGAGTTGCACAGATATTCACAGGCACATAAGTTAAAAGCACAAATGATTAGTATTCCCCAGGTTGGTCATGTGACAGTCTACCCATGTTGCTCAGGGAAGAATTGAAGGTTTCCGTAGTCTGTATTTCAATTCAAAACAGCTTGCTGTAAGAAGAGTGGCAAACACAGGTTCTATTTGAAACAAAAATTAGGAACCAACTAGGCTCATTTTTTATTTTAGCTCATTTTCACATGGTAGATAATCTCCTTCTTCACCACCGGAGCCAGACATGAATTTCTTAGTAGGGTTAGTACCTCTTGCCTATTTGTCTATTAGAAATAAAAACCATTTACAACTAACAGCTGTTTAAAATAAGTAGCAACATGTATTCCAGAATGCACTACAGAGACAAGTTTGGTACTATCAACACACTCACTAGGGCATCACCATAAGCAGGTATTACAGCAGTTAAAAGCAGAATAAACTAGCAAATGCTGCCCTCTTCAGCCTACTCAGAATTATTTTTAATTGAAGTCATAAAATCCCATTCCTTTAGATTAGAAATTTGCATTTCGTGATTCTGGCATTATACCATAATTCAGAGTATTTCTTAGGAAAGTAAATATGAAACCTAATGAAGAACAAACATGAAGGTTGCAGACAAGGACTAGAGGTATGAGGTAAAGTTATTGAGCATGTTCTATAATTCATTCATAAAATATTTATTAGCTATCTCCTAAGTGTTTATGTATTGAGCTTGCTCTGTGACAAAAAAAAAAAATGTTCCTAGTCTCAGAGAATTTACATTTCACCTTGTTCATTTAAAAAAAAATTTCAGTTCATCCTTCCCTTCCCCCTCCCCCATGCTATAGCTTCTTATTTTTTCTTCCTTTTTTCTACCCAAAAAAAGAAATATATTATGTCTTCAACATTTTATTCTAATATCAAGAAGACACATACTTTGTTGCATCTCAGCTTCAGAGGCTGCATTGAGTGCACAATCATCTGCAAACAGAAAACCATGCACCAACATTCCCTTCACTTTAGTCTTGACTTGTAACCTTTTCAAATTGAAGAACTTACCATCAGTATGGTAGTTGACCTTGATGCTGTGTTCATCCTCATTGAAAGCATTTGTCAACATGGCTAAAAACATCATGGTAAAAAGCATGAGAGCAAGCACACAGCCCTGTTTCACTCCATTGGTGACTGGGAAAGCACAAGAGCATTGTCCATTATCCAGAACCAGGGTAAACAGATTCATTTTACTTCCTTTTTTTTGTCACTCAAAATTGAAATTGATATCTGTTTTAGCAGTTTCTCCTTTTTTCATTTTAAACATCATTTCCTAACTTCTAAAACTAGAGCTTTCACAAGGATATATATAAAAATTATTTTGAGTTTCCTTTAATGGTTTTCAGTAGGTCCTTCCAGTCACATGTGACCTGCTGAGCCTGGTCTCCATTTTTCTGATGTTCTTCCATTGTGTGAAAGCTCTAAATAGTATTAAAATAAGATCTAATTATGAAAAATCTATCATACTGTACTTTAAAAAGAAAGGATATGTAGAGAAAATGCACATTTAAAAAGTCAAAAGAAATCTTTAAGCCACACTGATATGTAGATAAACAAAACAGTAGCAATTCTTCTAATGCATCAAAACTTTTAATATGTGTGATTAGAATGATATAGTCTGAATCCAAGCAAGTAGTAGTTTTTAAATTTTTTTTATTTATTTTATCTTATTTTCAATTTAAAACTATTTATTT
Organism: Notamacropus eugenii; assembly: GCF_028372415.1. Lineage (NCBI taxonomy): Eukaryota > Metazoa > Chordata > Mammalia > Diprotodontia > Macropodidae > Notamacropus > Notamacropus eugenii. Next base: position 230,516,232 of record NC_092875.1, on the reverse strand, counting down.
TCTCTTTCTCCAACCTCCTCTTCACCCTCCCCCCATTCTAAAAATCCTTGCTGCATTGTCCAAGTCCAAAAGTGTATGCCTCATTCTACATCTTGAAGAGTCTACTACTTTTCTGTCAAGAAATATAGAATAACAAGATTTATCACTGGTCCTCTGGAATCATGGTTGGTCACTGCATTGATCAGAGATCCTAATTATATATTATCCTCTTACTTCTGCTCACTTCACTCTACATCAGTTTGTACAAATCTTTCCTGGTTTCTCTGAAACCGTCCCTTTCATCCTTTCTTAAAGTGCAGGATTAAACATTCTCCAATTGATAGGCACTCCCTTAGGTTCCAGGTTTTTCTAATGCTACAAAATGAGCCAAAAAAATTTCAAATTTCCAGTTGATTAGACAGGTTTTCCTCTTTAAAATTCTTCATAATATGTAATTCAAATAGTCAAATTTAGATCTGTAAAATAAAATCAACAACCCTGATTCTAACAGAATGGAAATGGATTGATTACAAAGAAAACTCAACTTTTCATAACCTGTGTCTATCCATAAGTAATCACCATGATTCATTGGTTCTCAATTCAGACTATGATCTGTTTTCTCTTGTCTAATCCTTTTTTCCTCTTCAAAATTGTCTCTAAATTATCCAGAATTAACAAATTAAGAAATGAACTGAATATTATTGTCTCCCCTGTTAAATAGTGAGCTCCCAGTGCTTAATTCAGGTCTGGCACATAGTAGGTGCTTAGTAAATGTTATTGATTGCTGGATGTTACATTTAACTCTAATCATCAAATATTTATGAAGCCCTTACATTTGAAATAAACTGTGTTAGGTGCCTTGGAGAGGAATGCTGTAGAGGTATAAAGACAATCTCATCATCAAACAGTCTAATCTGTTGAAGCAAACAGATCCTATGCATAGAAAGACAAATAGTGATGCAAGGCAATGAATAGTAAGAGTTAAATGCCTAATATAGACAAGTTGCTGCTATAAGAGTTCAGAGGCAAGAGTGAATCCTGAGAAATGAGGTGGGCAGGAAAGAATTTTGTTCTACGGAGGAAGTGAGACTTCATTTGAACTTGAAATTTGGGGTTAGAGCTAGAGAAACTGTTAGGATCATCGGCCTGGGCTTAGAGCTCATTTTATCCAATCTCCTTGTTTTATAGAGGAAGAAACAGAGATTGTGACTTACCCAAGTTCAAATGGGCAGTAAGTGTTAGAGTCTGGATTTAAACTCACATCCCTTAACTCCAGAGACAGCACACTTCCCATCTGTACCACACTGCCTCCCAGGTCATAGAAGTAACATGAGCAAAGGATGTCTACACTATATTCAGAAGTCACAACAAAATTTACTTTTATAGGTTTCTGAAGTTACTTTCAGAAATGTTAGCCACACTCTTTGGAGGAAAACACATCTTCACCACCACAGTAAAGAACTACCCACACTCCATTCCAGCCCCCTAAAATGCTGTGGTACCTCCACTTATCTTAGATTCACAATACAGTTCCATGTGGAAATTTTACCTATTGTTTCAAGTCAGCTTAACAGTAGAGCAGCTATAACACCTTGGACAAAATTTGCTTTAGGTACAATTTTCATGAACATACTTTTTCCATATGTTTCAGGATTCAAATAATTTTTTAAAAATATGTTTAAATGCTTTGGGAGATCTGTAAATCCTAAGGAAGTCTATGGAGAACTCTTTCCACAAAGTGACTGATTATTCAGAATCACAGGGTCATAGATCTATAACTGAAAGGGACCTTAGAGGCCAACTATTCCAAAACCCCTCCTTAGGTTTTCTTTGAGAAATATAAATTTTCATAGATTTAATTTGTTTAAATTTCTATCCCCTCTACCATTGGAACATAGCTGTCTCTAAAAGAGAAAAAGGAAGACCTGGATCCTTTTAATGGCTATTTCTTATGGGGAAGGTTTCAATTTCTGAAGTGAACCAGTCAGTGCTAATGCACATTACTATAGGAAATGGTATATTGACTTAATAGGACTTTTAATATTTAAAATTATCTCTGACAGTGTCACAGAAATTGGCAACTTTGACACCGATCACAGTTACATTGGTAACATCAGTGCAAAAGAGAAACGTTATGTTAATGCAATATTAGGTGTCAAATTAAAAAGTCAGGAAATGCAAAAGTTATGGTTCTCATAACAACGTTAACTCGCCCACGTTGCACATGCTGAATAATAAAGTATATATTTAACTACATAACTAGTAATCCAAAATTCTGCATATGTACGGTGTGGGCGAGTTAATGTTACTACTTTTATATTTCCTGACTCTCCTTTATTTTAATTTTCAAGTCTTACCATTACATGAACATAATTCGAGGGACGGTAAATTTGCAGACAGTTTTAGAAGGTTTAAAGTGCTTAGGAGATTTTAATCATCTTTATTTCTGAGGAAAAGATGACAGAGAATTTCAGAGTTTTGTTTTGTGTTGTTTTATTGTTTTTCTTTCCCTGAAAAAGGTATAAAGGCTTTTGAATTGTGTCCGAACAATTATGTATGCTAGAGGAACATGACCTTTAGATTCAAGCAGTAGCATTTCAAAATAGAAATATAACTAAAAATCCTTTTAACATTTTAAGTGTACATCAATAAAACTATTTTTATTTCCTCAGACATAGCAAGTAGATCCCTATACCTTGTTTGAACATCTGCTCAGCCATTTTTGTCTGTTCATAAAAAGGTTTTATGAGCAAAAAACAGAGGCATATTATTCTTCCTTTTCATAATGATAAAAGGAATAACAGTTGGTCTGAAAACCTTTTAAGAAAGTTCTGCCACATGAAAGAAATTTCACAAAGAAATAATACAAAAGATGAATTTTTTAATTTGGAAATAAACAGAGAAACAGTGGTTTAAGGTAGAAATGCTACTAGAAATATTTTAACTATTCCACAGAATATGTAAAATTTATATTGTTTTCTGAAACCATCTTTTTTTTTTTCACATGGAAGACTTTCAAGGGAGATTTCACAAGTTACTCACAATTGTAACTATGATCCAGAACTTCCCTTTAATAGGTTCCATAAATCTTTACAGAATCACAGAAATTTAAAATCAGAATGGAACTGCAGGGACCATCTAGTCTAGCACATGCCTAAAAAGAAATCCTATAAATACCCTATAAAGAAATCCTGTAAATCCCCAATGAGTAGTCATCTAATCTCTAGTTGAAGTCTTCCAGCAATAAGAAGCACACCATTTTCTAAGGAAGCCCATACCATTTGGGGGCCCCCATAATTGTTAGGAAGTTATTCCTTACTCTCAAGCCTGAGTTTGCCTTCTTACATTTTCCACCCACTGATCCTAGTTTTGCCTGCCAAAGTCAAACAGAACAATTCTAATCCTTCTTGCACATGATGATATCCCTTCAAATACTTGAACACAAGTTGCTTGTCCTCCTACTTGTCCTCTCCCTACTTCAGTCTTCTCTACTCCTAGCTAAACATCCTCAGTTTTTTCAACTTATTGTTTCATGAGATGGATTAAACACCTTTCTCCATCCATCCCTCATCCATTCTTTCTCCGGATTCCTTTCACCTTTTCAAAGGTTTTCCTAAAATATGGTGCACAAACTAGAACAGGTACTGTAGATATGGCCTGACCAAAACAAAAGTAGAAAGGGAATAAGACCTCCTTATTCCTGAAAACCCTTACCCTCTCTTAATAGAGCCCAAAATGATATTAGCTTTTTTAGGAGCCACGTTTCACTGCTGACTCATGTTGCAGTCTACTAAAGCCTCCAGATCTTTTTCAGAAAAACTTCTGTCTAAACATGCTTCCCCCAACTTACACTTGTGACGTTGATTTTTGAACCCCACAATACGACATTTAATTTATCCCTATTGAGTTTCATCTTGTTAGTTTTGGCTCAGCGTCAAAATCTTTTTGAATCCTGCCCTTTTATCCCATGTTAGTTATCCTCTCCTATCCCTTCTGGCTTTTTGATGTAATCTGAAAACTTCATAAATGTATCATCTATCCCTTTATCCAATGGTTTCGATAAAGGGGATAGTTATATAGTTCAAGCCAGGTGTAAATCCCTAAAGACACTAGTTCACACCAACAAAAACCAAACCTCCCAATTTTCTTAAAGGTACAACATGAATTGCTGGTCTTAGTTGAGTTCACTAAGATGAATCCAAGCAAATTGACAAGGATCATTGTATATAAGTTAATAGTGAAAAATTCTACTGCCTACATCTTCCTATTCATGTATTGTGTATTGGACAAATCTTGAATCATGTGCTGAAAAGTTTTCCCAAACTGTTTGGATTACAGTTTGACTTATGAAGAATGTCTTTCCCATAGCTGAAGTTATCAAATTGGGATGGGAGGAGGAGATTGACATGTATCCCAACATTTCCTTTACATAAGTCACTGTAATAGTGCTGACCACATGGCAAAGAATTAGACAGAATTAATTGGGGAATAGCTGAACGAGGTGTATGTGATGGTTACGGAATACTCCCATTCTATAAAAAATGATGAGCAGGATGCTTTCAGAAATACTTGTCAAGACTTAAATGCACTGATGCAAATTGAAGTGAACAGGACCAGGTGAATATCGTACAGAGTTAATTGCAATATTGTGCAGTGTTCAACTGTGAATGACTTAGCTAATCTCAGCAATACAGTGATCCAAGACAATTACAAAAGACTTATGAAAAATGGCACCTGTAGAGAAAGAATGGACTCAGAATGCAGATGGAAGCATACTTCTTTTTACTTTATTTTTCTTGGGAGTTTTTTGGTCTGTGTTAGATCAGCAGCAAAGATTTTTCCATATGGAAATATGTTTGCATGTCTGCACATGTGTAATCTATTTCAAATTGTTTGCCTTCTCAAAGAGGGGGTAAGGGAGCGAGGGAGGGAGAGAATTCAGAAATCAGTTTTTTTAATGAATGTTACATGAAATTGAGAAAGAAAAGAAAATAGGAAAGAAAACCAACATACTTCAGAGCCCAAGAATGAGAAGGAAAAAAATAATGCTAACCACAGCAACATAGCAATCAATAAAGTCAAACAGAGCTCCTCTTGTCTTGGAATTCACTGATCTGAAAATTGACACATTGACTGCATTCCCATCTAATTCTTCTAACCAAGGGAGAAATGGTCAAATAAATATAGAAATTAGCAAGAAGAGGGGATGTGATCCAGTTCAGTGGCTTCCAGAGTTTGAGCTATGTCTCCCCAGGGCTGTAGCATGATGCTAAGGGATTTGTTATCAAACAACCAGAGGGTAGGAAGATGGGTCACATCACAACCTCCCCATGATAGCCAACCAACCATAGAATTGTCTCTGACATAACCATACCACTCCTCTTACTCAGTATTCTCCAATGCCATCCCATCCTACCTTTGGCCTCTGTGGCTGCCTTTGCTTTAACCATCTGTGGATAGTTATAGTCTAATTCTGAGAGGTACCCACAGCAGTCGTTGCATAGCAAAATTCTCCCTCTACCTTCTAGAATTCCTACACCTCATTCCCCTCCCCCCAATTAATTCATGGCACCTCATAGCAAGCAAGTTCTGTAGTCTAGAGCAGTGATTAGTAAAAACCATTGTAATTTTTTTTTAAAAAAGCCATTTTCCATCCACCTTCCCTTTTCTCTTAAGTGGAAGAGCGAGTTGCACAGGATGAGAAGCTATAGGTGGATTGTGATATGAGTTGCAGATCTCATCACAATTTCTTTCCCAAAAAAACTATTCCTCTTCCAAACTTCCCTATTACTGCTGAGGGAAGCACCAAGGTTCACAACCTTAGCATCATCTTTGACTCCTAACTCTCCCTCACCTCATCCATCCAGTCATTTGCCAGCCTTAACTCATTTCCTATAAAGCACAGGTCTGACCATGTACTCCCATATTCAATAAACAACTGTGAACTTTAGGATCAAATATTATTTTACCTTTATTTTACACTTTTTACATTTCTATTTTTTGCTTATTTCATACTTTAGATAATTATCAGTACAATAGCATATGTATATAATTTAAAAATAAGTATAAATTATGAATAAGCAAAATATGTGTACATTGAGGATTCATACTCTTTTTTATTGAGGGGGTAAATAATCAAAACACTTTGTAGACAATTGATCTAGTTTAGATTCAGATGGAAAGAGTAGATCTTAGGCAAGTCACCAGTGGTTTTTAACCTTTATAGAATTTGGAGTCAGAGGCTATACCTAAGTTTGATTTCTACCTCTTCTGCTCACTACGTGTTACCTTGAGCAAGTCAGTCTCTCTTGGCCTCAGTTTCCTCATCTGCAAAATTAAGAGGTTGGTCTCAATAACCTCTAAGGACCTTTCCAACTCTCAGTCTAAAACTATGGGCTAAAGACTGAGCTCTGCCATTAATGAGCTGTGTGACCTCAGGCAAATCACTTACCTTCTTTCTGTCTCAGTTTTTTTTTTTCAGCTACCAGATAGAAATAAATAATGTATCTCTTCCTCGGCTTCACTGGATTGTTGTTAGAATAAAATGAAGCAATAGATATGAAAATACTTTGGGAAAAAATGGAAATGCTAGGCAGATATATCAATATTAACAATGTATGTAAGATAAAATGAATATGAGTTCTATGAGTCTTTATTCTGTTTTCCTTTTAAGATGAAAAGCCAGCAATATTAGTGTTGAATTACTAGACAAATCTTTGCTGCTGATCTACTGTGTTTCTTATTGCACAATGGGATGCAAATCATCCATCTTTAAATTGATAACATAATCATAGCAAGCTTTGTTAGGTTTTGGTACAGAGTTGGTGTCACTCAACCAGGTGAAGTTAATCAAATTAACAAGAACTTGAAATACACAGTGCCACACCAGTTTAATTAGAATACTCAAGCAAATTTAAAATTAATTCAAAGGTGCTTACAAAAGGCAAAACCCAAATCAGTGTGGCTGATTATATAGACTAAAGTTAAAGTTAGCATTTAGTGTTAGTAATATCCTTAACAGTGACGATTGTATTATTCATGTCTATATTGTCCATAGCATTTAGCATAGTATTGCTTTAAAAATGGCCAACAAATATGAAAAGAATGAATGAATCGCATTCCAAGATATTATGATTAAACATTTGATGGGTTTAAGAACATCCTGAAGCCATAGCAATGGAGACAACTAACCAAGAAGTATAGGACCATCTTAGTATTTTGGTAGCTGTAGGTGCCTGATTGTTTTCAGGGCTGGGGGTGGGGGAGAAGGGGGGAAGGAGCATAGTTATCATTTCCTTCATTTCTACAAGCCAGTACTTCCTTTCATTTTGCCATTTGATTTTGTGGAAGTATCGGTTCTATTTTATTCTTACTTTGTAACTCCACAGGTCAGAATTGGGATTTTTTTTCTATTTTGCTATCTCTGCATTTGAGGCACCTTCCTGAAAGAGTCAAAGTTATGAAGCTCACTGATGTTCCTTAAGTTCCAATTTTTCAAGGGTATAATACACAGTGACAGTTTTGATGTGTGCCAGTGGGTGTGGGTATCAGACCCTGCACCTCAATGTTCCCTGCTTGCATAATGTAAAATTCAAATCCAGCTTGTCAAATTGAACTGTCTCTGAGTTTCCTTGGAAACTCACTGAAGATATTTATAAAACTTCTCATAGAGATAATATCAGCAAGTGATGGTTCTTTTTTATCCAGCTAATCCATACTCTGGATTTAGCTATGATAATTGAGAGGAACTCACCAGTGAAGCAACCACATGGTCTGACTTTATTGTCAGAGCAGATTCTAAAGGAATTCTTTTTCACTTCTCCATGTTAAAGAAAATATGAGAGAAAGAATGTTCTGGGTCAAGCTATGGCAAAATTTTGAAACATAAAATGGTAAAAGAAGGAAAATACTAAAATAGTAACTATCCATCCATATTCCACAAGAAGTGAGATGAGAGTAGCTCACATTTCAGTAGCATTTTTATGTTTATAAAGCATTTTCCTCTAAGTGGTCTTGTGAAGTAGATAATAAAAGCATTATCCCCATTTTATAGAACGGGAAATTATGATGTAGAAGAGGAAAGTTACTGGGACTTGGTCCTTAGTATCATCTTTACAAAGTTGGTGTTTTATCATCTACAGATTCTGTGTTGATAATGCATTACAAATGAAAATACATTTAATGTCTTGTTGCTGCTTCCATTTGTAGTATTATCTGAGGCATCCCTTAGAATTTAAATTTTTTTGTCCCATGAAAGTGTAGTTTTTTATTTAACACACAAACAATTGTTCAGATAGGATCGTAGATTTAGAGCTGGAAAGAAATCTCAGAAGTCATGGAGTCCAGCCCTCTTCATTCTGCAAAAAGGAAAACTGAGGGAAAAAAAATGAAATAGCCTACAGAAGGTAGCAGTGGTAGGAGGTGGCAGAGCGGGAATTTGAACTCATACCTTCTGACTACAAATCAAGCATCCTTTCCATTGTATCACAAGGCGTACCTTGCTTTATCTAGCCTTCCTCAGCAGTTTTGTACCAGATGATTTTTTGCAAATTTAATCATTTTAAATATACTGGAAAAATTTTCTGTTGAGACATTGGTGATTTCTTTCTTAAAATATTCAAATAACCATCCAAGACTCTATTGGTTTTATAAATTAAGAGTTTTTTTATTGGATTCTTTTTCTAATGATACACTGTTATATTAGGATACAAGAATTTTTCATGGAATTTCAGGGAAATGAGATATTTAAAATGATATAGTTAAACAAACTAATTTTATAGATGAGGAAGGTAAGGCCTAGGGAGATTAAGTGATTTTGGCTAAGGTCACAGCTATATTTATGAAAGCCTGTAGACTATTTCCTCACTTTTACAATTTCAGAAATGTTCATTAAATGTATCTTTCCTATACATTTAATCTTATTTAATTATTCATTACTGTATTTGAATGTGATTCCTAAATTTCTTAGCAAAAAATAATTCAAGAGTGCAATGTTAAGTTTCGTACAGAAGGTACTGCATCCTTCCACACCCACACTGTGATCTTTTCACCTGATGTTTTGTTCAATCAGTATAACATAAGGAATACGTATTTGTATGCGTATTTCTCTTTGTACTGTTATTTCCATAATGTCTCTTCTCCAAAACAACAGGATTCCTCTCTACCCTGACTGATTTGAATTGGCTCTTCCCAAAATTAAACACAGTGATACTTAACAAGGTCATCTAGATTGTCCATATTGAGGATGATAACATCTCTGTTTCACACCAACACTGGGGTTTCTCTCACCTTTATTCTCTCCACTTTTCCCTTTCTTTTCCAAAAAAAAAAAAATGTATGCTTTCAAGGGTAGATTTTACATGCAACAAAGCCAACTAAAATTTAAGACTAATTTTCTTTCTCCTCAACTTTTCTTTTATTTCAGTAGCCTCCTGATGGCATTATTCAAATTATAGAACTTTTTTTGTCTCTAAAAGTGTATTTGGTGATAATGTAACATCCTATTTTTGAAATAAAATAGCATATTAGAGAAGGAAGAAACCTTAGAAATCACCAAGTTCAACTCCCTCATTTTACAGATGAGAAAATGAAAGCTCAGAAAAAGTGACGTGACATATCCAAATTGCATAGCTAATGACACTAGTAGGAGAATCAGAGCTAAAACCCAACCCTTCCAATTCCCTGCCAGGACTACAGTTATAACCTCTTTCCCATTGTTATCTGCAGATTTCTGCCACATTCAGATATAGCATGAAATTTCAGTGTAATGAGTAATAAAGACTTGTATAGTGGGAACTGTTCTGATAGGCTGATTGGTAGGTCAAGTTCTCAGCCAGCCAAACTCTCATACTCTTAAGTCTGAAAATTTATCATATAGTGAGTTCTATCACTGCAATATATTCTCTATTTAAAGGAATTTTCTCTTTACCAAAGGGTCCATGCTAAATTCAGTGTCTGGTGCAGTTACAAAGAAGGTGAAAGCTAATGGATATAGACAATTTACCAAAAGATCAGATCAACTCCCAACTTCACCATTTCTTCATGCCTTATTTAGAATTCTGCTTGTTGGAATTAAATTACTGATAGTCGCAAGGTGCCTGACTGTGAGGCACCCTATGAGTGCTGTGGGGCACTTTAATGATTCTAGTACTTTGAACTTATGCAGATATAGCAGGCTCTGCACTTACTCTCCCAACTCCCACTCTCATTCTCTAGGAGACTATGTCCACAGACCAAGCTATTCTATCTTCCCTCAGGGTGCTAGGGGTATTCCTGAGATGCTGGGGAATAGTCTTCCACTATCATACTTCAAATGTCTCTATGAATGTGCTTCTCCATCATGCAGGAGCAGCAGCAGCAGCAGCAGCATAGCATTTTTATAGTACTTTATGGTTTGCAAAGCATTTTATATATCTTATCTCATTTGATCCTCACAAAAATCCTGTGAGGTAAGTGTATTATCATCCTTATTTTACAGATGAAGAAACTGAGGCAGTGGGAGGTTAAATGATTTAGCCAAGGTAACAGCTAGGAAATGTCTGCAGCAAGATTTGAAATAAGGTCTTCCTGACTCCAAGTTCAACTTTTTATCCATTTGTTCATGATCCACCTTGTTGAGGCCAATTTATATCAGTCATCCAGACTTAATTAGCTCTTAGAACGCTAATACACTATAGTAAATACCTACAGTGTATAGCTGGCACAGTGGAACAAAATGCCCTCCCCAAAAAAATCTGTGATATACTATGATATCCTGCCTTTACATACAGAGTCCAAAGGAAAGTAAGCTCATGGTTAGGGTACATGTGACAAAAAAACCTCCTAGATGTCCTTTAAGGCTTTCTCCTTAGTATGATGTAACTTTTCTTATGGTCTCCTTTTAGAGCCAGAAGTTGCCTTCCTGCAGCTTATAGTCTCTATTCTGTACTCGGGCTTCATATGAAGTCACTGTATCATCCATTCTGGGGGTGCTGCTAGGATTAAGACACTGATGAAAAAGTCCAAATCTTCAGACCTCTAAAATTCAAAAGATCTTTCTCCCAACAAAGGCAAAGGAAAGAAACCAAGACCAAGTCTAGAGCTTTCCTCTGTCACACTCTCAAGTAATTCCTTCTTGGGTTGGCACTCTGGTCTCTCTACTGCCAGAAAGTCATCCCTCAAGCTAGCTTGCTGATTTTATATAAGCCTTATAGGATGTGACCAAGTCTTTCAAATGAATGATCTGAACAGATATCCTGTTGATAAGGTATCTAGGACTTGTTCACACCTTCTTCACTCCTTCAAATGATCTATTCAATTGAAATTTGTTCTCATTTGAAGTATTCTAGTTTTAACACTTTGGCAGTTGTTTTAAGTGGGGTGAAAGTGATTTCATTGATTTTTTTCAAATTGACCTCCACAGTTGCCTTATAATAGCTTAGATAAATAATAAAGTAAAATATGTTAAATATTGCTCAGTTCCCTTGGTTTATTCTGTGGTGGCACTTCCTTATATCTTTAGTCATTAATAGTATTCTCTTCCTCCTCAGATTATTAAGCTACTGTCTTATATCTCTAGTCATTATTACAGCCAAACTCCTAGAAAAATCTATCCACTTTCATTGCCTCAATCCATCTCTCCTCTCATTCGTTAACTTTTCACAACCTGGTTTTTCAAGGAATTATTTTCTTCAGTAAGCTTTTGGATCTCCCTTTCCATTTGGCCAATTCTTTTTAAGGCATTCTTCTTCTCACTGACTTTTTGGACCTCTTTTACCATTTGTCCTAGTCTGTTTTATAAGGTGCTATTTTCTTCAGTATTTTTTTGAGTCTCCTTTACCAAGCTCTTGACTCATTTTTCATTATTTTCTTGCATAACTCTCATTTCTCTTCCCAATTTTTCCTCTACCTCTCTTACTTGATTTTCAAAAAACCTTTCTGAGCTTTTCCATGGCCTGAGATCAATTGGTATTTTGCTTGGAGGCTTTGGATATAGGTGCTTGGACTTTGTTGTCTTCTGAGTGTGTGTTTTTATCTTCCGTGTCACCATAATAACTTTCTGTAGTCAGAGTTTTTTCTGTTGTTTGCTCATTTCCTCAACTTACTAGCTGACTTTTAAGTAAGTCTTTGTTAAAGTAAGGCTCTGCTTCCAGGGTAGAGGACACTCTGTCCCAAGATTCAGAAGTTTTGTGCAACTTTTTTCAGAGATACTTCTAGGGACCTGTAATTTTTCAGTTCTTATAAGGTGGCATAATCCAAGAAGTATTTGCTACTCTCCTAGCCTATGTTCTGATCTGTAAGCCACCAGAAGCATTCTTTTCTGCCCTGGAACTGTGAGGAGGGTTCCCCCTTCACTGTGCCTACAAGCTCTGCTATGCTAGTGCTCCTCCTTGCCCTGGGACTACCAGCCAGAACCCAGATCTGAGTATAAGCAAAGCAGAGTCCTGCCTCAGTGCTAGCAAAAAGACCCCTGTAATCTCCTCACCAGTTGTTTGACCCCCATACTATCTGTGGGCTTAAAGCTCTAGAAGCAGCCACTGCTGATTCAGTCACTCTGAAGGCATACTCCTGATCTCCTGGGGCTGGGGCTGTGGTAGTACAACCTGGATTGATCTGTATTCTACTCTCACTCATGTATGACGGACACTTCCTGCTGACCTTCCAAGTTATCTTTGGCATTTGTGGGCCAAGAGGTCTAGAAACTGCCACTACTGCAAGTGATTCAGTTGCCCTGAGGCCTGCTCTGGGTTTGCTGGGGACCTGGTCTGAACCAGCTCAGTCTGCTCTGGACTGTGCTCCTCTCTCACCTTAGTGCAACATTCCTGCTGACCTTCCAAGTTGTCTTGGGCTGGAAACTTGTTTCACTCCATCTTTTTGTGGGTTCTGCTGCTCAAGAATTTGTTTAGAGGCATTTTTAAAGAAATTTGGAAGGGTTTGGGGGAGAGCTGAGGCAAGTGCCTGCCTTTACTCTGCCATCTTGGCTCCACAACCTGGCTTTTGACTTTGTTATTCAATTGAAATGGATTACTTTAGTTAAAAATTATTTCTTAATTGCCAGATCTTCTGGTCTTTTCTCAATCTTCATCCTTTTTTCTGCAGCATTCGATACTTTCGCCTTTCATCCTTGGTAAGGACTATTTTTTCCTACTCTCTTTTTGGCAGTTTTCACAAATCTCTCTCTTGGTTCTCCTCTTACTCATCTTACTGTTTCATCTTGGTATCTTTTTGCTGGATCATTATCTACATTTGTCCTCTATCTGTTGATGTACTTACCCTGAGGATCTGTCCTCAGCAGCCTCTCTCTGTTGTTCACCTTATATGCTCCCATGGGTTTTATTATCTTCTTGTTTTATCTTTATATATTCCCTGAGCTCCAGCCTTGGGTCACCAAATGTTTAATTGGACATTTTGAACTGACTTTCCCATAAGCATCTAAAATTCAACGTCTGATACAGAACTCCTTTTCCCCCCCTACACTAACATTCTTCTAAAATTCTCTGCTCCTGTCAAGGGTACCATGTATATAGTACATCCTTCAATAGAATGTAAGCTCCTTGGGGGCACGGACTGTTTTTATTTTTGTTTCCCTAATTCCTAACACAGTGTGCCTCTCATGTAGTAGAAAGTGATTGATAAATGTTTGTTGTTTGGTTGGTTCATTGATCATTTTTGCTTAACTATGTAGATGTTGTATTTCCTCCTTGTAAATTATAAGCTCCTTGAGGGCAGGGATAGTTTTCATTTTCCTCTTTGACTCCTGATGTTGAGCCCAATACTTTGCATATAGTAGTTACTTTACTAATATTAATTGATTTAATACATAATATCCAGCCCTAATTTCCTTTGACTGATTCAAAGTTTTATCTCATCTGTGTCCTAAAGAGTAACAGCACAAGTTGTTAAACACTGATACCTAGAAGTGAATCAATATATATGTTGAAGACATGTAAGTAATCATTGTCAATAGTAATCAAATCAATTAAATGCCTCCTAATGGTAGAGCAGTGTGCTAAATGTATGACATACAGAAATATTTAAGATATGATGTGTGACTTCAGTGTCCATATAGTGTAGTTTAAGAGATGTCTATTTACCTAAAAAAATAGTGGTATACAAGGGTAATATTTGGGCACACTGAATGGCTTAAATAGTAATGATTTTAGGAATTCACAGAAGAGAGGAATCATTTAAGACTATTACAATTAGAAGGGAAAGTAGATCTTAAGTTCAGTCTTGGAGGAAAACAGACAGAGGAAAAGAAAGGCATTCTGGGCAAGAAAAATGATATAATGAAAACCTCAAGTGTAAGAGTACTTATGACAGGTCTGGAGAACTGAGGGTAGATTATGGAAAAAATGTAGAGCTCATGTGTTGTTTTGTGATCTACGTAGGGGACTAGTAGCAGATAGGCTAAAGAAGCTAAGATGGAACCAGATTGTGGAGGACCTTGAATGCTAACTAAAAACTGTTACATTGGACAGTAGTTCTTAGACTTGTTATAATGACTAAACTTTAGGAGTCTCGATAAATCTCTGGTAGTAAGATCTTTTAAAATATTCATAAAATATCTGCAACTACAAATGAGGTAAACTTGATTTTTAAAAAGACTGTTGAGTATTTCTGCTCCTTTGAAAAAAAGTTCCAGAAGAAGTAACCTCTTGTCATCACTTCTAAACCTGCCATTTTACTTCCAGCCCACTTAGCAGAACATTTTTAAAAAATCTTTTAAGAATCTTATTTGCTTTCAATCACAACAAACCTCTTTCATGGGGCCGGTGGGAGAAGATGCAGATGGGATATAATATATAAAATTGTGGCTGTCTCAGGAAATCTGAGACATATGATCACTATGTCCATGAAACAATAGACAAGAAATGTGGGATAAATACTAGAGAATATGATGAAAGATAATGGAGGCTGGTGAAAATTTTTAACTTATGAGAGTATATAGGAACTGGTGGAGCAAGCAGGAAAGAAGCATAGTAGAAGGACCACTGAGGCAAAAGAAGAGAATTATGAGACCTTGAGAAGCAGAGAGCTGGAAGTGGGGGGAGAGAAATATTAGCTCTGAGAGTACTTGCAAGGGGCTCTCTCTCCAACTCAACTTTCAGCCACATATAGTCCCAGAGAGAAGAGGATAATGGCAGCCCTTATTCTTATTCATAATTTCTACTTAAAACTCTAAGATACTATTGGTAACCTTTTCAGAAATGGGATGGAGAAGCAGCATTTCACAATGATTTACCTCAGCTCAGCTCCTCATCTTTGACTGGGCTCCTGTTCCAGCCAAGAACCTTGGCTAAAACAGGCAATAAAGACACAAATAGTGACAGATTCTCCAGGCCCTGTCTGTCATGGCATGCATGTTCCTCAGATGTGATGATAGCTGTATCTACAGCAGCACCTGAGTGATGGAATTCAGCATAGACAATGATGTGGACAGCTTTCTGAATATGCTTGTTGCCATTAAACATGTTGTTTGTTTGTTTTTTCCTCTATGAAACCCCTGGAATACTTTATGGAAATTCTAAGGTCTACAGAGCAAAATCTGAGAAAAACTGCTTTTAAGAACATTGATCTGACTGGGGTATGTGTAAGATAGACTGGGTTTGAAAGTGAATGGAGACTGCTAAAAAGTCTATTATACTAGTCCAGAGATGACCTAATTTTTGTTCAAGTTGTTGTTGTTCATTGGTTTCAGTTATGTCTGACTCTTCTTGACCCATATGGTTTTCCTGGCAAAGATGTTGGATTGGTTTGCCATTTCCTTCTCTAACTCATTTTACAGATGAGGCAGCTGAGGCAAAAAAGGTGAAGTGATTTGTCCAGGGTCACATAGCTAGCAAGTGTCTGAGGCCAGTTCTGAACTCAGGAAGATGAGTCTTCCTGACTTCAGGCCCAGCACTCTATCCACTGTACCACCTAGCTGCCTATAATGAAGTAATAAAGTAGTATAAATAGAGGCAGTGTGCTCTAAGGGATAGAGTACTATACATGGAGTCAAGAAGACTTGGAGTGGACTAAAGGCAGCATGGTGAAATGGAAAGAGTCCTGGATTTGAAGGCTGTGGAGTCTTGTTTGAAATCCCTGATCTGCCCTTTACTATTTAAGTGATCATGGACAAGCCATAGGTCTAGAGCTAGAATGGACCTCAACAGCCATCTAGTCTAACATATACCTGAAAAAAAAACCCCTCTACAACTTAACTGACAGGTGGTCACCCAGCCTCCTGCTAGACAAAGTGATAGCACTAAAACCTGGGAGTATAGAACTATTATGTTCAATTCAATATTAAGTGTTAGCTCAGAGTTCTGGCTGATGGTATAATAAGTTGATATTTATTGAACTTCTGTACAAGCGATATTTTTCTCTGCCGGTAACTAATGTACTCTCACCTGATGGATTGTTATAATGAGTTGTCCTTATTCACTAATTTAGCTTAGTTAATATATTGAATTTTTCAAGTTCATTCCTTGTAAACAATATATACATTTACTTCTTATAAAAAATATATAAATATATACAAATATGTATGCATATGCATGTACATATATATATACATACATATATGTGTATATGGATATGTGTATGTATATGTGTATGTACTTTCCTGGGGAGAGTTCTGACTTCATCCTATCTTTGCAAAAGAGAATAGTTTGACATAATTCATTCAAAGCCCAGTATGTTTTCCATACCCTCTCTGATAGTTACAAAAAGATTTATGCAAGCTATCAGTCTTCTTTCCATGCCTGTCCTTATTCTCCTTTCTTAATTAGTCTTAAACTGGCCATGAAGAGTCTGGGATGTTTTGGATTTTTAATATGGCAGCAGATTTTGATGTAATATAAATAGTGAATTATTACTTTACACCAATATCAAACAGAAGGGGAAACTAGATGGTGTGAATGAAAACTCTCATGCAAATACAAATATCTTCAACTACAGCAGGGAGAACCAAAATTATTGGCAAAGTAAATTGCATTTCTAGCTTCCTTATTACAGTTTTGGCATGCAGGGAATGATTCCTTTTAGTATTTCTGCCAGGTTTTGTTTTGGGATGCTGCATGTGGTGCTGGGGAGAGTGGTTGTATAGTATTCATACATATATTTGTTTTAACATTTCATGTTTATGAGATGAAGTTTTGTATGGAACATAGGACAGTTCTTGCCCCCAGATAATGTAGTTGTGGCCAACTCATGTAAATATAATTTGAAAGCATATTATTGTAAATTGTCACCATTTACCCTCACCACACATACGAACATGATCTCAGTAGCATCAGTGGACAAAAATAAACCTATCCAGTGTACAAAGCAGGGTTTTTTTTAATGTAGTACACAGAAACATTTATTGACATGCTTCTGAACTCAACTACCATCGAAATTAGAAATAGTAATATCTCAAGGAAGGTATTTATTTACCATGTGTGCTTTGTAAGAGTGTTTACTTATTGAAATGACAAAGGGTTTTATCTATATTTAATTTTTCCAGATTAAGCCTATCATAACCATCTGAATAATTCCCCTATATTCCATTATCTTTTCTGTACATTGTTTTTACTGGATGTTTCCTGTAATTGCACAACCAAAGTATACATGTTTAGTTCAATTTTCTGTTTCCTCAGTGTGTTTAATCAGTGATTATTAAGTACAGAAATATAAGGTGTTTGAGGATAAAAACCATATCTGCCTTGCTTAATATGAGAAGCAGCCAAATAGAATCCTTACCTGACTGTGTATTCCTAGTATTGCCTAGAGGCAATTACTACAAACAAGGCCCACTCACAAGTACTTTGAGTACTGGTATGAGTAATGGATTAATATATATCAAAGTCACATTGACTTTTAAAATGTCATATCTTATATTTACTTAACACATTTTATTATTCATCATCATCCTATATATCTTAGCATTTAGAAATTATCTGATATAGTATAAAGGAAATTGAATTAGAAGTTATGGGTCATGAATTGGCTGAATATGCCATTAAGTTAGCTGTGTTACCTTCAAGTTAATTAGGATGTCTAGGACTTAGTTTCTTCACCTATAAAATGAAGGATTTAGAGTCTGGAGCTCCTTCCATCATTAAAATTCTGTACTAGTAGTAGTAGTAGTAGTAGTAGTAGTAGTAGTAGTAGTAGTAGTAGTAGTAGTAGTAGTAGTAGTAGTAGTAGTAGTAGCAGCAGTGGCGGTGGTGGTAAATAACATTTATGTAGCACTTTAAGATTTATAAAGCACTTTAAAAACAGTATTTCATTTTTTCTTTCTTAGGAGGTAAGTATTATTCTTACTCCAAAAGAAAGTGAGATAAATTAAGTGACTTTTCCAGAATCACACAGCTGGAAATATCTGAAACAGAAAGTCTCTAAGAAGCTGATCAATGAGAATAATCCTATGCACCTGGCCCTTTGAACCAAAGGTTACATAAAGAATCCACTGGCATTCATAATATGACCCCTTTCTACCTTTGAAGTCTTCTTAAACCTAATTCTCCTCCCCTACCCCCATGCATATGTATTCTGCAAAATAATGTCACTGGCCTCCTCGCTATACCTTGAACAAGATTCTCTAACTTCCAACTCTGGACATCTTCACTGGAAGTCCTCCATGACTGAAACACTCTCCCTCCTTCCCCATTACCACAGTCTGACCTCTCTTGCTGTAATTACCATGTAAAATCTCACTTTCTGCAGGAAGCCTTTCCTAATTTCTCTTAATTCTAGTGCCCATTCCTCTCTTTGCTTCTTTCCAATTCATCCTGTAGTTAATTTGTACACACTTGTTTGCATGTTTTCTCCCTCAGATGATTGTGAGCTCCTTCAAAGCAGAGACTATCTTTAACGGGTTTTTTGTATGCCCAGAACTATGTGAAAGGCTCTTAAAAAATGTTTACTGACTGACTAGTTCTTTGACTCGAGAGAATTACTCTCTAGTTTTCGTCATCTGTAAAATGGGTATAGTAATAGCACCTACCTCACAGAGGTTTTGTATCAAATGATAAAATATATGTGACAGACCTTTGTAAACTTTAAAGTGCTTTATAAATGTGTTATAATTGTTAGTATTTATTATTTTATCAATAAATGAGTGAAACTTCCCCAGGCCTTTTTAGCTAACCTCCAGGTAAAAATGATGATTCTTAGATTTCATTTCCATTGTACCTTTTTAAAATGACTAGGTTAATCTATATGACAATCTTAAAGAAAAAATAACGAGTATTCCTTTTTCTCAATGTGTGTTGGTTTTTGTTTCAGCTTTCTAGAAAGAATTGACAGCGTCAGTTTGATTGACTACACACCCACAGACCAGGTAAGTGGGATTGAGAGTATGTAACCACCTGTTTTCAAAACCGTGGTAACTTCCGGTTTTGTGCAGAAACTATTAGAAAGGGATGATGACAATAGTTATAATGATTCTTGAAAATATACCATGCTCACCTACCCAAGCTATTGGAATACTTACAAATAAGTTATTTTCTCTTTAAAATACTATTTGAAGTTTCTAGAAGTTAAATATGGACTTGTGGATAGAACACTGATCTACCAGTCAAAAAACCTAAGCTTCGAATTCACTATGTGAATACCATCATCGACTGTACCTTGTTTTTCTCATCTGTAAAATGAGAGTAAGAGTAACTGACCTATCTGTGTTACAGAGTTGTTATAAAATAAGAAAACATCAATGAACCTATCTTAGAAAGAGCAGTACACAAATGCTAAATATTTTTTTATTGTATTTGTCACAAGTATTTACCAGGCAGAAATTTGAGAATTGCTCCTGTGCTCAAAACAAGTTAGTTTTGAAAACTGATTATTTTCCCCTTGTTTTTGTTAGGTTATATACCTGCCAACCTCATAAACTGTTAAGTATTTTTTTAATTTCTAAAACAGGATCATAGAATCGTAAAATTAGAAGGGACATCAGATATCATCTAGTCCAACCTTCTATCTGTTTAAGGTTAAGGGAACTCAAAGAGACTCAGCTTTTAAAGCCTAATATTCTTTAAATTCTGTGTTTTATATGTTAACTTTTTCACCAAAAAAAATCGTATTTTAATAAAAGCAAAGTTTAAAAGCAAAGAACACGATTTTTATCAAATGCTGCAAGTAGACGTACCAATGACAGTGCAATTAATATTGCCTGGGAACTATTCTCTCAACAATCCCAAATGTCATTTAAATGATTCAAGCCTTGAATTTTCTTATGTTACTAAGCACTCTGATGCTTCCAAACAACAGGTTGAAAATTCCTAAGCTGACATCCAACTAAATTATATAACATTCTCCTTTAGTCAAAGATTCTCTTGACTTTCCTTAGAAATTACACAGGGAAACATAATAAATCTTTTATTGGGAGAGAATTTAATCTCTTTATGTGGGAGCTTTCTTTCTTTTGCAAGTCTTCCAGGTGACTTGTATCTCTGACAAACAAATTTAATCATTAATTTCACAAAATACAAAATAAGACAGTTTCAGATACTTTTATAAATGTTTATACTAAGTCCTAGTGCTTCATTATTTGACTAAAAGTGCTTCTAAATAATAATGCTTTCACTAAAGCTCTAACACAGAATTTGCTACTTCTGATAATCTGATTTAAATATTCAATTTTTATTTCTGTTCTTATTTTCATTTTTTAGGACAAGTTAGTATGTGTATTTGTGCACGTATTTTAAATAGTATAAACTGTGTATTCACAAAGAAATATGCAAAATGGTTTAACTGTGTCTGTCTACAGGAAGGCAAAGAAAATGTTCTTTTTCTTCCTCCTTCTGGAATAAAAGGAAACAGCTTTTAAAACAGATGAATATTGGCGATTTTCTAAATGTAACTACCGATTATATCATCCCTAAGAGAGGAGCCAAATGGTGCTGCAGAAGGAACATAAACACATAGTAACCTCTTCTTAATTCAATAAAATTGCCATAATCAAAATAATTTTCATCAGCAAAAACAGAAATAGTACCGCTGATAACTCTCATTCCTGTTACAGTTATAAGCAGAAAAGACAAACCTTTATTTTACCAACAATATAAATTTTCTTCTTTCTTTATTTAGTGTCTTGTCTTTTACCAGGGTCCTAAGTATACTTTAAATAGCCACTTTATGGGATTGCCATAAAGAAGAACTTCTAGTATTAATTCCATGTTTTTCCATTTATCCTGAGTAGAACCAGAACCCACTACTATTTTTGTAAAGTGACAAGGGAATATCTCCTGGCCTCTGGCATGTGTACTTGAACCATGAGGTATCATCATAGACTCAGGGAACCCCTGGACTATATCCAATGTCCAGGGTGCAATAAGGACATGTTTGTGTGCTACACAGCCACTTCAAGGGGCTTCTCTCTGCAGCCAACCAGCTTTTGTTCCAATTGTCATCCAGAAAAGTCCATCTGTCGCTATCTCTTTCCAGGAAAGTCAGTCTTTGTTTCCAGTATCTCTCTTGTATGAATTGAAGCATCTATAACTCATCCAAAACCCTCTGACATTCTTGACCTGAACTTAAATTTTATCATGGGAGGACACTACAAGGTAGCTGGATCAAATGAACGTTATACAGAAAATACTCTGAAATGAAAAATGAGAAAATGTATCCAAATATGTTATCATTATTTTTATTTTTGCTATCATTCTTAGTACTAAAACCATGCCCCAGACCATGCATGCATGTATACACACATACACATGTACACAGAGATAAGTGAATAAATAAGATAATGCTCTTAAAGTGTTGAGTGCTTCAATAGCACCATAATAGATTAATTCAATAGATTAGATTTAAAAAAAACCTACTTCCTAGAAAGAAGAAAATAATAAAAATAATAATAATAAAACTTCCTAGGAAGAAAATAAGAAAATAATAATATGGTGATAATAATATACTTAATAGGTCAACTATGTAAAATGATATGGTTTTCTCATTGATGATTGATTCCTTAATTTAAAGTGACTGGTAATTTGACCATACTAGCCTTTCACTCAAGTAGAATAGAAGTGTGAAGAAAACCAGACCACAAGACCATAATCAATTGCCATCTGCTCCAGGATTCTATATCATCTACAGATGTGGAACTGAGCTTCTTATGGTTTATGTTCTAATTTTCCCTGAAGCTTAAGGTGAAGCCTCCCTCTACTTGTGCTAACAGAATTAGAGCTTCTATATGAGAGGAAAGGAGCTTTTTCCCACTGGGTCCATAATACCCCATAGAATGCTCTCATAAAATACCAAGCTTTCAGAATTTTTATGAAAGGAAATTGACATAAAGTCACCATTATAATTACACTCAGGGTATTAATTTTAACAGTAAAAATCATGTCATTTGCCATACTTATGTTTTCATGTTTCTAGGATCTACTCAGATGCAGAGTTTTGACATCAGGAATTTTCGAAACACGATTTCAAGTAGATAAAGTAAATTTTCAGTAAGTATATTGTTCAGAATTTTGTACTGGTACTGGGATCGGCTTCTAAAGAACATAATTTTTTGCTGTCATATATTTTCAACTTCCCTCTTTGTGGTGTGATTAATGTTAAATACAAGTAATTATTGTAGTGCTATGGGGACCATTCTATAGTTCGAGAAAATAGGACCCTCTCCAGCTTGAGCTTAAAAGAACTTAACATTTAGCTCTCTCCTGTCAAATGAAATGAAAACAGATGGTTAGGCTGAGTTTATCTCTTGATGCTTCTGTAATTATGTGGGCATTTATAATGTTTTTTAAGGATCTGGAATATTGATGTTTTTGTCATTTAATTGAAAACAGAAGTAGAACTACCAATATACGATCAGCATTTTAATATAGAAGCACATTAAACTTATACTTATCCTACTATTGAGTGAAATTTCATATAAAGTGATATCAGACTTCCAATGTCACTTCAGCTTGGGGAGCCTTCAGAAATCTAGGTCAGATTTCTCACTGCCCATTTCTTTTACCAACTGATTTCTTCTTGCATCTCCAACATGTCTTCTACTAATCCTATGCTCCAATTAGGTTCCACACTATCCCTATAATATGTTATGCTTGCTTCTGTGAGTATGCTATCCTCTCATCTCAAATATCCTATATTAGTGAAAATCCTAGTGATCCTTTGAGGCTCCTCTGAAGTCCTACCTCTCCAAGAAACATTCCCTAAATAACTCTAACTCACAGTAATCTTTTAGATTCTTAGAATTTATTTAGAAATTTGAGTCTGCCTCTCAGAATAAAGCACTCAGTCATATTCTACTTCGTATTAGTCTCTAATTTATTTTATATATGTTCCATGGGTATAAGACTCTGTCATACGTCTTTTTCTTTTTTTCCCTCTATACTATCACACTTGGTGATCTCTCCCCTATGGGTTAAATTAGAATCTTTATGTAGATGATTCTCAGAGATAAGAAGCTTTGATCTCTCTCCTGAGCTGTAGTCCTATGTCACCTACCTTATCAAATTCAACACACCCAAATCAGAACTTATCTTCTCTCTCACAAAAAAACTCTCCCTTCTTCGACATTTCCTTCTTATCAAGGTTTGCCATCATCATAGTCACTTAGATTCTAACCCTCAATGTTATCTTCAGATCCTCACTTCTTATTCACCTCACTTATCCAAGCCATTGCCACATCTTGTCACTTCTGCCTTCACATCTTTTTTATATGTCCCCTTCCCTCCACCACACAGCCACTACCTTAGTTTAGACCTTTGTCACCTCTCCTCTAGACTACTTCAATAGCCTACTAATTAGTTGTCTCCTTACTTGAATTCATACTCCATTCAGCTACCAAAATGATTTATACACTCTAGCCATGTCATCTGTCCCTTTCCCTACTCAGAAAATTCAAGTGACACTTAACCCTATATTCAGGATAAAATATAATAAAGTCCTTTCTTTGGCATTTTATGATCTTGATAGCTGATCCCTTCCAGTCTTCTTCTACATCACTCCTTTCCACATGATTTTCTATTCATCTCCACTGGTTTACTTGTTTCTCCCACACAACATTCTGTCTTCCATCTTCAGGTCTTTGCAGTGGCTGACTCCCCATCCATGGAATGCTCTCCCTTCTCACCCCTCTGCCTCTTTGTTTCTCTGGCTACTTTGAGATTCACACTAAATTCCACCTTCTAGAGAAAGCCTTATCTGATCCCCCATTGATTTGTGGTTCCCCTTATGAAATTACCTTCCATTTGTCTGCATATATCTTGTATTTATCTGGATATTTCCATGCCATTTGCACCATTTAAATCTAATGTTCTTGAGGGCAGGGAATGTCTTTTGTCTCTTTCTTTGTATCTTCCAGCATTTATCATAGTGTCTAGAACAAAGAAAAAATTAATAAATGTTTCTTCATTGAATGTCTCCCTGATAGCTTCTCAAGGGACTTTCTGTTTGAATTGATAAGTATCTATATGAAACAGATATCATTGAGAGAAAAAAATGCTTTAAATTTTTGGTCTACTATAAATTCATTTTTCTTTATGCCTTCCCACCCCCACAAATCTATAAAAATATTAATTTTAAAGGCTAATCTATATGCTGCTGGATATAAGTATAATACAAGTTCATCAAAGGAAGGGAAGTCATTATGGACAGAAAAGTCAAAGTCATGGAGCAGGAGAAACTTGACTAGGCATGGGTAGGATTTATAAAAAGAAAAAAGTGCCCTAAAATAGAGGAGCAGTATTATTAAAGTTATAGAGTAACAAATTTTCATGGCATGGGTATGAGGAAACTGAGGTCACTCCCACTGACTGTAAAATAAGGACTAGAGAGTGGTTAAAAAAATAAGGACAAATAATGAAGAACTTCAAAAACCAAATAGAAGAGTTTAAATTTGACTATTAAGTATTGGGAGCTCCTGCTGTTATTCAAACAATCAAAGCAATATGGCACAAAAGAAAGAACACTGGGTGAAGAGTCAGAGAACTTGTGTTCAAATCCTGACTTTGCTGCTAAATACCTGTGTGGGCCTTGAAATGTCAATTAATTTCTCTGTGCCTCAGTTCTCTTATTTATAAAATTAAGGAATTGCACTAGAGATGATTTCTAAGACCTCTTCCAGGTCTAATCTATTATGTCATTAAGTGGCATACAAGAAAAGGAGAAGGAGAAGAAGCAGTGTTTTTAAAATATTGGCTTGATAGAAAGGAGTTTCAGGGAGGGAGAGAGACAGAGACTAGAGATGAGATCAGCTAAGTCTATGTCAGTGATCTAGGTATAAGGGATGAGACTTTAGACCAGAATACTGACAGTGGGGATGGCAAAAGGGAGGTAGTGAATTCAAAAGATATTTTGTAGGAAGAAATGGCAGGAATGGGGACAAATTAGTTATGGGCAATGAAGGAGAAGGAAAAATCAAGTAGACTCAAAAACTTCCATATTGAGGATGGTAGCAGAATGGTATTACCATGCATAGAAATGGGGAAGCTGAAAAGGGAATGTTCTATGAACACTATTTCCTTGCTGTCATGCTTCTGATAAAAAAAAAATGTTAAAATATTCTAGCATTAGGATTTCAATTCCCTCCGTACATTTTTTTGTTTTTCCAATGGTTATGTTTTTCTTTCTTTTTTAAAATTTTTTTTCCATTTTGACAAACGTTTATTCCCTCTTCCCATCCTACCCCTTCTGGGGGAAAAAAAACCTTTGTAAGAAATGTGCATAATCAAGCAAAATTAATTTTCACATTGGCCATGTAAAAACATATATCTTATTCTGCATCTTGAATCCATCACTTTTCTATCAGGAGATAATTAGCATTTATCATCATCAGTCTTTTAGAATTATGATTGATCATTACAATTGATCAGAGTTCTTAAGTCTTTCAAAGTTTTTTACTGTGTTGTCATTATTGTATAAATTGTTCTCCTAGTTTTGCTCATTTCAGTCTGTTTCATGTAAGTCTTCCATCTAAAACCATCCCTTCCATCAATTGTTATGGCATATAGTGTTCCGTTGTATTCATATAACATAATTTGCTCAGCCATTCCCCAATTGATGACCTTTCCTTAGTTTCTAGTTCTTTGTCACTACAAAAAAGCTACTTTTAACATTTTTGTGTATATAAGTACCTTTTTCTTTTTTTGATCTCTTCAGTATATAAGCCTAGTTACGATATTTGTGTTTCACAGGAGTATGCACAGTTTAAGGTTACCAAGAGTACCATTAACGTCCCTGGTTTTATAGACTCTCCAATATTTGTAATTTTTCTTTCTTGTCAGCTTTGTCTGTCTGAAGGGTATGAGGTGAAACCTCAGAGCTGCTTTAACTTCATTTATCTAATTATTGGTGATTTGAAGATTTTTCTCAAATGATTATTGATAATTTGAATTTCTTCCTGTAGGGGGAAAAGCCTTGAACATTTATCTGTTGGTGAATAGCTCTTACTTGTATACTTTTGAATGAGTTTCTTATATAGCTTGGAAATTAAACCTTTTAATACTCTGATTTCTTTTCAGATTATATAAATATTTTACCTTACTAAGGAAATAAGATCTTTATTAAAGAAACTTTCTGGAAAGATGTTTTCCAATTAATCTATTCTTCTGTAATTTCATCTGTATTCAACCTATACCCTCTTTTTTACACTTAATTTCATTTTTCAATTGATGACAATCTAACTTTACCTCTCACCTCTTCCAACTTAAAAAAAAAAAAGAAAAACTAAGTCCCTGAAGCAAATATGCATAATCAAACAAAACAAATTCCTATATTGCCTGTGTCCAAAAAAATGTATCTCAGTTTCCTCACCAAGTTCATCATCTCTCTGTCAGAAGGTAAGTAGCATGTTACATCATAAGTCCAATAAATCTTATACTGTCTCTCCTTAGTCTTTTTTTCCAACTCAGTCCTCTTTCATATGAACTATCTAATACTTTTTTTCCATCTTTTTACTTTGTTTTAATATTTTGTGTTGTTTCTTGTAGTCATTAACTTCTTTTTGGTCCATCCTAATTTTCTAAGAGTCTTGCTTGAATAAGGTTTTGAACTTGCCTTCTTGTGGCAAGTTGATCATTCTTTTTCCAATTCTTTCTTCCATACTTCTCATTTCTCTTCCAATTTTTCTGTTTTTTCTAGTTCTCCCATTTCATTTATAAAATCATTTTTTACCTGTTTTTTTAACTTTTCATTATTCAATTAATTTTAATTTAATTTTTACCTGAGCTGTATTTTTTTTTCTTTCAGACTCCGTATGTATTTGTATATATTTTCATGTTATTCTCTTCATTTGATTTTGCATTAAGCATCTCTGTTACCCTGATAGCTCTTTCTGGTAGGATTCTGTTTTTCTTTGATCTTTCTTTCCACCTTACATCCTGACTTCAGACTTGGTGTTAGGGTCAGGGTCAGATTCAGAGTCAAACATCAACTGATTATTTTTGTACTTACTTTGCATTCAGTGCATAACCTTGGGCCTATGGCCATTCCTTGCCCTGGACTGCCACTTCTAGGAAAAGGTCCTCTCCTCTGTTCACACTAGATGTGTGATCTAGCATTAGATGATAAGGTACAGGGCTAACAATTGACACCTGTTCCTGTCCTCTGCACAAAGTTAAGCATTTCTGTTCCAGGTCTAGGACCTCTTCTTGCCCTGGGATATAGCTATGGGTAAGGCCTCATTCATTGCCTGTGCTAGAATGCTCCTCATGGCCATTCCTGGCTAAGCCCTTTCCCAATGTTTTTAGATATCTTTGTCTCCATGTGCCAACCCTGGACAGAAAAATAATATACTGTGGGTTTTTTTCTTCCTCTGATTTCCTAATCAAGACTTGGTCTAGTGCATTTCTAGGTCTTTGTGGAATAGTTGCTTGGGAAAGCTCAGCTACAGTTCTTACTATTCTGTCATCTTGCCTTATCTTTCTCCTCACTCTTAATGAAATAAAATACAGCATAACAATTGCAGTGGTAGGAAGCTACAAAACAGGTTTGGTAAGCATGCCTTAGCATTCTCACAGAGGATAATAATAGCACAGAGAGATGGGAATTGAGCAAGAATGCAGTGATGATATGAAGTATGTGATAAATGAACCACTAGTCCCATAAGATAGCAAGTCTAAAGCACAACATTAGAGGAGTAAAATCTAAAATGAAGAATTAAAGATACTGGAATAGTGAGTGGCACATGATAGCAAGGATAAAAAAGTACATTTACAGGTGGTGGGAGAGCCAGGATGCTTCAGAAGCAAAGCTATATGGTACAGTGATAGAAGGTATCACAAATATGCCAATCCTTGGTACTCAGCAGAAGTGATTTAAGATGGGTAAAGATTTTCTTTATGTTTAAACTAAAGCATAAGCATCAATTCTTTACCACAGGAAACCAAATTTACCAATGTAAGTCAACTTTCTTTTGTTCTTCAACAGTATGTTTGATGTAGGTGGTCAGAGAGATGAAAGAAGAAAATGGATCCAGTGCTTTAATGGTAATTTTAAATATGTTTGCTTTAAAACATTACATCTAGTTCTCATAATATTTTCTTCTACTTTTGTACATTTTAGTGTTATATATTCTCACTTTTTTATACTTGCACTGTTACTTAGTTTCCATATACTTCTGCCTTTTATACATTTCTGATGCATAAGTGAATTAACAGTCCCAAATTCTTTTCCACATTGCTAACATGCTATATTAAAGAAGCAATCCAATCATATTAAAATCATTGACAGAAACTGTAGTTTAATGAGAGATAACTGCATTTGGAGTTAGTAGATGTGATTTCAAATCCTAGCTCTGTGATACTGGACAAGACATAATCCCTCTGAGCCTTAGTTTCTACATACATAGGAAGGGGAAAATTCTGTTTGCACTATCTACCTCACATGTTTGCTAAGTAATGCACGGTATATGAAATGTTTTTGTAGCTGTAAAACACAGTTACTCTTGCTGTCGTTACTGTTACTTACCCAGATCTGATGGCTGCCAAGTACAAAATGCACTGGAAGTGTTGTGTGCCTTGTATACTGCAACAAAGACCTGAGGTGCTCCTTTTCTCTTTTCTCTCACAAAGATGTCACTGCTATAATCTATGTCGCAGCCTGCAGTAGCTACAACATGGTGATCAGGGAAGACAATAACACTAACAGACTGCGAGAATCTCTGGACCTTTTCAAAAGTATCTGGAATAATAGGTAAAAAAAATAAAATCAGCTTTACTACAGTGCTCATGAATAGGGCCTATTATAAATGCTGCTTGGAACCTTGAAAGTCAATATTAATGTAATTTTGGGGTGGACAAAAGAGCATAATCTTCATTCAAAGTCAATTTTAGTCTGCCAAAATGTCTTTACATGCCTAAATTGGATTCACTGTCCCTGGCAAAAATACCAGAAGTAAGGATATGAAGAAAATTATGATTTCTGCTTTGAAAATGCACAAATTTTTCAGGGTTCAAAACCTATTTTCTTTAGTACTTAACATATACAAAGCACCAATCTGAATATGATAAATGAATGTTTCCTTTCTTTTGTTCCCATTTTTTTCCATGTATCTTTCCTATAGCATTTATCACATTCTGCAATGTATCCTTATCTGGGGATACCTTGGTTATTTTCAATCTTTTCTTTTTGCTATGAGTTTAGAAAAAGGGAGGGGTAAGCCAAGAGAAAATGTCAGACTCTTAAAATAGTTCATTTTCTTATACATATGTGAAATATTACCTTATTTATACCTTTATTGTGTATATTGACTTCAAGACATTTTTATTAAGTACCCATTATATTGTTGGACACAAAGACAAAAACAAAATATTCCTGCCCATGAATCCTGAGGATCTTACATTCTTCTGGGGGAATATACCATGTACACAAATGTAATACAAGGTAGTTTGAGAAGGGAAAGAATAATGACAGTTAGGAAATTAAGGAAGACTTCATGGAGAACATGGAATCTGAGCTGAACTCTGAAGGAGAATTTGGTGTTTTGAGAAGTGGAGTTGGGGACACAGTCCATTCAAGACAGTGGAAGACAGGTTTCATAGATGCAGAGAGGCAGGAAGGGAACTGCAGTTAGCTCAGTCTGGTCAGAGCTTAAAGCATGTGAAGGGATATAGTGTAACAAATAATAATAACAGCATCCTGTTTGCTTCTGTCCTGAACATTTTTCTGTTTTTTTGGATAGTGTTGCTATGTTACTTAATAGTTTCAGTTTTTAACAGTTATAATATGGATGGTTTTTCTGATTCTTCCTTCTTTTACTCTCACTTAATGAGTTTTCTCTTATTTTTCTATTTCCTTCCTATTTATCATTTCTTAGACGGAAGATTCAGACCTAGATTATTAGTAGAAAGATCTCTAGGTGAGGAAACCTTCAACCAATGGAAATAAATAACTGTTCTTCCATTTAGAATCTTTGAGAGTTGCCTGGGACATTATGAGATTAATTGACTTGCTTAAAGGTCACACAGTCAGGGTGTTAGTAATAGGATTTGAATTTAGTTCTCCCTCCTCTGAGACTAGCTCAATATCCAGGACAGGATGACTAACTGCATCTGTGTGTGTGTAAATGTGTGTATGCTTAAATGCATACATATATAAGAAATTTGTTCAATCATTAGGCAGATGGATTGTTTGTAGGTTTTGCTATTACAAGTAATCTTACACCAAATTTTTTTACAGCTAGGGTTTTATTTTCCCTATCAATAACATTCTTTGGACTTAGTCCTAATAGCGGTATAACTGAGTTATGACCAGTTTTGTACAACCAGTTTTGTATAACCAGTTTTGTAGTTCTTACTGAATGGTGCCATAATGTTTTCCAAAAATAAATTGTACCATTTCATAGTCTCACTAGCAATAGAAACAATGTTGAATGTATATTTTACCAATTTAGTGGACCCAAGTTATTATCTCAGCTTTATTTTAATTTGCAATTCTCTAATTACCAGAGAGAGTACACTATTTTAATTGAATACTAATAATTTCTATTTCTTATTTCAAAAACTGAATTTTCTGGCTACTTCACAATTTCATATTGTCAGAAAACCTATTTGAGACTTATGGTTGCATTAGATAAGTTTCTCCAGTACTAAAGTATAAGCTTCATATAGGGATTGTGGCTTACTCACTTTTATGTATTCCCTATTGCCCAACACAGTGCTCTGCAGGTAGTAGGTACTAAGCTAATCTTTACTGAGTTGAATTTTAAATACCAGTTTATGTGGCCATGAGGTATATATATTGTCACGAAAAAGAAAGTTCTGTCTTGTCCTCTTTCCCTTCTTTCTATAGTCCAGGACAAAATATAGAAAGTCTTTTCTAAAATGTATAATGAAGACTCTATCAAGGACAAGAAAAAACCATATGAGAAGGATTAAGTTGTCCTTTTAAATATGTAGATTCCAACAATCTGCAAACAATTTTATTACCCCCACACAACTTTTACCAACCTTTCTCAATGTTGTGGGAAATGGAAAATAATGGAAATGGAAAATAATATAGAACATAACCGGAAAAGATACATCTATGCTTGATAGTTCATTGTTTTAATTTCTGTTAAATATTGAGCTAACATGCTTCATTCCTTTGAGGTTTTATACTTTCTAAGGACCTGTACTGATTCATGTAGCTAATTCTATAATACACCAATTCCCAGTTCCCATCCTTTGGACAAATGGAAGAAAATAATACTTTTCTGTAGTTCCCTTTTATTATAACAGAACCAGCCCATTTTTGCACATTAAATAGATTGATTTGAATTAGACCTGTTTAATGACAGGCTTTCTATGGGGGTGCAGAAGAGATATATGGGGGAGGAAGAGGAGGAGCTGAGCAAGTCATGAATTAAGCTTTGTGACTAGCTAATGAGTCATGCGTCGGTTAACTCTTTGAATTCCGGAGTTTGGCTTTTCTGATTTTTCTAAATCTTAATTGATCCACAAAAACAATCTAAGTCTTTTCATTTCATAAGTAAGTTTTAAGTTTTAGCTTTATCACCAATCAATTTATATCACATCTTCCTCCCTTCCCATACCCCAACAGCGTGGGCAAGAATTAGATTGGAGTTTGTCAATGACATGTTGACAGGATATATCTTCACTTAAACTTTTGTTAATGCTTACTGGCTTAATACATGATTGGATTGAAATGGGGGTGGATGGGTGTAAGAATTTGCACATTAGAATTCATTTAGCAAAAAGGGCTTTTAGCACTTAAAAATCCATCAAAAATTCAGGAAGACGGCAAACAAGTTTTTTCTTGTTTCTCCTTTCCAGGTGGTTGCGGACCATTTCTATCATCTTGTTCTTGAACAAACAGGATATGTTGGCAGAAAAAGTCTTGGCAGGGAAATCCAAAATTGAAGATTATTTCCCTGAGTATGCAAATTATACCGTTCCTGAAGATGGTGAGATTTTATTATCAGTCTTTCTAGGTTTTAAGAAAAGACACACAATTCTGATGAGTACAAATAACTTTCTCCCTTTCCCCCACTGTACCTGTCTTCAAATAAAAAATAACTAGGAGTTACCAATCAGAGTATAATTATATTATTATTCCTACATGTATATTTTGGTAAGTTACCTCCCTCCAATCTTTTAGCGTTTATATTTGTGACTACTTAGTGCAACATTTATATTTTTTTCTTTGTGAGTAGTTACTGTACCAGAAAAGAAAAATGGCAGTTCATAATATGTTATTTGCTGTTATTTCTACTTTGGAGTAACGTAGTGCCTTCTGTACCTTCAGTTTTGCCACCCTAATATCATAAATGTTATTTCTGAATCACAGAATTAATCATTGATAATTTAGAAGGTTTAATTTTGATCTACATAACATTTCTTGGATCCATTCAAAAGGATATTTTGGAAAGTTAGTAGAAGAACACTGCATTTATATAGGAAATATGGAACCCAAGAAAACTTAGCAACTCACATTTATACAGCTCTCCATAAAGTATTGTCCTTATAGCAAGTCTGTGATAGTACAGTTATTATTACCTCCATTGTATTCAGAGATGTTAAATAACTTGCTCATGATCATACATCTACTAAAGACTTCTGAAAGGAACTCCTGGAGAGGTGGTCATTGAGTTTTCTTTGATTTTATTTTTATTTATCAGTGGAGAGTCAGAACAGATTAAGAGTACATGGATCTAGAGCTGGAAGAGATACTTGTTACTAGCTTTACAACCCTGACAGGAAATGTTGTAAAATTACAAGAGAACCCTGGAATTAGAGTCAGAAAATCAGAACTTACTCTGGTCTTTATTGTCCATGTGGCCTTGAGTAAAGTGATTTCACATCTTTCAGTTTCTGTTTCCTCATCAATAAAATGAGAGGGTTAAACTTAATGGCACTCTCCTTCCTCTCCTCCCAAAAAAAGCCACTTCAAGCAGGCTACATATGGCTCAGCACGGAAGGATTTTTTAAGGTGATTTGGGATGACAGACTGATCCTCTCAACAGCCTTTTTGTCCCATGATGGAGATGAGGGTTTTCTGCATCAAGGAGATTGATTGATATAGCCAAAATGGTGGGGAAACAAGCAGCCGCAAAGCCAGCCCCCACCAACTCCCAAAAGCAAAACTCCACCAAACAAATCTAGAAAATACACCAGACTGGATCCTCTTGGGGAATCCAAGAAAAAAATCATGAGTCATTTTTAGCCCAGGTTGGGATAGGGAGACAGACAGATCTATAGACCTGGTGACAGGGCTGGCCAGGAATAGGCTGCACCAAGCATTAGAGCATAGAGAAAGGCTATACACCATGGCAAGAGGAAGTCCTGGGGCACCAGGCACCCTCACGCAAAGTGTGGGAATAGATGCGACCTGATAGTTCTTTTTCTCACTACCCAGTTCTACATCACAGAGCCAGAGCAGGCTGAAGGGGGCATCTATGCCCAAGGGTGGCAGGAGCCACCTTAGGCTCTGGATGGTGTTCTAGAGAGGAAAAAGTTCAGAAGCAAGTAGCAACAGTGAAGCTCTGATCCCCCTCCCCAATCACACCCACTCGCACACCCCCAGGAGCCAAGCTACATCTCGTTTCCATTTCTGGCCACATCGGAAGCCTGGAAGGGAATAACCAAGGCAGGAATTCCAGACCAAAGGGAAGCTTACAGTTCTATCCCTCTGAACCAGCTGAGCTTCCCCACTGACTGTGATTGAGTCCAGTAGCAGCCTGCTTTTGCTCAGACCCCAAGCCAGGTCAGTGCAGAGCTCAGAACAGGGAAGCATTAATCAGACTTCCCCCTGGATAAGACTACTTTGGAAGCACTAACATCTTGCTCTGTCAGCCTGAGCTGTCCCTGTGAGCTTAGATTAGCATAACACTAAGTGCTCCAATAAAGCAGCAACAGAACCAGTTCAGATCTGCCCTGTACAAGTGCGCAGATATTTCAGAAGGAAAAGGATGTAGAGTTACAACCCAAAATAGCCTACCCAACAAAACTGAGTATAATCCTATGGGGGTTGGGGTGGGGAGGAAATGGATATTTAATCAAATAGAAGATTTCCAGACATTCCTGATGAAAAGACAAGAACTGTGCAGAAACTTTGACTTTCAAACACAGGAGTTAAGAGAAATATAAAAAGGTAAACACGAACAAATATCACACAGGACTAAAGGATAAACTGCTTATATTCTAATATGGGAAGATGATATAGGTGCCCTGCTCAACATCAAGGCAGAAGGAAGGAAGGAAGGAGTAAGTATTTTGTAAGCCCTTAGTATATGCCAGGCACTGTGCTAAGTGCTTTACAATTATCTCTCTCACTCACTTGACACTTACCACCTCCTGGGAAATAAGTGTTGTTATCCCATATTGCAGCCGAATATACTGAGGCAAACAGGTTAAGTGGCTTACTCAGGATCATACAGCTAGTAAATGTTTGAGGCTAGATTTGGATGCAAGTCTTCCTTACTCCAGGCCCAGCACTCTATTCAGAAAAAGGATTTGGGAATGTTTCTGTTATGTTGAAGATCTTAAAGGAAGAATAGAAAATGAGTGGCAGAAGAATACAGCACAGGATGGTTGGGAGGGAAAGGAAGGTTAGGAAAAGTTATCTCACATAATCAAGGTAGGCAAATAGGAGTCAATAAAAACAAGGAGGAAAGAGAGGAGCAGCTGACCCCTAAATCTCATTCTCATCTGAAGTAGTCAAAGGAGGGAAGAATACATATATGTATACACACACAGTTAGGTACAGAAATGCATTTTCCTTGCCAGGAAAATGGGAGGAAAGAGGGAAATTAGAGGGAGAGCAGATAAAAGGAGGGATTTGTTTTAAGTAAAACTAACTCTAAGGGTGTACAAAAATACAGCTCTTGTTGAGGTATCAAAGAATTAGAATCTGAAGGGGTACCTATCAATTGGAGAATGGCTAAACAATTTATGTTACATAAATATAATGGAATCATATTGCTCTGTAAGAAATTATAAAGGGGATGGTTTCAGAAAAAACTAGGAAGACTTATATGAATTGATGCAGAATGAAGTGAATCAATTTATATAGCCACAACAATATTGTAAAGATTTTTTTTTTGACATGATCAATCTGGAATTCTTTTTTCTTGACTCTCTCTCTGTAGGTAGATGATAGATAGATAGATAGATAGATAGATAGATAGATAGATAGATAGATAGATAGATAGATAGATAGACAGACAGATAGATGATAGATAGATAGATTTGTAACATAAGCTTCATTTTTCTTTTTTTCCTCAATGTGAGAGATAGGTAGGAAGATGAGAAGACAGACTGTTGCTGATTGAGAAAAGGAAAATAAAATTTAACTTTAATGTTTTTTCCAGCATCAAAACTTAGCAGCTATGTTTCCCTGGGCATGTAATATAATATACCTGAGCCTCAGTTTCCTCATCTGTGAAATGAAGAAAATAATATTATATACCTATGTATACTTATTGTTGTAAGGAAGGTGCTATGTACCTTAAAGCATGAAGTAGATGTGAGTTCTAGTGACTTTTACAAAGCCTTTTATATTGGGTGGTGCCATGCATTGAGTTTAGTTTATCTTTTCTATAAAAATGGTGCTTTATATTTAACTTTACCTGAGCACATTTGTATGTTTAATTCCACAGCAACACCTGATGCAGGTGAAGATCCCAAAGTTACAAGGGCCAAGTTCTTTATCCGGGACGAATTTTTAGTGAGTAATTTTTAAAATTTTGTAAGTATTTTGTCCCCCATGGTACTATCATTGAGTGACTCCAACAACACATTTTTCAGACTGCATTTTCAAGGTATCCTTATGTTATAACTTGCTATCATGGGGCTACATTTTAGACCCATGTAGTGCTATTATCTACATATTCATAAGCACTAATAAGCCACAAACCACTTTAAAAGTCAGCTTGTTCAGGCTCAAATGTGTCCTTTTAAAAAGAATGAATTCTGTTGTGCTGTACTCTATAGGTAGCTGGCTGTAATATCAAAACATGCCCCAACAATACGACCAAAACTATGGCTCTTAAGGATGTGCAGAAATAGGAAATTTTGAATTAGAACTAGATGGGTGCCGTTATAGTTAGAGGTTTGTGTGGCCAGCCATCTCTAGCAGTGCATTCATTTCTTCAGGTTCACGAACACCTTTCTGTGAGAAACCAAGACCTCTGAACAATTTTCTGCTAGAATTTATTTCTATTCTCTCCCCTTCTATATTCCCCCACACACACCCCTGTGCAACCTCCCAGTCTCTTTCCTTTCATTGGCTTTATCTTAAACTCTTTGTTGAGTTAGAAAAAAATGCACTTCAGTATTTCAAGGTTTCTTCGTTCTATCAATTTATACTACAGTGTGTATGTGTATATATATATATATATATATATATATATATATAGTGTAAATATATATTGGGGGCAGCTAGGTGGTGCAGTGGATAGAGCACCAGTGCAGGAGTCAAGAGAACCTGAGTTCAAATCTCACCTCAGACACTTGACACTCACTAGCTGAGTGACCTTGGGCAAGTCATTTAACCCCAATTGCCTTATCCTGGGTCATCTCCAGTCATCCTGATGAATATGTGGTCACTGGATTCAGATGGCTCTGGAGGAGAAAAGTGAGGCTGGTGACCTGCACAGCCGTCCCTCTCTCAAAACAAAGTCAAGTGCAAGTCATGTCATTATTTCTCTGATGGCATGGTCTTCTTTGACAATGAAGGACAAACACACACAATATAAATACTCTTTATATTTGGGTAACAAACATGTAATCTGCCCCTAGATTCCATCTTGATAGGCCATGCCAGAGCTTGTGTTCTGCCTGCAAAGCCTTTAAGAATCCAGTATCACTTTCATGCCCTAATGAAGCACTGGAATGTTGTTAGAGGAAAATATTTACAAATAATTAAGATATTTCTATCACCTCATTTTCTAGAATGAATGAATCATCTTGCTTGCTAGTAGGGGTTAAAATTAGCAATTAGGAAATGTACTATTCCCTAACCCAGAAGTATGCCTTGTCCCTGCCCTCTTATGCCTTGGTCATGTTACTAAATAGTCAAGCCTCATGTAGATGGTCCCTTTGAGTACAGTGATTCAATATGAAGAACTCTGGCTTCTGGAATTAGTGAAACTGATTTGGTAAATGTTAACTTTTCATTTCTACAGTGGGACAAACTTGGTAGGGAAAGTCAAGTGGCATGAAAACCCACAGCTTCCAACCTAGGAAGCTGTCAGAGTATGCTACAAAATCTGATAAGCTAGGCAGAAACAAAGCTATGGTCCAGAAAAGGCAGAGGAAATAAAGGGACAGTGGAAATGGAAGTGGTTGTAAGTGCTTCCAAACCATCAGAGTAGCAGCTAAATTGGGGAAGAGCAGGAATGGATTTTTTCCTATTGACTTTTAGCCCAATGATCATGTGCTGAAAGAAAGAAAGTAGCATTAAATCAAAAGGTAGGAGGATCACTGGCCCTACCTACTTACACCAACTCTTGTCTCTGTCGTTGGGATAGTACCTTTTTTATTCCTACAGAAACATTTCTTCCAGCATTTGTGAGTGAAAAATGATCATTGTGATTTTCAATGTTTAGCATATTTGCACATCGCAAAGTCTGTGAATCACTATTTCAAGGTTTTCAAGGCTTTGTATTGCCAAGTAGAGTCAAATTGGAAAATATTCCAGAAAGTAATAAAAAAAACCATACGTATATACAGTAATCTGTTAAAGAATACCTTTTGGGCTCTGGGAATGAGAGGGTTAGTATAAGACATAGTCTCTGACCTCAGGTATCTTACAGCCTAGTTGAGAAAATAAAATATACATGTGAAATTCGAGTAAGTTATTTTACTTCTCTGGGCCTCAGTCTCCTCATCTATAAAATAAGGAAGTTGCTCTAAATGTATGATCCTAAGAGTTGTGGGAGAATTTCAAGGCAAAATGTCAATAAGGAGTATAGGAGTCCTCAGATGGCTCCTTAGAGCTTGGTATTAAGTCATGGGTATGTAAGGTGGAAAGTACTGCATTTAGGGAAAATGGAAACCAGTTTCCTACCATTAGAAACAGGGAAAAACACTGACTGTCAGGTCTGGATTCAAATCCTACCCCGGTGCATACTGTCTGTGATTTTGTGTAAATCATTTCACCACCTGAGCCTCAGTTTCCTTATCTGTAAAGTGAAGGGGTTGAACTAGATAGTCTCTGAGGTTCTTTCCAGCTCTAAATCTATTATCTTATTTTCATTTTGGCCTTGTTTAAAATATCTCTAGTCATCTCAGTAGCCCTCTGGTAGTGTTGGCTCTATAAAACAATCCCATTGCACTATATGCATATTGAAAATAAAGGATAAAAAATTAACTTGGTAGGATTATTTTTAATGTAGTTGATTTAGTTTTTTTTATTCTCTGTGTCAATTGATTGGATTTGTTTTCTTTTTTAAAAATATATATTTCCCATTTTGCTGCTGAGATTCTGTAATTTCTAATAGATCCTGCCCATTGGTATGGAACAAAAGATTTAGGGACTAACAAAAAGGGAGACGATATAGGCATACGACTCACAGCAAGTCATATCACTTCTTGAAGCTTCGGTTTCCAATATTCTCTGATAAGAGCTGAGATGCTACCATTTTACATTTTCCTTAAAATTCTCAGGAACTTGATAAAAGAGATTAATGAGTTAATGAGCCATTGACTCCCCCCACTGGGTCTTCTCCTTGGTAACACTTCTTCAGAGACCAGGATATTAAAACTAAAGTTCTTAATCATATTATCTTATAGGTAATGGTACATTTGTAACAGAAAAGCAGAGAGTAAAATAAATTATTTAGCAAAATAATCATAGATATTGTGCTTTTCTTACTGTCCCACTATATATGGTAAAGATTATAGGGACACACTTACCCACAGTGGTATGCTAAAATAAAAACTACAGCTATTGCAAGATTAACAACTTACAGATGATAATAAACAGAGGGTCATGAACTGGAGAGCTGGAGAGGCCAAGTGCCTGATTAAATAGCATAATATTGTGATTTGGATACCACTATGTAACTCCTGGGGTTGTTGTGATAAAAACTTTGTAAATTTTAAGGCACCCTGTAAACATAAGTTATGATTATAAGCTTTAGTTTTAGTATCATGATCTATGGAGAAGTGTTGCCAAGGAGAAGATGGTCATGAGTTCTATGACTGAATCCCTTCTATGAAATTCCTGAGAAATTTGGCAGAAACATAAAATGGTAAGGTCTTACCTTTTATGAAAAATATTGGAAACTGAAGTTCCATGAGCTTATGTGATTTACCAAAGGTCATAAACAGATAATAAAAACCAGTCAGGATTCAAATTCATGTTGCTTAACTTTATACTGGGTGCTCTTTCCACCACACTCCATTGCCTCTATAAAAAAAGGAATTAAGTCATCAAGATTCTTCCTACTATAGATTGGTGTCAGGTGGTATTTTTCTAACATACATCCGAGAAATAAAGTAAATTTCTTATTTTTTTCCATTCCATTTGCTCCCAAGTTGGAAATTTGTACCTCTGCGTAAATGAAAATATGAGGCATCACCAGTCGAAAAACATTCCCAGAGCATTAGCCTTCTAGAACTCCGTGTGTGTGTGTGTGCATGCACATGCGCATGCATGTACCTGTGCATTTCCAGCATGAATCACAGGCCTAAGTTTGATTTTCATTTCTTTTACCACAGTTGGGAAACAACTACAGTCCTATTTTGATGGTATTGATGATTCTAAGGGAACAGTCAGCAATTTCAGTCAGCTAGCAGTTTATATTTTTCTCTTTTATCTGCCTAAACATGAAAAGGATGTCCCATCTTATACATTTGGGCAATTAGTCAGCAGCAGTTTGAACCATGGTTGGAGATGCATGCAAATATTCTTGATATAATGCTACAACTCTCCTCAAACAAAAGGAAATCTGGAAAGGCATGATTGGTTTTCTTTTTCCCTATAGATACGACCACGCTATGTGCACTTTTTTAAAAAATGAAACATTTTAAGGATTTAGTAATTGTTGAATTAAACTTTTTACCCAACCCAATATTATGATCCGTATCTATATTTCATCATAATAAACAGCATGTTTCCAGGATGATGTCTTGGGGAGGTTCTCTCCTATAATTTCTTTAGTACTGCATCCTCAGACTTTCACTTGCTTTGCTCCTAGTTGTTTCTTGTGTGTATGTATGTATGTATCCTTCTCAGACAGATTGTGAGTGAATTCTTTAAGGGAAGAATACACACACATACATACATACAAACACACACACATATATACACACATATGCATGTATTGTGTATATGTATATGTACACACACACATGTATATACAAAGACACATATAAACATGTGTGTATGCATTCTTCTATATCCCTCATGGGACCTAGCACAATACTGAGCACACAAAAGGCTCTTAACAAATTCTTATTGAATTATTGAAACTCCTTATGTAATTGCTATATGATCATTAATAATATTTGACACTTGCCTACATAAGCAGACTATTATAATGAAAAGAGCATCAAATTCAGCCAGAAAAGTTGTTTTTAAGTCATGGTTCCAGTACTTGCTAGCTCTCTGACCATGGGTAAGGCCCTCAGTTTGTTTTTCTTTTTAATTTCAGTTTCCTAATCCATCAGTGGGAGATGTTAGTACATCATAAGGTTATTAGGGGAAAAAAATATTTCATAAAGCGTTTTAATCAGCATCAGTTGTTTGTTGCCCAATGTGAAGATCACCGTTAACTTGGGACAGGAGTATCAAAGGAACAATTATACATCCAATACAAAAGATTCTCTAAGCTCCCTCCCTCAGTTCAGTTCAGTATCTATTGCACTGCTTGAGAGAGATTTGACCAGGTGTGACCTGCTCAGTGCCTCTCCTTTGGGGGTAACAATGCTTTTAAGAAGCAGCAGCCTAGAGTCTAAGGCCAGAGTCCTATCTAAATTGGATTCTCAAAAAATAGATTTAATAGTAATCTGACTTTGAAGCACAGGGGAAAGCCCAGTTGGGAGTACAGGTCCTGACAGACATGAACTTCATAAGCCTAAAGAACACAGTCTTACGTGCCAACTCTTGTTTTACAGAGGATAAGCACGGCAACTGGCGATGGCAAACATTACTGCTACCCTCATTTTACATGTGCGGTGGACACTGAGAACATCCGCAGAGTGTTCAATGACTGTCGGGACATCATTCAGAGGATGCACCTTAAACAGTATGAACTCTTGTGATCAGGGTCACCATGGAGCCTGCACTTTTCAATGATCTGCTCCTTTCTCTTTCGCGCTCTCTCTCTGTCTCCCTTCTCTCTGTCCTACCCAACACAGGATGGAAGAATATACTCTAGAGTACTTGTTAGCCTCTAAATAACTTTGGTTATTTAGCCCTGCCCACCCGCACCCCGCACCCCAGTGTTCATTTAGAGTGAGTTTTTCTTTTATCCTTCCTGCTTCTTTGGGACCAGGTCCAGGTTTCCCTTTAGTATGCCACTCCTTTGTCATTCCATTAAGCCTTTGGCTACCTCCATTTTCCCCTAGGATTTTTTTTTCAATTTTCAAACATAACCTACTAAATTTTTCCAGTAGGTTATTCCACATAAACTGGTGACTCTTATCAGGTGGCACTACAGTCAAACCTCTGCATGTTAGGGGTTCTTTTTTTTTTTTTTTAACATGACACTGAAGAGTACTTGATAGGTGAAAAGAATAATGCACTTTGTATCAGGTTATTAAATACTGTTGAGAAAGCATACACACAATGTAGCAGCACTATGATATTTATTATTCTATCACAGTTTTTAGCATTGAGTTGCAGGTTAACTAATAAAGTGGCCTCCTCTTGTAAGCCGTTTAGCGGCACAGGTCATAGAGTAGAGCCTGAGAGGCATGGAGGAGATAAGCAATTCTTCTGGGGTTTCATAGCAGAGTGTCCCTACACACCTCAGACTTTTGAATTAAAAGCTACTTCTAGCCTACTGCATCAAGGCAGAAAATCTACTCCTCCCTACCCTGAACTGTTTTTTGTTTTGTCCACAAATGATCCTTTTAGCTTAGGTCATTCTTGGACACCAGTCCTCCCTCTCGCTATATATTTTTTGTTTTACTGCTGGTTTATTATATTGTACAGACTGTAAAATGTAATATTATTTTGTACAACTTTATTGAAGAAAATACTTGTAGAAGATCTTTGTGCCTTGA
The DNA here is from genome assembly GCF_028372415.1 of Notamacropus eugenii. Classification (NCBI taxonomy): domain Eukaryota; kingdom Metazoa; phylum Chordata; class Mammalia; order Diprotodontia; family Macropodidae; genus Notamacropus; species Notamacropus eugenii. The sequence goes on along the minus strand of NC_092875.1, from coordinate 230,473,675 downwards.
TTATGGCTGTACCTGTAAACTGAGCTAAGATGTAAGTATGTTTTTGATTGCGCTGTACAGCTTGATGTCAGCCCTACCTGCAGTCATGACTGGAGGTAGGAACTTTATCTGTAGAATTTAGGGGTTTTCTGGTTTATATTAAAAAAAAAAGTGGAATACACTTTGGTAAAAAAAAAAATTATATAAATTATGCAAATTAACCACTTACACCTTTATGAATAAGGACTTACCCAGTGAGAAGCTATTGCAGCAACATGCCTTTCCTTTTGGGAGACTCAGCTTTGAAATATAAAATTCATTTGGGTCAAATTGTAACCAGGTGTTGTCTCTCAATGGAAGGAACCAAGAATATTTTTTTCCTCTCTAGACTATGTTTCATAATTCTTTGGTTATTGATACTTTCACAATCACACGGGCAGATTGTGAACATGTAGAGCACCCTCGGATAAGCTCTTAAATCTTTGTAACAACAGCAGATTTTATTGTGCAAGTAAATACAAGAACATAATATTTAAAAAGGTGTAAACCCATGACCTAAGAAAATTACAAGATGACATTTTTATTTCTCTTTTAATAAAGAGACACATTAGAAAATTGTTTTATTTTAAATATTGTAGGATCAAAATGTGTGAATATTTCTCAAACTTGAATAATTTATGCAAATGACATTCTCAAAACAAGTTATGGTACAGTACATTATATAAAAAGCAAGAATTGTTGTAGCAATAAGGCATGTCCTTTTTAGTAACTATAACACTGCTTTATATTTTATACACGGGTGTTTTGTCTGTGTGAGTATATACTTTTCCTGTGTCTGAAATAATCTGTACAAATGTCGAAAATTACAGTTGCAATAACGGAAACCTAGACAAGTGTTAGCCTACATTACTTCATCAATTTTCTTTATCAGTACTTGGACTGTCTCCATCCTTTGTTTAGAATTTTAAGACTCATCCCATAAATCAGGTTTTTATAATATATTTTTTAAAACCAATGATCTTCTTTGCCCTAAAATTAAATGTCAGTAAAGGCTCCTATTTCTTCATCTAAAACTAATTTTATGACATATAACAGCCTCTCTTGCATCCTCCTGAGTTTTCTCCCATCAGCATTATATTAATCCTACTGTTTCATAAGATCATTTGGTCAGATTGATAGATGAAAAAGCAAAACCCACATCCAAATCCCCTCACACTTCCAAGAAAGGGAGAGGACATGCAGCTATATTCTAGGTGTCTTTCAAGAAACCAAAAATATGGAAAAACTGGAGAGGGGAGTAATTTCTCAAATAAAATAAACATCTATACTGTGATGTATATACAATATTTGCCTCTCATACAGATTCCTTGAACACTGTAGTGCAAGGCTGCCTGTTTATAATGACACTAAAAGAAAAATTCAGGCTGCTTAAAAAAAATTATTTCTGGCTCAAAATGAAAAACACAATAATTTACCTTTTTATAGATCATTTTTTCCAATTTTCAGAAGCGTCTTTTTTGACCACTAGAAGGGACTGAAGATTGTCTAGTAGAGAACTAACGATACCTAAATAATACTAATACTAATACTAATTCTGTTTCAGCAGAGAAAAGTAGAATTCTACCAAACAAAGATTTTCCTGCTCTCATAGTATCTAAAGGAGAATCTGCTTCCCCCTTCTAGATGTACAGCTTTATAAAACTTAAGAATCTGAGGGAAATGAAATACTAGAACAGAAGCCACACCCACTGATATGTACATACACTACTGCCAGTGTGTTTCTGGGTTGCAAGTTCCATCCATGGAAGGTAGGAGTTTGTAGTGCATGCAAGTTATGAGGCTAATAGGACTTACATGTTGTACAGATACAATCTGAGTATACATATATTTGATAAAAAGTATATAGCAAGAAAACAGTTCAATTTGTTGTAGGATACTTGTTACTTTTTTTTTACAGCATGAAACATTTCAATCAACTATTTATCCTGTAGTAATTCATATCAATTGTTTAGAATTTCTATGATGTGCATAAAAAATGGATGGCCTGCATTTGGACGCGTCCAGTGAGGTCATTCTCTGACATGAATACAGCCTGAAGTTCAGTTGTTTTCCGCTTTGGTATTTGTTACTAAATGCAGAAATGTCCTGCTCTTCACATTGCCTTATGCTTTCTGATTACGTATCAACCGAATGAAATGAGATGGAAAGAAACGGTGGTGTTACACAGACTGACAGTGAGTTAATATTAACAAAGCCACCAGAATACCTGCTGTGCAGTAGATAGTCAGCACTGTATGCTCAAGTGGAAGGAAACATTTGGAGAGGGAATAATCTACTGATGTTATGCTGCCCTAAAAAAAAATACACACACATACAAGAAACAGTCATGCTGTTGTCAGAACACAAGATAAAGTAATTTTAATACAACTCTGTTAATTTAGGAAGAACAGTGGAGCTAGCAGACTACTTGGGTTATTTCTTGACTGCTCCTGTCTTGGGCAGAGAATAGGCTGATCACCACAGCAGTGCACTAAAGGCCTTTCCCTGTGGAAAGACAAAGTAAACCGGAGGAGATGTGCTGTCTTTTCATCTTGTACAAGATACCCCTAGTACTAGTCAGGAAAGGGAAATTAAGGACAGGAGCACCCAAGTGGATACTGAGATGGGAAGCTAAATGACAACTTCCTAACATGCTAGGCTTCAATTAAAAAAAAAATTAAAGAGGGCACACCAGAAATTCAGAGAGGTACATGGAAAGACTTGGACTAGAGAGCTGAGACCAAAGAGCATCACTGAGAGAGTGAGTAAGAAGGTTTTGTTTTTTCATGCCACAAGACACTAAAATAAATCTGTTTACTTAGAAATACATGTTCTGGGGTAATCAAAGGAATTTTCCTTGTAGGCATTTTTGCTAAACAACAAACATCTTTTTTTTTTTTTAAGTTTGTGTACTTTGAACTTGGAAACAGGACATTCCCCATCTCACTATTAAGTGCAAATATTATAAACGATGTATATTGTGCAGTGGAACTGGCTGCTGGAACACAACCTTGATGCGAGAAGCTCAATTTCAGGTGGCCATTAATGTTAAACCCTGCCTGGGCAGTGGCATGCATGTCAACATGGAAAAGCGACAGCCCTTCACATCCTCAGCAGTGGCAAATGCACCAATTTGGAAAGCAAGTGGATGAGATGGCCAAGAGTAAGTGATGAAGAAATCTTATCACTTATTATCCAGTGGATGAAATCAACCAGGCAAAATAGTCTTTCTGCTGTTCTCAATGCATCTTTAAAACAAGTTACACTGCACCCTCTTCAAAAGATAATCACGTCACTTTGCTAAAGACTCCCTCTACTCACTCCCCACATAAAAACAAATTCAACTTAACTGAAGTTACCCTCTGAATGATGTCAATTGGTTTGGCTCCCAGAGATAAGCTTATAAAGTGGGTGCAGTGTACTAAATTAAGTGTGCTGGGGGAATTCATGGTTTTTGTATATTTTTTACAGGTAGCAACAGTTAAATAGTTGATTACCCATGTTGATTTCAATATTTATGAAAGCTATCAGACAAAAAATAAACTTTAACTTTACCATAATGAAACTAGGGTTGTTTCTGTTTCTCCAACTGAAAGATGGAACACTGATTTCAGGGATTTTTCCATCATGTAGCACTTCACAGGCACTATGAGTGTGACCACTCAGAATCAAGCGAGGTTGAAACCACCAAAGAAGCTATATTAAGGAGCAAACAAAACATTACCTCATGTTCAGAGTATTGATAAGGCAAACCAAGATGGGATAGTTTCAGTTTTAATTCATTCAATGCCAAATGTTGCTATAAAATGTCACTAAATGAAATGTCTTTATTTCATAGGAAAAGATTTCATACTATAACTTATTCTTTGATGTCCTTTAGAGAAAATCTACACCTCTGGCCCTGGTCACATATATCTGGGTACAAAAGCATATTCATTCTCAGGGAGTTCTTTTCAGATCTGCCAAAAGGAACTTAAATACTGCGAAGTTTTTATGAGAGGAAGATTGAGTAATATGTATGATTTAATATTAATAATATATCAATTTAATCAGTTCCTTTATGGAAAAGATTGGTTACTGGGATGAATAAAAACTTTGACAAATTGCCACAAGTCTGCCTTTCAGTCTACAAAAAAGAGCTATCCTGCACTAAAATCTACTTAATACTAAGAAAACAGACTTCTTATTAAAAAAGAAACATAACAAAGTTTGTGTGACGCCAAATACCACTATAGTAAGTTGGCAAACCTTTTGGGAAGCCTCTTTAGAAAGTACATCATATCTCTCTTCAAATAAGATGTTCTTTTTCTCTGGAGGAGCAGAATCTTCCCCAGTACAGTCAGCGTCACTTCTCCGGTACAGAGGAAAATGCTGTCCAAAAATTAAAGAGCCTGACATGAACTTACAGAACCTTTTCACAGCTAATTCACACATATAAAGAAATGCCAGGCTCTCCCATTCTTACCTGGAGAAGGATAGGAGCTGATGCTGAAAGCTGTTGAACACCACCACACTTTGGGCTGGAATGGTACTTCTCCTAATGGTTACAAAATAATGATAATAATCATGCTAGTGACTGGACAGTGTCGTAGTTAAGATGAACATTCTACCATGTGTAGTATGGAGAAAAAGCTACATCAGTGAGGAAGGCTACATAGGATTACTATGATATTATCACTGACCCTTACCTCTCTGGAGCAATTCAGCAGGTGAGATAGTTTAAGGAGTTGGGCCTCCGTTGAAGAGCAAATAGTGCAGCCATCTCCCTCCATTGCCACACTGTTCACCATCACAAAACTGAAATGGTTAAGGAAACAATATTTTCATTTTCCCCAAAAATTTTAGTAGTTTTTTGATAAACCCGCCACTCACCGAATTTTCACAGTGAATGAAATAGCAGACACAGAACTCAGAAAAGTTAGTATAACACATGTGAAGGATGCTTCATTAGGACAGAAAAGAGAATTCCTTATGCTAGCAAAAGGCCACATAATGTTCATTCGCTAAGAAAAAGGCTAATTAGGAATGATGTTGATTCCTGCTAGGGCAAAACAGTTTCTCTTTTCTCTATTAGTATTATATATACTTTGTTGTATAGTACTAGATGAGAGATTGAGTTAGAAGGAATCTCAGAGACCATCTAGGTCAAACTCTCATTTTACTGAGGCCCAGGAAGGTAAAGTAAGGTCACAAAGGTAGGAAGTAAAAGGGGCAATATTTGAACCCAAGTTCTCTGACTCTCCACCCAGTATACTTTCTACAATGCACAGCCTTTTAAAAACATTTTGGGATTTTTTTAAACCTTTTCTTTCCTTTATTTGTCAGTTTGAAGAAGAATCCCTTCAAGGAAGCATTCCAAAAGACAGAAGAAAATGGAAGATCAAACTCTAGCTAGATAAGTCACAACAAATATAAATAAAATATAATAAAAGCTAACAAAACAAAATAAAACAAAACTCAATTCATATTGTAGTGTCTATTCCACAAAGGAACTATCAACTACACGAAAATATTCTCTTTGAGCTCACAGTGCCCTGAATCTATTAATCAATAAGCATTTATTAAGGACTTGCTATGTACTGGACATTCTGCTAGACACAGAATTCAAATATAAAAAGGATCCAGTCTCTGGCTTCAAGGAGCTTACATTTTATTGGGAATACAACATGTCCACCCACCATTAAGGATAGCATTATGAATCAAAATTTCCCCACTGGAAAGATTTTTAAGCCCCAGATTATGATCATCCTGATTATAAGTACAATGAAATTGCAATATAAAAGATTCATAATATTTCTTAGAAGTTTACTATAATGGAGGATGACCCTTATTAAATGCTTTCTCCTCAGGACAAATGAAGGTCTATTCTTGAGAGCTGCACTGTATGAAAACTACATGACATGAGTTGTAATAGTGACAAAATGGAGTTCTTGTTTTGACCTAAGCATTGAAGGAAAGAAGTGGTTTTTTGCATATAGATAGTCAATACTGAATAGAATTAATCTCTTTCATATGCTTCTGACCATTATTAGAATTCAGACCTCTAGGAATTTATTTTATTGTCTTAAGCATTATCTAAAGTAAAATACAGCAGTGTTCAACTATGTATATTAACATAGAAGATTAGTGAAACAATGGATAATTTAAAAATTAATTGAACACATATAATTTAGTATTAACAGATTTTCCTTCCTAATTAGAATTTTTCTTACACTGATATTAAAATTAGCTTGAGTTTCATAATCATAAACTAACTGTGCAGTAGGAGAAAGCCTAGATGCACACTGGAGAGTGAGGATGAAAAAGTCTAAATTGAAAACTATTCTGAAAAAAGTCTAGATGACTCAGTGGATAGAGCACCAGGCCTGATGTCATGAAGACCTGCATTCAAAAGATATGAGCTGTGTGACCCTGGACCAGTCACTTAACTCTATTTGCCTCAGTTTCCTCATCTATAAAATGAGCTGGAGAAGGAATGGCAAACCACTCCAGTATCTTTGCCAAGAAAACCCCAAAAGGGTTCATAAAGAGTCAGACACAATTGAAAAACAACTGAACAACAATAAACAATCCACATTTTAGTAGTAAAGAGCTGACATATAATGACAAGTCTTTGAGAAATGATGAATATTTAACAAGAAATCTCACAAAGTTGTTTGAGGGGAAAATAACCTAAATCATCCTTAATAGATAATAGGTTATGAACTGTCCATTTCAACTAAGAAAAAGGACCTGGGGGGTCACTGTCGACTATTCCATAGTTTCAGGCTCCCATGTGCTACTGCAGCAAAAACAGAATACAAAAACCTAACAAATTTCTGGTCATAATGAAGGGAAGTATTAAAATGTAAAACTTTGTATTACAATTGTGGAAACCTATGATGTATCTACATTTAGAATACTGTATGCACTTCTGTTCAGTGCACCTCAAAAAATATAATGGAGCTCAGAAAAGTCCAGAAAAGAACAATAAACTGTCATGGAAAAGAGAAATCACTATATGTGAATATAAAATATTATTATTATTATTAACGATAATAACAGCATTCATATAGTTCTTTAAGGTTTACAAAGCACTTTACATTATCTCATTTGATCCTCACAAAAACCCGGTAAGGTGTGATTATTATTCCTATCCTTTGGATGAGGAAACTGAGTTTACAGAGATTAAGTAATTTGCCCAGGATCTCACAACCAATTAAGTATTTGAGATGGGGTTTGAACTCAGCTCCTCCTAAATGTGAGCTTTCAGCACCACCTAGCTGCTTCTAAAAGGGGATGTGATCCAAATGTATAAAATCATCCACTGCATAAAGTATCCCAGATACTAGACCTAGTGAAATGTACCTTGAAATAAGGAGATAAATTAAAAGCAAATAGAGGAAATGTTACTTTACTTAGTGGATAGTTTCCCACCAGAGATACCCACAGATCTGACCCAGTATCAAGTAACATTTACTAAGCCCTTACCTAGCCATACTGTGGTAGGCACTAGCCAAGTCTTACAAGGAAACTTGAATTTATAGAAACTAAAGAACTTGATAAGTATTTCTAGCATAATACTTACTTAATCCCTTTTATAGAAAAAAGTTCCCCAAAATCAAAAACCTTCTTAAATCGTTGTAGTTTATAACTGTTCATCCTGTATTCAATTGTTTAAAAAAAAAAAAAGAAAGAAAGAAAAAAGGTACATTTTATCAGCTAAGCATAGAAAAACATGGTAAAAGCTCAATGCTATAGGGAACTCTGATAGATAACATTTCTATAGGGTTTTGGAGGCAGGAAGGACCTCAGAGGCTCTTTAGACCAACCTCTTCCCCACCCCATATCTTAGAAGAAATCCCCAATACAACATCACTAGCAAGTGGACATCAAGCTACCCTCCATTTAAAGACATCCAAGTCAACGATTCCATTTCTTAACAGTTGTACTTATTTGAAGAAAAAAAAATTTTTTGCATGGAGCTGAAGGAATACCTGCAACAATGTTTCTAGTTCTGCCTTTTGTGGTCAAGCAAAAAAAAAAAGTAATCTATTTCTATAGGAAAATCCTTCAAGTACTTGAGCTTGTGGTTCTCCCTACATCCTCTCTTTTTCAGAGTAAACATTCTCATTTCTGTCACTCATTCCTCATGGGGCATAGTCTTTAGATCTTTGACACCATCATGGTCAGCCTCCTCTCAACACGGTACTACAGAAATAGTCTGACCAGGATTATATTGTGAGAATCACAAGGCCTCTATCTGGCACTTTTCAAAATATTTTCATTCAAATTATTTCATTTCATCCCAGGGAAAATTGAATTGTTATTAAATGTATATTTGAAACAATGTTAACCAGAAATATATAACCTCCTTATGTTTTCCTTTTCAAAAAAAAGACCATTTTCTGTGTAGCAAATGAAGCTTTTTATACAATGGTTACACATTGCCTTCTCCAATTTCCTGCCCATCATGGCACACGAGTACCATAAGTACTTACTCATAATGAAAGCCAATGTCATGGTTGCCAGCGACCACTATAAGTTGTGTGTGAGGTGGATGTCGGAATACTCTCTGGAACCTTTGCACATCAGCAGCCCAAGCCTGAGAAGAAAAGTCAAAAGACCCACTAATTTGCATTTAGGCTAAGAAATGTGATCCTGATATGAGAGGACAAATCTGTCCCAAAACAGTTTCGTTTAAAACTCAGAGCCCCAGAGCTTGGCTTTTCCTAATGTAACTCTTTCCAAAATTCTTGATTAACAGCTTATTTCATCCATCACTGATTCTTAATGACAAGATGTCCCTTTGTAGCATTTTTTAAAATGTTAACTAGCAGTTCTCCCACCCATGCAGGAACAAAAAGGTTTAATTCTGAAAGTTATCTCATAAGATATTAGTGCCTTGTTAAAAACAAATTCTCAGAAAATACTCTATGATTTCTCCCTCCATGACTGGGCCAGAATAAATAGAGCATCTTTTTCCATGAAGCATAAGAGTTCCTTTTGTGTGTAAAGGAGGAACCAAGGGAACCAAGGGGAAAGGAGAACCAAGAGAAATCAGAAGTGAAATTTAGGTTGAAGATGGAGGGGCAAATGAAAATCATTTCAAGACCATTCTAGTACTAAGTCTGGATAATGAATCATGCAGGCATTTTGAGAAGTACATACAGAAGTTGTTTTTTTTCCTGAGTCTAAGCAAAAAATGAATCTGGACAAACTTCTAAGCAAAGATGATATGCTTTTCCAAGCTGACTGCCTCATTTTAAGGTGATCCACTGTAGGAAAACAAATTTAATTCTTGTCATGGTTTTCAAATGAGATGATTCTTAACTTTATTTTTTTAAACATACTTTGTCAAGGTATGTTTTGTAAGAATTTCCTGAAGCTAGGAAAGCAGTAGCTTTACATGCATCAGCATACATCCCTTACCTCCTTTTACAACTGATCCTTCTAAAATGTAGTTTAATTACACAGAGAGAATTAAAGGGGCACAATATGAATTTTAAAGTTCCTCCAACACATTACAACTAAGCTACTAGTTAGCTCCTTGCTGCTCAGCCAGAAATATCAGAGCACTTGTAAAATTTACTTGGTGAAGGGTGAGGTGATGTGAAATGGGACCATTAATGTACAATGGTTCTCTTTTAACCAAAGTGCAGGAATCATTTAACATTTACTACGAAAAGTCATTAACAAAATATTCTCATGCCCAATGTGAGAACAGTCAGATTCAGTACATGAAAAGCTCTAAGTTACCCTGGTTCTGCTGCAGATTTTTCTTGGGGGAAGGATCCTATGGAGTGATTAAAGGAACCCCAAATCTTCACTATTTTCCTTCTGATGTAGAAAAATAAAAGATTAACAGGAGATAAGAGTAGGGAAGCTATTTGTATAAGTGCAGTTTATTTGATTAATTGGTTACTAAAATAGTCTGAAATAGAATGTAAATTTCACCATGTGCCCTGACAGCCTCATCATAGTGGTAGTGACATTTATATTAAGGAACTCTGTCTCCTAAGATTTATATGTATGCATTACATAGAAACTATGTAAACTCCTGGTAACTCATGCACTCCAAATTTAAAAACCAGTAGGATTAGTACAGGATTAACCAATCCTACCCAAGCAGATGAGCATTAAATCCAAGTTCTGAGTATCTTCAAGATATTTTTTCCCATTTCATATGTCATTTAACAACAAAAAGTAGAGCTGCATGTCTTACCTCAGGGGAACTCCACTTGCCTTCATCAAAGACATCCCCCAGAATAAAGGCAATCTCTGGCTGTAGTAACCATAGGGCTGTTTGAAAGGCCCTTTCCATTTGCCACTCCCTTTGAGAGGGGAAAAATCATTAGCCCATTTTCTAGGTAGAATTTATAACTAAATCTGAATTAGATATCTAGGGAGGGGTAAGGGAAGTAAACTGGAATAATCTGTTTACACCTCTATCCTCCCCATCAACTCCTTCCAATTTCAGAAGGATGAAAAGGGGAAAGGTTGAGAATCTGATGCATCTTCTCTGAACTAGGGAGAGGATTAAAACCACCATAAGAAGTTCTTAACTGCCACAACCTCTTCACCCTAAGTCCTGCCCTCCCTGTGGGGTTCACATACCACACTGTCCACTGAAGCAAAACTTACTGAATAGTACTCTAGTCATCTGATGGAAGTTAATTCAGCCTTAGAGAATGCCTATTTTTGGTCATTATCACCTAGTCTCTGTCAAAATCTGTTCTCACTAAAGAGGCTTTCCTTTGATCTAACTGGACAAAAATAGTGAGGAAATGGTAGAAGAAATTATCAAGAAACCAAATCTTACAAATGTCAGATGCATTTAAAAAAAAAAAAAAAGCACTCAGGGTATAAAGCTTCACTATCTCCCAAAGGATTTGGCCAACATTATTTTTCACATCCCTTGAACTCCTCTGTAGTCTCCCTAAGGTCCCCTAATTCTAAGGGGTGCTTTCATTTACCTAACCTGTTTTGCAACAGTAAGGTGTTTGGCCCTTTAAATACCAGCATGGGCAGTTGACTGGCCTTCCTAGCTACCACACATAGCCAACATGCATTGTTATTTCAGTTGTGGTGCCTCTCAAAGGTGGTGGTTTTTTACTACTTCTTGGCTTCCGGTTTTCCACACCCAAGGGAAAAAGGACAGAGAAGCAGCATCAGCAAAATGAAAACTTCCAAGAAATATTTGAGGGAGTTGGCCATTAGTCAAGCAGAAAGTAAAATTACTTTGTCCAAAAAGAAATAAAGTGTCACTCATTCTCTGACTCTAACATACTCCACTTTGGGTACTGTTCAGTTCCATGACCTCTTCTGACTCATCTTCCCTTCTGTCTTCCCTTCTCCATCCAATAAGAGGTATCAACCACAAAGTAAACCCATCATGGGCGTGAGAGAGTAACATAAAGAAAAATCCAGAGTAAAACAGAAGAAAAATATAATAGTCTCTATGCAGTACAGAACAAACAGATCTGGTTCTGGCAAAAAGTACAGATAAGTGAAAGAGAAAAAGCCATTATATGCTGACATAATAGTTGAATCCTCCTCCTAACCCTCATCCCCTCATACTACCACCACCCCCCCCAGAAAAATATGAACAGACAGATGTATCTAAGAAGCTTCCCCCAGTCCTGTCGCTAATGTGAATTTAGAGATTTCTAGCAGCAGCTCTCTTCAGATCCATCTCTTACCCAACTGAGAGAAAAATGCAAACATACTCAGGATACAAGGAAACAGATAGATCATGATGGAGGACCCTCAGGAATGGTTCTACTTGTTTCCCTGCCAGTCAACTCACCCAGAAACTTGAACCCATGGAATAATTAGTGTAATTGTGGGCTGGCAAGGAGGTATCTTTAATCCCTGATGTCTAGCTTTTGGAAGGAAGTCTGAGGAGTTCCTTAACACCAGAGAACCTTGATCAGATTGTTGATAGGGGTGATGTCACTTAGCAGTGCTACATCCTTAAAACTACAGAATTTCAAAAGGGTTTCTGAATTTTTGTTCCTACCGTCGTAATTTGTCCAACCAATGTCCATTTATCTCCCCAAGCAAGTGGGTATCAGCTAAAAATATAACCTTCAGCACAGGTTCAGGAGTCTGTTGTTTGCGTCCAGAAGCCATAGCTTTCACTTCTGGCCAGTGACACTGAAAGATCACTAAATAATAAATTATATATTCACAAAACACAATCAGAGCAGAGATAAGAAATCCTAATTTCAAAAAGAACCAGGTCTTCCTCTTAAAATGAAGAAAATTCAAAGTTCTAGGTAGTGATCTATGTTTAATCATTTCTTCTGTCCAAAGAAATATGCCTCAGTGACCAAGGACCAAATCCATTCAGAATTGTCCTTAGGAAAATGTGAGTATCCTTGCTGAGATATAGTATCCAGATCTGAACAGAACACCTAAAAGAATCAGAAGAAAAGAAGTTTATACAAAGCAATACACGTTTCCTTTTACTTAAGTGCAGTGATTTTTTTAAAGAACAGAAAAATAAAATATTAAAAATCATTACCCTGTTTTTTACTTTATTATGAGATCAGATTACTAGCAAGGAAAACTGGTTTTCTGCTTCTATCTATGCAGTTCTTTGTGTAGGTATTTAAGAAATGACTCTCATAGGAAGACTGCAGACTGTTCCTAAATAAACTTGAAAATGTGGCCTATAACCACAAATCTCATACCAAACTAAACATGATGGAAGATTGAAGAAAAAAACCTCTACAGCAATGAAAAATTCTTAGAACCACTTAAAGTAGGCAGGATGTCATGATCCTCAGTTTCAGAGTACCCAACACAGGCTTCACCTTAAGTATTACCTTTACCATTTACCTTAAACCATTAACTTAGGTTCTTCCTTAAAATGATTTCATGATCCCTTTCCCTCCAAAGGCTTTCACTATCGGTAGTAATTTTGGCTTTTCTGAATACAAGGTGTCATATCAATAAAAACAATGATTGCCATACTGCAGACTAACACTATCATTGGTGTAGCTGTGATTATTTTACAGAAAGTCACAAGCTATAAAGTTTCAGGGCCTCAATGGCACCAGATGAAAAGTATCTCTGAAAATGTGGAAACACAGAAACTACTTTTGCTATATGTAAACAGGGATCTCCTTTCTTAGTGCCATGTAATTAATGAGCCATAATACATTCAGCATGTCTCTTTTCTCAGGGGCACAGGAGACAGTGAAGAACCAAAGGGAAAAGTGATAAGTAAAAGGCTTCTGTAGATATCCTGGCATGACTCTTTGGCAGTCTACAGTTCCTTCGTTAGAGTAATAACTTTAAATTTCTTTCCCAAAGCATGAACTAATAAATTGGATTTTAACTGTGTCTGTAGGGAAGTCAGATGCACATGTGTCATCTGGAATAAAACACCATCCCTAGACTCATAACGAGGAATTCCACAATATCTTTGGTGATACAAACAAAAGAAAATCCCAGGTCATCTGGAAGAATTTGGCCAAGACTTCCGTTGGTCCATCATATCCTTCTAATGTAGCATCCACATCACCCCATGGTCTCTCTCTAATCCTAGGCTATACCAAACTTAACACAGAAATACAATTAGCTCCTGACAAATATAATCAGTAATTCATAGAAGTTTCTTGTTACTTATAAATCAAAGTCAAGAAAAAATAACTTTTCTATTGTCTTTGACTATACTTATAAACAAATTTTAGTCTAGTAGCATGAATCCAAATGACCAGAGGGATGAATGCTCTGACAGTTCAATACAAGAACACTAAGGGGGAAAAAAAGCATGGGTCACCAAACTACACACAGTTTAATGAAAATGTTCCCTAAAGACAAATTTCATTGTTTTTTTTTTTTTCCTACTTCTCCATTGTGAATCTTTTGACTTCAGTCTTCCCCCCAAAAGGCCTGGAAACTACTGGAAATTCTAGAAAGAACAGGATTAAAAAAGAAGTCCCTGGAACCTTCTGTTTGAAGCATCTGGTGCTCTTTGGCATACAGTGGCTTGTATCTCAACCCTTATGACCTTAGAGCGTCTAGTCTTTCTAAAGGCCATCAGAAAAGAGAGCAAAACATACAACTTCACTACCTTTGGGGAAAATGTCTTCAAAGACTTGACTGTGATCATCAGATCATAAGATTATAGGATTGGAATTGGAAAGGAGAAATCATCTAGCAGTCTCTCCTCATTTTAAATATGAGAAAACTGAAGCACAAAAAGGTGAAGCAACTCGAACATTGAATCTACCCCAGTGCAGCCAGCCCTCCCTTTGACATTACCTCCAACACCAAAACAGACCCCAGATTCAGAAACCACTACTACTGAGTGTCAGAAACATAACTAATGAGGGGAGTAAGCTCAAAGTAAGCCAGTTTTCTCCTATACTTCCAAACTGAAGTATAGAAATGAGACAGGACACATAGTATATAGTGTACTATATCTGCCATGAGACTCACTTGAGGGCAGCTAGGTGATGCAGTAAATAGAGCATTGACCCTGGAGTCAGGAGGACCGTTAGTTCAAATCTGGCCTAAAAACACTTGACGCTAGCTGTGTGACCTTGGGCAAGTCACTTCACTCCAATTGCCTTGCCTTCCCCCCCCCCCGAAAAAAGACTCAGTTGAACCAAAAAGTGGAGCTATAGTTTACTTACACACACACACACACACACACACACACACACACACACACACACACACACACACACACACACACTTCAGTTTCTGGTCTAATACTGGCCTAGGTACAAAAATCTATGAGTAGTACCGCAGATCAGTGTCTGGAGGGAAAAATAAATAAAAAATTCGCAAAACCCTGGCCATACCCAAAAACTTCTGGGTTCCATCAAAACAAATCACAGAGGAAACAGTTGAAGGGGCTTTTGAGGTAGAAGAAAGCATTTCAATCAGACAAGGATATATTTTTAGTTGGTTGCACTTAAATATTTTACTATTTTCCTTTGATGTAAGGAAGTTTCCAGGTCAATGGAGTGGAGGGAGTGACATGCCAGGTTAAGGGAAACAAATGTAGTATAAAAACAAAAATTAATGATTCAAATTGGGAGGAGGTTGGGGAGGGGTGAAATGAAGTTTCAGAAGAAGTTAGATAAGGCAGCCCTAGCATGATTTCTAAATGTCCCTCTCCATAGGTCCCCCAGAGACTTTGAACCTTCAACTGTGACTTATCTACCACACTTATCACAAAGTAAATATCAAGAACAGACTCTTCTGACATTGAAATATGTGCATTTTTTAGAGAACAGAAGAAAAATACTGCTTATAAAGTAGAGAACTGCCATTGGTTAAGTGGTGAAATTTGCCAAAAAAGTTTTTTACATGCATGATAGGTATAAATGATCCTTAGAAAAGCCCTATCATTACATGAAATAGTTTTCAGGGATTAAGATGACTCTGAAAAACTAACCCAACTTAACCTCTCTCAACTCAGTTTCCACATCTTTAAAATAGAAATAATACCTGCCAATTCCATTTCCTTAAACAACTTCTGAGAACCAATCTAACACATTTCCCTGAAAGACTGAACACAATTTGCATTTGATAGCATTTATCCAACTCCTTGCCACCTTCCCCCTACCAATCTATAATCATCATTCCAAGTGCAAAACGCTTTATCTTACCTTAGTAACTTCTATATTTTCTTCAGTGTTGTGGTCCATAGGATTCTTGCCATTCCCTCTACAAAAAGAGGAAAAAGTAGAAATTAGTTCTTCTTAGAGACCTTTAGATAAGAATGAGAAAGGAAGACATCTGTTATTCCTTGTCCTCCCAGGCCAAAATGAAACTGAGAAAGCCTTGACTGCATAGCAGATTCCCACTCTGTAACACTATTCGTTATTATCAAAACAATACATAAAGAAACAATGTCACTCCTACTTCATGACTAGTCATTGGTTCAAATTGAACATCAAAAAATTACTTTATTTCCTGAGTAAAATGCTAACCAAACACTAAGGGGAAAACTGCAGCCTTGCAACCTACCAAAACAAATTTGTTATGGAAGAGTACAGAATCATGTCACCTCTAGACTTTCCTTTTGAAACAGAATCCAAAGAAAGAAATACACACTCTTTTGGGTTGCAGCCTTATTTGAACTGAAACCACTTCACACAAAACACCTAATGAACGTTAAATTCTCTCTCAATTTTTACATTATTCCAAATTTTCTTCATATATGTTTCATGCAAAATTAATTCATAAATACAGGTATTTACAATCCATATCATTTTGATCTTAATAATTATCTTGGTACTCTATCCTTAGGAACAATAAGCAGAAATAATAAATCTATGGGTTTACTTACTTACATCAGGTCCAACTGAATAATAGTAAAGAGGAACCTGATGATCTCTTGAAACTGGGTAAAATGTCCTGATGCCATAAGAAAATAACAGCTACTCAATTTTAGCAACCCTAGAATTTGTTGCCATTACTGATAAATTTCTTGGTGTTCTGTGTGCACCTATTCCCCAGGTGTCACTCTTTATGTCCTCTAATATCTAAAGCTGCTCAGAATCCTGAAATCTGAGTATGAAAGAACTTGGCAGGTTATTAAGCCCACTTTGTACATGGACAGAAATCCAGAAATTCCCTTTATAATATTCTAAAAATGGGCATGCAGGTTCTACTTGAAGGCCATCAGGAATAGGGAAATCAATTGCCACTTAGAGGTAGTGAATTCTACTTTTAAACATCTCTAATTGGACAATTCCCCTTATATTTAGCCTAAATCTGTGCCTACCATTTCTACCCATTGCTCTTCAATCTACTCTCTAGACCAGGTAGAACAAGTGTCTCTCTCTGCAGAATGAGAAACCTTAAATCCTTTGAAGTAAGTTCTCATATCACCCTCAGTCTTTTCTCAAGGCTAACTACCTCCTGTTCTTTCAAGAACTCGTTGCAGTCCTTTCACCAACTTGGGTCATCTTCCTCTGAAGGCACATCAGCTTACATCCTTCTTAAAACATAAGCTCCCAAAACTTGTTCCACCACCTCCCTCATTACAGTCACAAAGTCGCCCCTTAACCTAACCTAATATTACATTAGCCTCATTAAATTTGGTTCTTACATCACCTTTTCCTGACTTTACTGATTCAGGTTAAATTGTATATTCTTCAGATTAAAAGGCCAAAACTGATGATTCACAACTACTGAGCGTCACTGAAGCTATTACCCTCTATCACCATTTGCTTTACAGGTTAATAGAAGGAAAAATAATGACATGTCTGTTCTTCATTATGCCAGGTGATGTAAGTTTCAGCCATATTTATGGCTTACAACAATGTGGCACTGGACCTGGAGTCACAAAGACCTGGGTGTGAATCTTGTTTCAAATACTTACTTGTTGTGCGACCCTGGGCAGGTCAGTTAATTTCTCTCAGCTTCAATTTTTTCATCTGCAAAATAGATAATAATTCTTGTAATAACTGCATGCTGTAAGGAGAAAATGAAATACTATTAGGGCTTTGCAAACCTAAAAGTACTATATGTCAGTCACTTTTATTAGCTATATCTGAGGCCAAATATGACAATCTGTCCATTTCATATCCCATCCCCAAATATAAACTGCTTGTTTACAATAAGTAATAATAAATGTTTTGCCTTACCAAGAGAATACAGTATTTATAGATCCTAGTTCATTAGATTGGAAAATTAGTAGGTAAGTCAGAATATGGCATAGGTGCTTATTTGTATGTTTTATATATGTATATAATGTACACACACACACACACACACACACACACACACACCTGTAAATGAATGATAAATTTTAAAATCATTCTTGGTTTTCCAAAATTTCCTTTGGTTTTTTTTGCCGAGTTTGGATTGTGAGAGCAAAATTAATAAAACACTAAAGTTGCACATGAAATTTAACTTGCTTGTGAAAATTATTGAAATAAACCTTAAAACTGAAAGATCTCAGTGGACCCCAGGCAAACTGTTCTTATTTTTAAAAATATTTTTGAACTTACTAAACTCATTAGTTTAGGATGAGAGGTTAGTATTCATAATGGAAAATAGAATATCAATTTACCAACAACATTTCAAAATTAAAAATAGAAAATTATCATTTTAGATTCTATATTCCTATCTCTTCCCCGACTCCCACCAAAAAAAAAAAAAAAAAAAGGCTAGGGCAACCACAGTAAAATTTTGACTCTTTTCTCTTTAATCTACCTGTTTACTTACAGCTCTTTAATCCACCAGGATTATATACATAATGGAGGATAAGCCTCCAATTATTTATATACATCAAACTCTACTAAAATTTTTGCATACACAAAAACTTTAGATCTAAACTAGTTTACCTTTCTTTTAATAACAACTAACTAGCAACTAACATTTGAATTTTATACTTCACTACCAGAATAAAACTATCATAGCCATGTCTAGGTCATGCTGTACAAGGCTTTACGAACTAAGATATTTTTAACACTGTAACACAAAACTATCTGACCTAGATTTAGTCTGTTTTCTGTTATATATCACAAATCAGAACTTTATTCCTACAAAGCCTTGAATTTTGGATTTTAGATAGATTTTTTTAATGATTAACTATATTCTAACAAACCTTTGACTGGACTTTAGCCAGTCTTTCATAAAATTGCTTTCCTCAAAATATACAAATGAGTAAATGAAACACAGACAAGAGAATGGGAAGAAATACTTTAGCATAGACAGCAACTACACTGTTAAAAGGTATACAGTCAAGTTTAAGGGGAAGAAATACGAATTATGGATATATAGCTTAAAAGGCAAAATCCTTTAATATCACTCCTTAAGAGAAGCAGAGGTGAGCACTAGATTGACACCTAGCCTTAGAGTCTGAAAAATCGGGATTCAAATCCGGTGTCAAATACACGCTAATTATCTGACTCTGGGCACATCTTACTTAGAGAAGTAGAAAAGGTGCTGACCAGCACCGATCAAGGAAATCCCCTCCTCCAAGAATTCCTATAGAAATGAAATTATAAATTCAATCCCCCTCACCCAATTTAATTCCACTATTATTTCCTTTTCCAAATTCGGCAAGAAGGCAAATTCTCGTAAATAAGTCTGTATGGTTTTGTTTGCTGGATTCTCTGGTTTGTATTTTTTTAAAAAGCTACTGGCACCAAAACATCTGTAAACAAAAACATTTGGCACCAAACATCATTTGGGACCCGGGCAAGATTTAATTTTTAAAAAGCAACCAAGAGAAATATACTTGGTTTCCCTATTATATTAAAACGAACAAAGAAAGTGACAGTCTACACTTTCTGTTCCTCTACCCTTCGAGCCTTCTTTTCTCCGTGCTTACAGGATTGTTTGGATTTTCCCTCCCTCTTCCTTGGTCCTTAGCAATGCTCCTCTGAGAGACAAGGTTGGGGGAAGGGGGGGATTGGGTAGGAGAAAGGACAGAGACATGTTTAAGATTCCTTAATATTATAAAAGAAAGGTAAACGCAGCATAAAGTCGGAAGTTAAAAGCAAAACGCAAGGTCGACTTGAAGATTAAGAGAAAGCCCCTACAAGACCCAGAAGGAAGGTTGGCGGCCTTGTGGCTCCGGGCCGGGCAGCTGTGCGCTCTATGCTAGGGGAGGCTCCGTCTTGGGGAGGCTCCGTCTTGGGGAGGCTCCGTCCGCGGTTCGCTCCGTGCAGACCAAGTCGGGAATTTCCGGGTGACGGTGCAGAAGAGCAACCACCAAATAATCAATGACACATCCACTACTCAAGTGGAAGCCTGCTCATCTCCGGACTTCCGTAAATCTCTTCACCTCATTGGCAGGGTTGAAGGCAATGTCGGTGCTGACTGGTCGCTTTGTTTTCTGCAGAGGACCCGGGCGGGCTTGCAGGACTCTGATTGGAGGCTGGAGACCACAGAGTTGTGCAGGTAGATCTGCCCCCTGAAACTAAGAAGCAAGCCCTTTGCGGATGCATCGGCCTGGGACTGCATCTTTTGCTCACCACCTAGGAAACTGCTAGTTAATCAGCTTACATGTGCTTGCTTTACTCCGCAGTAGTACAGGATCCATTCGTCCTCTCATTTAACAAGCTTTTATTAAAGGTCTGGTACAGGCTATAGACTGGAGGAGACAGAAAGATATAGAAGACAAAGGTCGCTGTCCTTAGTTTACAAGTTCGGGATTAAAGTACATAATATGATTTTAGTTTGTAGCATAGTTATATGTCATATTTTCCCTTTAAAAGTTAGTATTAATGTAGAATTGTGTTGAAAAATCAAATGAAGATAATATAGGGAGTTTCTTGAGGAATTTCGCCAAATTTTGAACACGCTGATCGAGGTCAAGTTCCCAAAATATCCAAACTGATCTGTGATCTCATGCATAGGCATGTTCCCTCCAGTGATGCAAGTTGCTACCTATCTATATTTGCCTCTTGTGGGAGACCCAATTCCATGGCAGAAGTGGGAGCCGAGATTTCTACTCTACACCAAAATGACATTTGGAGTCAGAGGAAGTGGATTCAAAACTTGCCTCTGTCATTTGTTACCCCTGTGACTCTAAAGCAAGTCATTTAACCTCATAGGTATCAGTTTTCTCATCTGTTAAAGAGGAGGGTTGGACTACGTAGCCTCTAAATCCAGCTCTAAATATGTGGTCCAATGTGGCAATCCTCCCCTAAATTCAATGCAAAAAGTTCACCAAACACAGTGTGGTCTTCCTCATTTTCTCTAGCCATTGTGAGGAGTAGCTAAGATTCCAGGTCCAACAACCAAGGAAGCAAAGGAGTCCTCCAAGGAAATTATTTTCTAACCACATGATGTCATATCTTTTTTTTTTGTTTGCTGATATTCTTTATTCCATTTTCCAAGATGGCCATAAAAACATGAAAATAAATTATGCATAAACAAGCAAAAGTTGAAAGTAATCTTTAAAAATTCATTATTTGCATAAAGAACATTGTGAAAGAATGCCTATAATTGCTAATACAACCCAAAAATTCAATGCAAAACAGCAGAATATTAAGACAATATCCAACAATTAGTGTGATTTTTATTCTGGGAATAAATTATGATGAATACATAATGCTAAATTTACTTTTCATGTTTTGTTAAATTTTAAATGACAAACATGTCAAGAAATGAAAGAAATGCACTTCAATGAAACTGAAAAAATTGCACAGAAGCAAGTAATAGGAAGTTTGGAAGGGAACAATAACAAGCTGGGCCATGTTGGTACTATAGTAAAATTTTAATTTTTTATTGTTTCATTAATGTAGCAAAATCCTAGTGAATAACTCCCCCTATCAATGCAAATCAGCAGCAGTTTGGGGATTTTAAGCCTTAGAGATTTTTCCTTGGGCATTAAGAGGTTCAATTATTTGTCCAGAATAGCACAGTGTACTTTTAAAAAAGAAAGACAAAAGCAAACTACAGGGAATAGGGATTCACAGTTTCATGTACAATTCTCTATTCTTTGAATATGGAAATCTGTGAGGTAGATGCTATTTATTATTCCCATTTTACAGTTGAGGAAACTGAGGCAAACAGAGGTTAAGTTACTTGCCCAGTTATACAGCCAATCAATATCTGAGGCTGGATTTGAACTTAGGTCTTCCTGACTCCAGGTACACCACTCTGTACATTGCACTTTCAGCTAACGAGAGCCTCATCCTTAGGAGCACATACACAGTGTGCTCTGCCTGATGTAGTTCCTGAAAAGGATGTCTGGTGAGTCTGCTGCTAAAGATGTGTAATGGGACATGATACTCTCCACTTCAGAAACAGGGGTTCTTTCTGTGTCTGTTCCTTATCTAAGTACATAGGGATGAAAAGCCTTTTGCCTGGTTACTGAACTGGGGCTGAGCCAACATACAAATGGCATTCACTGGTGTAATCAGCCTTTCTGTCTTCTTCCTGGCTATGATGGAAGCAAGAACTGCTATAAGCCTCCAGGTCAAGAGAAAGAGGTAACAAAAGTGGTCTACTCTGCCCAACTGGGTTGACATGTTGCCATGAGAATGGTGTTGGTATTTTAATGGTCCTCTTGTGTCTCTTCTCCCTGTCAACAAGTATTAGAGACAGCTATTACTTTATGAACTTTAAAAGCTGAAAGAGAAAGCTACCCCAAATCCAGGAGCTATAGTCCATCTCAGAGTTTGACAACAGCAGAACCCAGTAAAGAGTGCAGGAACAACCTGTGGTCTCAGCCCAGCAGTGGATGGAGGACACTGAGACAATAGGTCCTGTAGCAAGCAAACAACTTGTCCAACAGTTATGGTGCATTCTAAGTGAACTTGAGGAAGTGAATGTTTTATAAAAGCCACGTTAAATTTGAACCCAAATGTCCCCAGTGACTAAGACAGTAAAGGGAAGAGAGTGTGCCCTTGGTGTTGAGGAAAGAGGGAGGATACTTTCTAACTTCTGGCTATATCTTCTCAATAAATATCTCTTCATAAAAACTAATTGATGTTGTGTGGTTAAATGATTAATGAAGTATTTATCACTGGCTCAATCAATGTTTTTTTTTTTCAAAAGAGATAACTAGTGAGTAATATTTGAGAAAACACTTGAATTGAGGGTTCAAGCCAATGGCATTAGGAGAAAGACGCTCTAACCTCTCAGGTGAACCTCTAGGTCTGTAAAAGTCAAATGTGGCCATCTGTTACCTGGGGACCAGACTTGACAGTTTGACTGGAAATTAGGATAAGGCCCCCCCCCCCCAGCAACATTATAAAGACTACAAGAATGCCTAACGTTATGGTTAAGTCAAGAGAAAATAAAGTTCAATTTCTAAAAATTCTATTTATATGTATCCCCTTAGCCCAAGGAGCTACAGAAGAGCTGAGGCTGATGCCTAAGGGGCAGAACAGAAATCATAAGTGTTTTCCGATCCAAGGATAGATCATTAAAGCCTTGGTCTGTACCTGAGAAAGACAATCACCTTCTCCTCTACACCTGAAGGAGGGGGCAAGCAAAAATCACCCAATCAGTAGGGGAATTGAAATCCAATGTGGAATTACCAAGAAAGGCACAAAGGATTGGAGAGAACAGTCTGATACTGATGCTGCGGCCTCACAATGAATGAGAACAAATTTGCAGGAGAGACATTGGCAAGACACCAAAAAAAAAAAAAAAAGATTGTAGCAAGACAATGGCAATAACCAACAATGACAATGCTGAAACTTCTGCCTTCTGGCCTCTCCATTCTGGCACTGAGTCTTCACCTCATTCCTTTGGTTTTGCTTTATTTTTTAAGTCTGTGTACATGTTTTTATTGGCCATTTCTTTCCAAAAGAAGCCAATTTCTCTAAGATATTCAATGTAAACGTATTTCTTTGATGGAGAGAGAGGATTATTAGCTGTAAAGCACAAAGAAGAGCAGCCTGGATTACAAGCAAACAAAAAGGAAAATTCTCTGTCCAATCATTGATATTGTTCCCTGCTGAGGGCTCAGATACATAGTAGCATAGCTCCTGAAGATTATGAGGCAGACGATTATGGACGTGGGACAAAGAGAAACTTTGTATCTATGATGGTCTTGAGATATGAAAAAATTTCCTCCTGTGGCAGTGACCTTGCCACTGCTTTCTATTATTCTCTTTGGAAGTAGATTAAAGAGGCTACGGGGACTGGGAGTAGAGCAGAGTGACTAAGGAGATGGCGGTAAGGAAGAGGGTGTGTGTGTGTGTGTGTGTGTGTGTGTGTGTGTGTGTGTGTGTGTGTGTGTGTGTGTGTGTGTGTGTGTGTGTGTGTGTGTGTGTGTGTGTGTGTGTGTGTGTGTGTGTGTGTGCGCGCACAAGGGAGGGAAAGGGGGAGGCAAGGAAACCAGTAAAAGGAAGAAAGAGGGGGCAGGGATGGAGAGAAGGAAAAAGAAAGAGAAAGAAGGAGAGAGAAAGGGAAGGACAGAGAGACAGGAAGAGAATGAAGAAAGTTGAGAGATGAGGGGAGTTAGAGGGAAAGGGTGGAAAAGCAGATCTAAGAACTTGTGCAGCGAGCCCTCCTGTATATGCCAGGGTGCTTGCTGCTGCACATGGTCACACAGCAAATATACATCAAAGGCAGATCTTGAATCAAGGTTTGCTTGACCCTAAGACCATTCCTCTATGCAATTATCTATCACTGATCCTCAGATTTTATTACCACAAAAAAAAAAGCCATCAAGAAGATATCAATAAATGTCAACTCTTAGATTCACTTTTTTTCTGTCTGTAAAATCTTTATGAAAATAGTTGATACACATATTGATGATATCCTCAATGAAAATATGAGAAGGGTATGAGCAGGCTTTTGCAAATGACATCTCTGAAATATCAGACCATCTTCACAATTACACAAGTGACTAAAAGGTATAGTGAATTCAGTGTCCCACTATGTTTATTATTCATTGCCTATTTTTAAAAGAATTTTATTCAATAGAGCAAAAAACTTCTTTAAAGGTTCCTCATCTAGCATGTTCCCCTCCTCCATTAAGATCATACAAGACTATCTGATAGAAACAGCAATAACTCTGTTCAATGATATGCTGAAAATCACAAATTAAAGGTGGCATAAAAACAAGAGACTTTGCTCACTGAAAGTATTTGCTTCAGTCATGGAGGAAGTAGTCAAGAGTAGAAATGGAATATCAATCCTGTAGCCCCACCCCAGGTGTTGCTGTTTGTGGGTGACATTACTGTGATCTCATTAAGCCCCAGAACACTATAGAACTTCCTAAGTGAGATCCCTAATTAATCAAAAGAGGTCAGCCTAACTATCCATAAAATAAAAGTCAAGTTGATGAAAAAAATGCTTATCAGGGATGGGGAATCTGTAGTCTCAAAGCCACTAGTCCTCAAACAAATTTGTTCTATGAAGTTTGGATTCAAAGGGCCACATTTGAGGACCTAGACGCTCACATGTGGCCTCGAAGCCACAGGTTCCCCACTGCAATAGACTATGATTTGCAATGAATAACTCTGCACATCGAGTCAAGTCACTGACACATATATACTCTGGAGAAGACACTGGAAGAGACAATAAACTGGGACCACACTTAAGCGGAGAAAGATATCAGGCTGGACTACATTAGAGAAAGTGCAGAACTTTGTCAGTGGCCCCGAGCTTATCCCTTAAATAAAAGCCAATCTCTCTTTTATATGTAGTACTAAATGACTGCAAATCATGAAATACCATCAACTTCAAGAAATCAAAATTGGAGGTTGTCAGAAGGGTAATGGAGAAATGTAAACCGTGGGTATAAAAAAGCTGAACAACGTATGTGTATAAAGCATCCAAACCAGATGTTTGAAATAACAAATAGAGAGCCGAAATGCTACGTTGGCATCCACTCTCCATCAAGAGAACTAGAACGTCCTCTGCATGGAGTAGCCCCCAAAAACAACTTTATGAGAGGACATGCATAGGAGTTGCATAGGGGTTGGAAATTTGAAATCTTCAGTGTTGTAGGAAATACCCATATCACCTGAATCCACTGAAGTCATAATAATTTTTTAAAACAGGTCAGTAGATTGTGCCACCCTACTATTACTCTCAGTTATCTAGGTCTGATTAAATCCTACCCTTTGATCCCAAGTCACTCTAAATAACCACTACTGATGACTGCTTTAACTTCTATCACTCCATCTATTTAAAGTGGCAGACTCCCTACAAAGGGAAGGAAATGAGCCTTCTGTCGGTACCTAGGAATCAGTTGCCACATCTTGTCAGCTTTCTTGTATATAATTCTATAAATTTTCTTGTACCTTTTCCCTTATCTCCACTTACATGGCTACCACAAGGGCTCAGACCCTGGTCTCGGCTTACCTGTACTGTAACAGGTTGAGCAACGGTCTGTCTCCATGCTCTCTTTTCTTTTTTTCTGCAATGCATTCATCACACAGTTGCCAAAATAAACTTCTCTAAGCCTAGGTCGCTCTCCTGGTCAAAAGCCCTCAGGGAGTCCCTCACTCTATTTAAAGCTTTCCAAAATACAGCTCCGACCTTCTTGTTCTGTCTTATTTCACATTACTCTCCTTCATAGCAAAGATAACTGTTCCTCAGCTACAACATGACATCTCCCACCTATGCAACTACACATGCAATGCCACCGCCACCCACACACATCCCTAGAGTACACTCTCTCCTCATTTCTGACTTTCAGAATACTTTTTTTCTTTCAAGGTATCAACTTAGGCACTACTTTCTTTAAGTCTTCCCTAAGTCAAACTGAGACCTGTTAAATACTTTAGCTTAAAAAGGCCAAGGAATCCTGCTGCATCTGGGGCCATCTCCAGTTTCCTTGATCTGTATCTTTCTACTGGATCCATATGGACTCAGAGGGGAAAGTGAAGCTGGTGACTTTGCACAGCCTTGCTTCACTTAAATCCAACTCATTTGCACGTCATGGCATCAACTCCCTTATGTCATGGTTCTCTTGCAGAATGAAGGACAAATAACATCAATAATAATTCCCCTTCCCAGATGAAAATTCATAGGATTACAGAACGGTAATGCTGGGATCAAGGACCATAGATGCCATCTAGTCTAAGCCCCTACTTCTACAGATGAGGAAACTAAGGCACAGGGTTATTTACACAGGTTAAGAGACTTGTCCATTTCACAGTTAATAGTAACAATAATAAAAACAGCAATAAGAGTTAGCATATGCTCTCTCATTCTTGAAGAGGACCAGAGACATCAGCAGGGCAATGTCTTGACTTGTAAGTAAGTTGGATTTAAGTGAGGCAGAGCTATGAGAAGCCATCAGCCCCACTGTCTCCTGTAGTCATCACAGTCCAGTGGCAAGACATATGTCAAGACAACTGGCCATGGCCCAGCTGCCAGCATTCATACAGCACTTTGAGATTTGCAAAGTGCTTTTCCATTTGACCCTTACAACAATCCTGGGAGGGAGATGCTATTATTATCCCCATTTTATTGATGAGGAAACTGAGGAACAGAGCAGTTGATGGACTTGCCCAGGATCCCATAGTTAGTAAGTGCCTGTTGTAGGATTAGAACTCAGGACTTCCTGACTCCAAGTCCACTTCTCTATCCACTTGCCCATTATCCAGTTAGTGACAGAACTACAATATAAATCTGGTCCCCTCTCCCTCCACTATACCACTATGTTCTCTGCTTCTTCAGACATCCCTAAAGCTTAACCTGATTTTTTTTTCCTTTGCCCCATCACTGCTCAGCCTCTGTTATACTTATCAATGTGAACTGCTCCAAATATGGTACAAATACTCCATCTGTGCCTTTTCTCTCACTGTCCCCACACCTATAATATCTCTTCATTTACACCATCCAGCTTCCCTCACTTCCTCCAAGGCTCAGCTTACATCTTACCTTCTAGGCAAGACTTTCCCATCTTTCTTCCCTTCCCAACAGCTAGTGCTCCCCTGCCCAATGTCTTCTTTTTGCAATGTATATGTCTTACTTATAGCTAGCTATTTATTAGATATTTTTATATATCTAGTTAGATATGTACATATACTTATATGCATATCTATATATCACTAGATTACATATATACACTTGTGTGCATGTATATATGTACTGTATCACTAATATATATGATACACTATATATACACATACATATATGTGTATGTGTAGATATGTATGTGTATGTATATATATATATTTGAGGGCAGAGATGTATCATTTTCCATTTGCATATCCCAGACCTGGCATTAAACCTTACTCAAAGAAGAAACTCTTTGGAGTCAGAGAACCTGGATTTAAATCCAGGCTCTGCCACTTTCTACCTTTGCAACTTTGAGCAAGACATAACTTCTGTTAATAGAACCTATGTTTCCTGATCTGTAAAATGAGGGAGTTGAAGTAGATGGCCTCTGATGTCCCTTAAATCTCTAAATCTATGATGCTGTAATGGAATGTTTCTTGAATAAACTACCAAAAAACGAACTGATGATCAGAATTGCTCCCCCACCCAGCTGTAAAGAGACTGCAGGAAGAGCTGCAGCCGGGGGAGGAGGTGACTGCAGGGCCGCTCCCTCAGTGACTGCAGTGGTTGCAGAAAAGCAGCAGAATTGAGGGGAGGGAGGAAAGAGAAGGGAGGCGGGGAAGGGAGGAGGCTGAAAGATGGAGAAGGGGGTGGAGAGATTGAGCTTGGATGGGGCTATACTGAACAGGTGCTAGGCACAAAGGGGGAGGGCCTTGAGCTCTACCAGTTGCTGTCAGGGAGGGAGGGACTGTAGGGAAGGGAGAAGAAGGGGCAGTTTGGGGCTGGGGGCGCGCGCTCTCCACCCTTCTGGGTTCGAAGAGCTCAGCTCCAAGAGCTCAAAGACTGAGACTTTCTGCCCCTCCATCCCCAACCTCAGCGCGCCAAGGGGCAGGGCGAATGCCGGACACTGTCAGTCCAAAATGCCGAACGTCAAGGGCTGCTTGGCCCATCCTGCACTTACCCCAGGACTAAAGAACGCAGAGGAGGAACAGAGGGGCCAGCAGTCTTAGCATGAGGCACTCAGGGTAATGGACTTCCTTTAGTCACCACATCGTTGCCATGGAGATGGAGAAGCCAGAAACTCTACCTGGTAGGGAAAGGGGAGGAGTCGGGGGCGGGGACCTCAGCTCCCTCCCCTTTCCCTACTAGCCCTCCCTCCAGCTCTTCTTCCTTGGAATCCTCGGTTTTCTCATTCAAGGAAATTTAGAGGTCATGTAAAATAATACAAACCCTTTCATTTTATAGAATAGAAAATGAAAGTCTAGAGATAAGGAGGGACTTGCCCAAGGTCACGCAGGTAGAACCGAGGCCTTCAGACTGTAAATCCAGTGTCTGTTCTTACCCCCAGCTCCCACAATGTAATTATTGGCAATGAACTTTTCTTCCCTTTTTTTATATCGATATGCCTACTGCAAACAGATTTTTAAAGGTACAGTCTGGGATAACGCACCATCCGGTGTTTTGCGCCTAGACTTAGTTGCTATCAATATTGCTCTCTGCAGTATTTCAAACCATGGTCTTTCAGTTTGTTTTAAAATGAAGCACTTAGAAAGCAGTCCACTGTGATTTAGCATTTTGTTTCATTTTCTAAGAGTTCCAAACCTGGAGTCAGGAAGACTCATCTTTCTGAGTTCAAATCTGGCCTCACACTTACTAGCTGTGTGACCCTGTGCAAGTCACTTAATCCTGTTTGCCTCAGTTTCCTCATCTGTAAAATAAACTGGAGAAGGAAATGGCAAATCATTCCAGAATTTTTGACAAAAAAAAATCCCAAACAGGATCACAAAGTGTCAGACATGATGGCAAATATTCATTTGGAATGCTTGTTTTGACAGTTGCTTAGGGTGTGGCTTTGGTCAGGTCTCTGATTGAGTTTCACTTTCCCATAAATAAAATAGAAATTATAATACTAATACTACTTACCTGAAAGAGCTATTGTGAGGATGAATGACATGGTGAATATAAATTTCTGTGTAATGATAAACTATTATAATCAGACAAGGGACTGGATTAAATGACCTCTAGTTCTTAGATTCTGTGAAATTCATCTATTATTCGACATCCAGGACAGAACACTTATATGTTCTTTTCAGCATTTGAAACTGAATTGTTTTGAAAATTGTACTCGAATACTCCATGTTTGAAAATAAACAACAAAGCCAAGAGCTATCAGATTTATAACAGAGGAACATTACAAACCTTTTTAGTAAGATTTGGGATAAAGCAAGGTTGTTCACTGTCAGTGATATAATTTGATATAGCTGAGGAAGGGTTCCAGAGGTGATGGGTTCCCCCTCTCTCCAAAATTCTTCAATCCAAGGATGGATGATCTCTTATTAAGTATGTTACACAGACATTTCTCACTTTACATAAGTGGCACTGTCTGCAGACCTCTATGGTAAAGTGATTTTAATGTTATATGAATTTGCCTGGATGTGGGGAAGGGAAGAAGGGAGCTAGGCAGGAAGAGGACCCCGAATGTGCATGGAGGGAGGAGCTGGTACATGGTTCAGATACATGTGGGGAGTGGGGACAGAGAGGGGAGAAGGAACCAGGGCTGAGGCCGTGTCAATGGGGGGCCTGACCAGAAGGAGAGGAAGAAGGTGGGGCAGACATGGGGGGACTGATAC
The DNA here is from genome assembly GCF_028372415.1 of Notamacropus eugenii. Taxonomy (NCBI): domain Eukaryota; kingdom Metazoa; phylum Chordata; class Mammalia; order Diprotodontia; family Macropodidae; genus Notamacropus; species Notamacropus eugenii. The sequence continues at coordinate 230,443,640 of NC_092875.1, read as the reverse complement.
ATACTGGAGAGGACATGCAAGGGGAAGCGGGCTGCACAAAGGGACAAACAAGGTTGTTGAGGGACACTGGGCAAGTGCGCAGAGTGGAACGAAGGTTTCCTTTCTCCCAGTGGAGGTCTTAAGACAAGCCCCCATCCTGCAGCTGTGGCAGTGATGGTCCTTCCATTTGTTCATTCTTCTGCTTTCACTTGGAGTGGTTTTTTTCTTAGTTTTTTTTTTGGATTTTGGTGAAGGGGTTGCAGGCTGCTGATTGAGTGCTTGGAGAGAGAGTAGGAGCTAGAGCTGAGAATGAGAGCACAATACTATACAGTGAAACATAGGTGTGTTTTTTTGGAATGCAGATCTCTTTCAGAATTCTTCATATCTTTCAAATTATGTTATTCTATGAAATCTAAAAATCAAAGAACAACCCCAAAATGTGAGAATATAAGTATAGACAGTGATGAGGCAAGATTATCTGCATTTGCCGATGATATGATGGTTTCCTTGGATACAACAGGAGAACTGATCAATAAGAGACCAATCCTTAGAGTGTATACAATAATCACATGGAGCCCTAGTAGACCCACTTCCAGAAATATATGATGGAGTGACCCTTTCCCTCCCTATTAAACAGGTGTCCTCTGCTTGTCTCCAACTTAATACAGTCATTCTTAAAAAAATTTTGCAAGGGCAACATCCCTAGAAAATAGCACAGAAGTCAAAAATGCAAATGTTGATACATTGACCCTATGGGAAATGGGGGAAGTAGGTTCCTGCAACCACCAAAAACTGTAATCTGTCCTCCTCTTTGTGGATATGAGAATTCCTGGGTTTATTAACACCAGACTTGCAATAATAGCAGCTACAGACATTCCTGCACACTGTTGATCTGACACCTTTGTTTTCTCATTAAGCCTCATCACTTACTTTGCACAGTTGGTCTTAGGGCCCAAAGAACTTGCACTACATTTGGGGGGCATAACTGCAGCATAAAATTTGAGTTTTAAAGGCAAACAATGAAAATATGTGACCAATGTAGGATGAAAGAGAGCAATGAAGCACCTAGTAGGATGCCAGGCACTCCACAAACTTGCACGCATTGTGTCTCTCATTTTTTTCTGTACTGAACATATCGTTAAAATTAAAATGAGGTTACTAATCAAATCATGAGAGTGCATGAGGTCCTGAAAGTTAAACACACAAATGGTGAGGATTGACTTTCTTGAGTCTACGACAGCAATACAACTACTGGTTTCCATTCAATAATGGAACCTACCACATGGTGACGCAGCAAAATTTTTTTAAAAGAAGCCTTTTAGTCATCTATTGAGCCAGAGTTCAGTGTACATACAGAAGTTGTAAAGAGAAAAATTTTCTTTTTTTTTTTTCAAATAAGGAGAAAGAAATTCTGTGGGCCTTCAGGTAGGGAAGAACCAAGGGCAGCAAAAGACTGCCATATCTCCCCACCTGGACGCCATATGTCCTTCAACATATTGTGCTTCTATTTTATCTGCCTTTATTGTGTCTCATTCTCTCCTAATCTTAGGGGAATGCGTATCTGGAGATGGAACAAACCAGTTTACAAACTTGTGAGCTTTGAAATGTAGGAGGAATAATTAGATTACCAGCAACCAAATTCTGCAGCAGCATCTTCTTAGAGCTACCACAGCCAAGTCTGGTGAGGCATCAGCCACAAGCAGAAAGCTACATCATCCATCTCAGGAAGGAGCCACCCCCAGCTAATCTAAGGAGTGACATCCATCAGATACACTGGGACTGATTATACCCAGAGGTAAACCTGGTAGGGACTCTGCGAAATGAGAAAAAAGATTTCATAGCAGGGAATGTTTTAGAACAACCATTTTGAGTTCACTTTCCCAAGAGACCAAGGTATATAGAGGAAAGACAGAGGTCCCAATTTGGAACATGGCTATATTTCAGTCCTTTCTCTCATATTCTTAGCAAATATTTCTTTGTAAAAGTTAATTGATATTAGTTAATTGGTATTGGAGAGGTGGTGTTAAATGTTTAAGTGATATTGAAGAGTACAAAGCAGATGGGGAGTTATAAGTCACATTATCCCACCCCTCCAGTGCCCCTAATGATTGTCCCTAGAACCTCCGTGGGAGTAGTAGCCAGCCACTTGCTGAGGACCCATCTTTTCAGAACAAGTTAGAGGGTAGGAAAGTGAACTACAGAGCCAGTGCTGCATAGGGAATCCCAGATATTCTATTTTTCTTTTATTTGTGGGGTAGACCATTGAGGTTTGCCCAGGGCCACAGCTAGTAAGTGTCTGAGGCCAGATTTAAACTCAGGTCCTCCTGACTCCAGAGCCAGTGCTCTATTCATTGTACCACCTAGCTGGCCCCAGAGATTCTATTTTTAAAAGGTCCAAACAAAAATTTCAGCAAAGAAAATATAAAATGAATCCATAAAACCATCAGTTAATCTGTATATTACTAACAAAATCCATCAAGAAAAGGAGGAAAATTCCTCAAAATAACTACAAATGCATAAAATATCTAGAAAGTAACCTACCAAGATAACTCAGGACTTCTATGAATACAAGTATAAAACATTATTTTCAGAAACAGAGGACAATTGGTTGGGTCATACCAAAAGAGAGGCACAGCTTCTAGAAACAAGGAGATAATGATATTCTGTATTCTGTCCTCAAAAGACCTTATGTAGAGCAGTGCATCCAGTTCTTGGTGTCACAGAATACAGATGAGTTGGAGAATATGCATAGGGAGTAATAAGTTTGGTGAAGGGCCTTGAGGCCAAGGCAGATGAAAATTCTTTGAAAGGATAGAAAATGCTTAGCCTTGAGAAGAGAAGGTTTGGGGGGAAGGGGGGAGGGGTATGATGGCTATCTTCAAGTATTTGAATAAAAGATTGTACTTGTACTGTTTGTCCCTAGAGAACAGATCCAGTGGCAATGAGTAGATGTTACAAAGAGATGCTTTGAGGTGGAAGGCATGATGTTAAGAAGTACTTCCTAACAATAAGATCAGCCCACAAGGGAGGTGGACTGCCACAAGAGTTCCCCCAATCCTTAAAGGACTTTAAGCAGATGGTGCATTATCAGATTCCTTTCAGGTATAAGTGGACTAGATTGCTACTGAGATCCCTTCCAGATGTGAAAATTCTGTGATTCCTATAGAGTAATTATGTGAGGACATAGATAAAAGTCGCATATGATAATAAGGAATTGCTGTTCATCCTTCATTTTCAAAGAGGACCAATGAAATCACAGGGTGAAGACTTGTAAGTGAATTGGACTTAAGAGAGGCACAAAGTCATCAGCCTCACTTTCTCTTCCAGAGTCATCAGAGTTCAGTGGCAAGGCAAAAGTCAGCATGGCTGGCCATGGCCTGGGAGGCAGTGGATGATCTTGGTGTGTTTGATGCCTAACCAAGCTCTAAGAGCTCCACAGCACCAGCCTCAGCTGCCTTCATGGCCACTAGAACAAATTGTTCTCTGCTGCCCATTCTGCTGGGGGAAGTCTTCATATACTGGAGTAGACACCCCCCTAACTCACTGACAGGTTGGAGGTCTGTTGGTTACCCTCAATGTGGTTTGGTCCATCTGCCAAGACAGTTTTACCAGAGTGTGGCTGCTGCAAATGCCGTGGCTTCTTTGGAGTCCCAGATGAGAGGTGGGTGATGGGTGGACACCAAAGGTGGATAAGCAGCCCTGAAAAGGGATCAACAAGCTGTAATGTTAATGGAATTTAAGCTCTTCCCCTGCCCCCCATTAACAGGACTCATGTGGCATCCATTAATGGAAGCTTGCTTAGGGGAGGCTTGCTTGTAGGAAGACTTGTTTATCTTTTGATACTAAGTTGATTAGGCACAGAGTCAGGAGGGTTGTGATGCCTTCTGCCTCTGAAAAGTGTATATAGACAGATAGACAGACAGATAGATAAAAATATAGATATAGATATTCTGAGTTGGTATTTTGCTTTGGAGACTCACTTATAAGAAAGATCTTGTGATTCTCTGGTCAAGATTCTGATGGCAGTATGTTCAGACCCCACCCCCCACCCCCCACCCCCGATTGCTCAGATGTAAAGTCTCTCTCCATCCAGGGATGTATATAAAGTGCATAACAATATTGCTTTGATTCAGGTAATACAGTCCTGTCTGTTGATCTTTATTTCTCTGCTTCTATTTTCTCTGAAGTTCAAGGTGCTGACTTTCCCCCTGAACTAGTGAATGTAATTTTAAAAGATTGTTGACCCCTTAGATAGCTATCTTTCCTAGTAAAGCAGATCTAAGAACCTGTGCTAGCAGCCATCCTGGGTATGCCAGTATAGGCCTTTGCACAAGCCCTTCCACCAGAGGTGCTGCTCCTCCCAAACACCCTAGGGATATCTGGCAGTCATCATTGTTGATGGGAGTGCCCGTAACATTGTGATCACAGATCTAATAAAGTATAATTATATATATCATACATCAAGATTCTGTAATTTTGTCACTGTGGTAGACTTGCAATCCCTCTCTAATTGAGTAGATGACCTTTGGGAGTTTCTCTGGCCAAAAATTCTTTGCCCTGAAGTCAACCTGGTGACATCTTTCCAAATTTAAGAGCCATATGGTATATTACTGAGCCTATAATCTTAAATTTTCCCAGCATAATAGTAGTACCTGTCAGAGCTTGTACTACATTGTCACAGCCTTCAGGAACCCAAGGGCACTTCCATAGCGCAGGGAGGGAATAAAAACATGAAATTACTTTTAGTATTTCTGTAAATAATCTTCAATGTGTTACAATATATCTATCAGATTTATCCATAGAATTTAATATAAAGTATCTAATGCAGCAATCCTGTTGAAAACATGTAGCAGAGAAGTGATTGTTATAATCACTCTTAGACTTGCAGCACAATGTATTATCACTATTGTTAAATATCTAGAACATGAGAATTTAGAACCAGGGGAAGTGGGTCCAAATCTTGACTGATATTTGCTATCTGTGTGACCCTGGATGGACCAGATTACCTCCTTAAACTTCATTTTCTAACTTTGAAAAATGCAAATTAAAGAGAGATGGTTCTAAAGAGAAAATGTATACAAAGCGTATAGTGCTACATAATGCCACATATTAATATTTTTACCTATTCTGTCATGTTTTAGTTACAATTCACGAAGTGTTTCTTGTAATTCTTACTTTTGACTATAAAAGCAGAGTTAACTGTAGCTGTTAGCAGCTATTTTGTGGCATAGCCAAATTATTTGCCTTAATGCTTGACTGACACTGTGATAAGTATTTCAGACAAATGAAATGGAAAATTAAAATTAACACCTCCAAGAAAATCTGAAAGATGTTTTAAGGGTGTAGTATTCTTAGTAGGTAATATTGGAAGCTATTTTTATAACAAAATAAGCATTCTGATAAGATAGAAATTAATAACAGATTGTGCATTTTATTTTGTTGAGTGTTAAGAGATATTTATTATCTGGACTATAACTCAGAAGTAGACTGACAATCACATTTTCTTCCTACATTTAGTAAGAAAAAAAGAATAGATTATGTTGAAGTTCTTAATAAATACATATATCCCATTTAAAAGCATCAAACAAACAACACTCCAATACAGTAAGACCTACCTGTTCATTCCTCTATTGTCTTTTTCCTTCATCTCTAGCAATACAAGTCTTAGTTCTAAGTCAGGATAACTTCTTCTCTGGGAGTTCACTGAAATTCACCATGAGTTCAAATCCCTTGGGTCCACTTCTGCAAGCAGAGTCTTCTTAACCTGGTGTCTATTATTTCATTATGGCTCTCAGCATATCATTTGCTACAAAAAAAAAAAAAGCAGTTACTTTATATAAAGATCGATTTGATATATACATATATGATATATATATGCATACATATTAGAGGATTCTTTAAAGGAGTACTTCAATTTTTAAAAAGTTTCACCTTAAGGTTTCTCTACATGACATACTCTTCTGGTGTTAAAAATGAATTCTTTATGATCCTCAGCATAGCACTGAGATTGAGGTGGAATACTACTGTGCTGTAAGAAGTTATTATCTCAATGATTTTAGAAAAATATGGAAAGACTTACACAAAATAATATAGAGCAAATGAGCAGAACAAGAGAACATTGCATATAATAATGGCAATATTGTTTTAAGAATGACTTTGAACAAATAAGTTATTTTGACTATTATAAATACCCAAATTAACTATAAAAGACATATGAAAAAGATGCTATCGGCATCCAGAGAAAAAACTGATAAACAGAAGTATATATAAAATAATTTTACATCTACATATTCCTATTTGTGGCTAACTGCAGCCATCTCTAGGGCAGGATTAGGGGAGGGAAGAAAAAAAAATTTACATGATAATTTTGTTATATATTTGAAAGGAACAGAAAGTTGCACATCGTAGATTTCCAGTTTCATATGCAATCATATTTTTTGTTATATTATGTTATGGGAATGCTTATTTTATTCCATAAATTGAAAATAAAATTTAGTAATAAAAAGAAAAGAAAAAGACAAGAAAAAAGAAAATTAATTCAAATGTGATGCACAAAGTTTTGAGTGACACATAGGACTATAAATCTAATCATGGAAAAGACCTTAGAATTCATCTAGTCCAACACAGATGTGTGTTTATGTCACAGATGAATGAACTTAAGTCTGCAGTGAGTAGCTAACTTGCAAAGATCAAAAGGTAAATGGCAGAGCTAGGATTTGAATTCAGGTCCTACGGCCCCAAATTCAAGACTAATTCTGCTGTATCATGCTTATTCCCTTCTTGTTTTACAAAATGAGCTGTACCTGCATTTGTTATAGATGGTGATGGCTTATTCCACAGTGCAAGATAAACTGTCTTAGCGGCTTGTACTGAAGCAATAACAGTGGTTGATATAGATGGTCTCTGAGGTGTCTTCTGACCAAAAATGCAATCATAATAGGAGAAAAGTTAATAAAATAAATCATATCTAGTGAAGTGAATGTTTCATTAATTTCCATAATTTTTGTCTACATTTGTGAGCCAAACTTGTATTTGTGGGTTAATAATATAAAATACAGTGGAAAGTTGACCAATTATCTAGTAAAATCAATAAATATTTATTGAAAATCTGCCATGTGCTAGGCGCATGCTATATGATGGAGGTACAAAGCCAACCATGCTCCTTGCCCTCAAGGAGATTACAGTCTATTAAGGGGAAGAACACGCGTACGTATAAATATTTGCAAAGAATAGACAACATACATACAGCAGGAGAGGTGGTAGACACTAACAGCTGGGGGATCAGGAAATGCCTCATCCACATGACATTTGAGATAAGTTTGAATGAAGATTCTGAAGTCAGAGGTTAAGACGGGCATGAGGAAAAACCTGTATAAAAGCATGGAGAGGGGAAATAGCAGTAGGGCTGATGTAGAAAACCAAACCAGATCATTTTCCAAAATAGCTGATTTTTTAATTTTGCCTGAAATTTTTGTTCCCTTTGAAACTAAGCAATACAAAACTTTTCTAAACCGTTTTATGTGCATGCACGTGCAGAAGGAGTTGGGTTGGAGTACACTCCCAATCATCATTCATGTGAGTGGACCTATGGAGCCTACTCCATGGAACATATGCCAAGCTACCCTGGCTGCTTCTGGTTGGCCACATATGGCTCAGCACTGATGTCCTGGGATGATAGTGTTCCCCTCATCAGTTTCTTGGTCCCATGATAATGATAAGCTTAGAAGCACACATTTAGTAAGCTTTAAAAGAAGAGACAACTTCCTCTCTCCTCCCATCTCTGGAATGTATGACAAGAAACTCCAGCCTTGAATTTCCCATGAAGTGTTGGGGAGGGGCAGATGCCCTGTCCCTATCCTGGCATAAATATTGAAAGTTTTCGCATGGCAGATGTTTAGGTTCATTCTGCCAACCTGGAGCTTAGAACTCTGAATAACTCTTCTTTCCCTTGTGTCTCCTTGAGCACAAGTGACCAGTCGCCTGAAAATAGGAGGAGTGCTCAGCAGCTAAAGCACTTCTTGGAGGAGAAAATGACTAAGCCATGGCCTGAAATGCTAGAAAACATGAAACCTGAGGGAGCTGGTCAGTGTAGTTTGAGGTGAAGGATGAAATTGCACTTCAAAAAGCCTGGAAAACACTTTATGTTTTCATGTTGTAAGTAACCTGGGAGATTAGAACAGTTACGTTACTGCTTCCACTTGTTTTAAGTCTTTATGAATTCAAACTTGTGAGTCTCTTGTGATAAACCGTGTGTGTGTGTGTGTGTGTGTGTGTGTGTGTAAGAAATAAATTGCCATCTTAAACCTAGCTTACATTGTATACTGATTACCTTTCTGCTCTCCCTTGATATGAATCAAACCTAAGACTTGGGGCTCCAAGGTGAAAGGCTGTGTAAATACAGGAGGAAAATGTGATTGTGGATCTACTATGATATGTGCCCCAGATATCAAACACCTCTAAACGGTCAATAGAATGAGATGTACAATTTGTGCCTTAAATTTCCTTTTTATTAGGATACATATTTTGTTATAAAAATAGTTTCACATACAATCTAATAATGTATGGTGTGTATGATCAGGAATTGGGTGGAAATTACAAAGAGGCAAATTTATGATTAATATAAGGAAACATTTCCTAACAAACTGAGCTATGAAAAAGTGAAATGGGTTATCTTGGGAGGCAGTGGGCTTCTCTCCTTTAGGGGCCTACAGACACAGGCTAGATGACCACTTGATGAGCAAGAGCACAGGTTCTTGTTCAAAAGTGGACATGGTCTCAAATATTCCTTCTGTGATTCTATGATCACATAATTAAAGTGGCATCAATTTGAGAACAACCCCCAAGTGATGAGTTCATCTTACCTTTTCTTGCATTTGATAGAATTTTCTATATTAGAATTGCAGTGGATCTCAGAGTTTGTGTTGTCAACCCCCTAACCAGATCATTAAACTCATCCAAAACATCTCCTATGATGTTTTCTTGGAGGTCAGTGAGGATATTTTAACATGAAAAGACTGTGTAGGTTTCAAGAGAGGTCTAAGAATTTGATCTCTAGAATTCACTGGTTCAGGGATATAAAAAAATAAGTGTCAAAGGTGGAATTTGAACCCAAGTCCTTTCCCTCCAAATTCCATGTTATCTCCTGCTCCACTCATTTGATTCTAGGCATGAGCTGATTTCATTATGACCACAGATGCTAATAACAAACAGCTTCATTGTCCTTTGTAGATTGAAGACCCAGTCTTTTTTCACCTTTATTTCAATTCAACAAACATTTATTAAGCATCCAAAACATATACATTCCAATACGTCATGGCTCTTCGTCTTGCTGGATGTAGGTAATCTCTTTCTCTAGGGTAGGCATCATCTACCCTTTCTCTGTTTTGATTCTTTCCATTTCTTTACCTAAATTTCTCACAGAGGATCTAGCCCATGTGCTGAAAGCCCTGCTCTAGTCATTTCTAACAATCTATAGATGCCACAATGCTTGCATTGTCCATATGCCCTTACTCTCACTCCATGACTAGCTCACCTCCTTTTCACATCAGACATGTGATGTCTTTGATATTGTTTACAATGTTTGTTTGATCTCTGATAACAGGCTTCTTCTAGAACTATAATTTTGGTAAGAACCACAACCACTCAATGCACTCTGGGACACATGGTATGAAATTCAAAACAACTTCTAAAGAAGAATTCAATTAAGGGGGGGCAGGGTGGAGAGAGCCTCAGAGATATCAGATCTTGGAACAAAAAGGTCCTAGGCATGGAGTTGTGTGGTAGAAGAAATTCCCCATATATTGCAAGATTTGTGTTGGAAAAAAATAAGCGTTTACTGTTCACCTACTATGTGCCAAGTACTCTGGTAAGCACTTTTTGCAAATACCCCATTTAATCTTCACAACGATCCTGGGAAGTAGATGATATTATCCCCATTTTACAGTTGATGATGCCAAGGTAGACAGAAGTTAATTTACTTACCAAAGTCACATGGCTAGTAAGTGTATGAGGTTGGCTTTGAACTCAGGTCTTTCTGCCTCCTGGCCCAGTGCTCCATCCACTGTGACACCTAACTATCTCTGTTAGGAAGAACACTGCCATGGAGAGCAGGTTGGGATGGGGTGAAATTGGAGATTGCCTGAGAAGGTGACTGCTATGTTAAAGATATTTTATTAAAAACAATTCTTAATAACAAGGCCCTAAGTTCAATTGCTTCCTCCTGCATAAGAAATATAAATGCTATCAATGCCCTTTAAACTTTGGCACTCTGTAGCAAAGCCCCAGGGGCCCTATCCTAATTATAACTCTTGAAGCCTCTTTATGTCCTCCTCATGACTTTCCCCATTGCCTTTTGATTCTAGGGAGATCATGATGTTCCATGATTTGCAACTTTATAGGATCTCCAGGAGAATACTGTTGTTCAAAAGGTGGTGTGTTTTTTTTTTAACAAATTCCATATAATATAAATTATCAGTTTCATGTACAATCTCCTTCTTCTGTTCTATAGCATATATGGAAATACTAATTTTATTTAGAATTTGTTATATTCAAAAAAAATTTTAATTAAATTTAAAGAGGTTTTTTACATTAGGGAGCAGCTTAGAATCATTGAAAATGCTGTTCAACAAACCCATTTTCTTTCTTCTAGAGTACAATATGAACTATAAATTCCATTAATACCAATTTTATCAACATGCACAGGCATGAAGACATATCTGTAATTCCTGCTACTGGGGTGGCTGGAACTAGTGGATTGCTTGAGCTCTGGGGTTTTGAGCCCTAGAAAGCTATGCTGATCAGATGTTTTGCACTCAATCAGGCAACATGGTGAGCCCATGGGAGTGGAGGTGTGGTGGAAAAATGCTTAGGAGGGGACAACTGACTCAACTCAGAAATATGGAGCAGATTAAAGTTCCTATACAGATCAACAGTGGAGTTGGGCTCAAGAGTAGTCACAGGACTTCGAAGACCCAATCTCTAAAACAAAACAAAAGAAAAAATAACACTCTCCACAAGAATTCAATATTGTCATTCGCTCACTCTCAGTTCTCTGAATATTATAACTAAAGATGTATTCAGTGGTGTGCTCTAGTCAGCTCATACCTGCTGAGGAGACTCTACTGTTAAATTTTTATTATGATCACTTATACCTCTTATGACAAATGCTACAAAACAGAGCCTGATTTATTGTTTTGTTGATTATCTAGACTTGAGAAAATGATGGTGAAGATGTTAATGTGGATAAAATTTAAAACATTTTTTTCAGATAACTAGTTGTTAAAAACAGCACACTCCCATGCTAAGTAACTACTTACTTGGTTTCCTCTCCCTGCAGAGATCTGTTGACTAGATCGTGCTTTAAAATATTTTTGTCTCAGCTAATAAATATATCAGAAACAAAATGTTCGACATATCTTCTCAGATCAATTGATTGGGCTTTCCACCCATTGGGATGCACTGTGAGCACCCAGTTTTTACTTCCTTGGATTTCCTTACTACCAAAGCCAGTGTCAATCGTAAATAATTACCTAGTAACTGGTAATCAGCAGTGGACTATCTGTACATAGAACTGAAGTTCCCTGAAAAGACTGTATTTTCAGTAAATATTGGAAGAATACAGTATAGAAATAGTGAATTGCAGCTTTTGTTATTCGTATTTGATCTTTTGAAAATATTCCCATTACTAATTCCCAGGGCCCATGGATAAAAATTCTAAAAATACCAACATTTGAATAATTCTCAAGTTTGCTTCTCTTTTTGTATTAATATGAACACAAACAATACACATTATTTCAAGGATAGAAGTGAAAGTACCTCCTTTTTCTCCCCATACTAGATTCGGTACCAGAGTCAGTCCACTTCATAGCCAAAAACAAAGCAATATTTTCCTCTTCAAGTATTTGGAACAAGTATCTCCAGTGCCTCTTGGAAGTTGACTGGGGAAAAATTCAGTGGGAGAAGTTGGAAATGTATGTAGGAATACATTTTTTAACATCCTTGAGCTTCTTCTTTCCTTTGCCCTGGAAGGATTGTATGGGGTGTTTAGGGAGGAGTAGCACCTCTGGTGGGAGGGCTTGTTGAGCCCTTTCCAGGATTGCTCATCCAGCTTTGGTGTCTAGCTTCACCCAAGAAACATAGTATTTGTAGTGGACACATCCTGGTAAAACTATCTTGGCAGATGGGCTAACCAAGTTGGGGATAACCAATAGGCCTCAAACCCATGAGTGAGTTAGGGGGATGTCTATCCCAAGCATGTGAAGACTTTCTCCAGCAGAATGGGCAGATGAGAACAATTTGCTCCAACGGCCATGAAAGTGGCTGAAGCAGGTGCTGTAGAGTGCATCAAAGACACCAAGGTCATTCACTCCATCCTAGGCCATCACCAGCCATGCTGACTTTCGTCTTACCACTGTATTTTGCTGACTCTAGAAGAGAGAATGAGGTTGACAACTTTATGCAACTCTGCCATGCTTAAATCCAATTCCCTTGGAAGTTAAGATATCACCTGATCATAACATTGATCCTCTTTGAAAATAAAGAATAAAAAACAACAACCCCAAAAGAAACATCTAATCTGTCACTCTAGCACTTTCTTTCAAAGCTGTTGGTAAGACAGGTGACCAATTGACCACCTGCTGCTTGCTGCTTGCTGCTTCCTGAAGTGGCCACTGCTGCAGGAACAGCCATCCTTGGCCATGATGAAGGAAGAGCTCAAACAGAACCCAGAGAGCTGTCATTGAAAATACAGAGACCTGGAACAGAGATAGGAGAAGGGCATTTTGGTGATGGGGGTGCAGTATGACTCCATCAGGAAAGAACCAGAAAACAAGCCAGGACTTCCATGATACCTTAGCCCCTTCTGAAGTCAGGCTGGAAGAACACTCTGTCCCAGCGTCCGCTCTCTCACCAACTCCAACTGTTTGCAGAGCAGATCTTGGTGAGTCTCAATCCCTTCCCTTTTTCTTTTCCCCATCTGCTGGCTTGGAGGAGGTTTGCTGGAGGAGAAGGCCAAGTCAAATGACTTCTTTATAGTTTCCCTAACTGACTGGCAGTTAGACACTGCTGTGCTTTAAAAAATCATATAACCAATAAACAGTAAATTGTCTAAATCTCATAAATAAGTTTATTTTATTAAGATCATATTTCCCAGATATGAGGTTTGAGGGCCTAGAGACCCACTGAGATTTCCACAATTCTAATATTTCAGAGCAATTTTCCATTTTCTTTCCATGATCTTTCTAGATCAATTTTGAACCTGGCACATACTCACTTGCTACTCCGGATCTTTGAGAGTAGAGTCACCTGGTGGCCAATTCGTATATTGCACTCTTTTGCTTTTTAATTAATTGACAACCAATTTTTCTGTACGTAGCAGAAAAGAGTGATATTATCTTTGTGTGATCAGCTATTGCTACACCACCTCCCACCAATGGGTACTCGTAACCTATGCCATCTTGTTACATATAGTAAAGGGAAGTCGTAGGAGAAGTAATATAGCTGCCTATAATAATGAGAACATTTGATTATCCACTCTGCTCTTTTTTCTGAGTCACATCCTGTAAGCACTGTGATGACCATAAAACTCACTTCCAGAATTCAATTTGATAAATATTTGTGGACTGCCTGCTATGTGCAAGTCTCTTCTCTCAAGTAGTTTAAAATATGAGAAACAATATTCACACAAATAAGAATAATGCGGTGGAATCCAGACAAAGTACTCTAGGAAAATGAGGGAGGGGAGAGGAACTGATCACTTTCAGCTGAAGTGAGGGGCACACCAGAAAAGGCTACTTGGAGAAGGTGGTATTTGTGTTGAGCCTTGAAAGAAAAGGAATTCCTCTTCTTTTAAGAATAGGAGATGAGAAGAGAATGTATTTCAGGTTTGAGAAAGAGCAAAATATAATGCAAGGATGGATAAAAGGACCAAAGAAAATCAGGTACCAACTAGTAGTATTTGGCTACAGTGTAGACAGAGTTCCTGAAGGGGGACAGAATGAAATAAGGAAGTATAAGTAGGTTGGAACCATATTGTGGAGGGCTTTAAATTTCAAACTAACCATCTGTATTTTATCTTACTGACAATAAGGAAATGCTAAAGTTTAAAAAAAAAAAAGGCATGAGAGTAACAAGATCAGATCCATGCATCAGTATGATTATTTTAGTAGATAAATGAAAATGAATTGGAGGGGTGAGAGAATGGAGATAGAGAGACTATGGAAGAGGCTATTATAATACTCCAGGCGAGAACTGAAGACATGTGAACAGAGATTTTTGGGTCTCCAATGATGCCCAGCATGGCAGCATATCAAGTGTTCTAGACAAGTGGACCTATCAGCTTTAGTTTTTCTTTATGGAGGAAGAAAGTCAACCTGTGTGATTCTGGGCTGTCTGTATCATTTTTGAGCAGGCATTTAACCTGCTACTTTTATATTTTATGTATCACATAATAACCACTTCCACAAATGCCCTGCCATAATGCCCATTGTGCTACAAAGTTGACCCATTGCTCTCAGAGGCTATTTATTATTCCAGGAGATCATGGGCAATGGCAGTTTCTACCAAGCTGGAAAGGCTTTCAATAAAGTCCTGATCATTAACTGCATCTACTATCTGAGAACTATCCTAGCCAAGTTCAGGGGCTTTTATTACCAGTAGGATAATAGTGATAACAGTTTCTCTGAGAGGAGTGAGGGTGAGAGGAAGATAATGAGCCAGGCCTGACTCAAGCCAGTCTCAAGCTCAGAGTTGAGTCTGGAATTAAAGAATATACTCAGTTCTTTTACAGTTACTTTTACAGTTTACTTGGCCATAACAGGAAAAGGATATTTGGTGAGGATACAGCATGCAGTTGATGATAGCTTCTCTGCCCCTGTATTGGTCATGTTGGTCTGGTGATCAGAAACCTGATGAAAAAGCTACTGACTCCTTGTGGACTGGCTTTTTTTTAAGTCACTGGGAAGCTATGTCAATAACGAGCTGTAGTCTTCTGAGCCAAGTAAGTCTTGATAATAATTTCAATTGTTGTGTTTGTCCTTTGTTCTCGAAGGGAACCATGACATCAAGATGATGACATGACTTGCAGTTGACTTTGATTTGAGTGAGTCAGGTCACCAATGTGACTTTCCTCTCCTCAATGATTTCAATGACTTTTATGGAAAAACTAGCTTGATCTGCATGATCTAGGGGCCTTAAACTCCTACCAGAGCAATGAAGCAATCCTGGGATAGAAATTTCCTCCACTAATACACACTGGCAACCTGTATGTGATTCAAGGTTGTCTGGATTACAGAAAGTTAAGTGACTTGCCCTTGGCCAGTAACTAGATGTATAAGAGGTGGAGCTTGAATTCAGTCTGTCTAACTCCAAGACCAGTCTTCTATCCACTACACCATTCTGCCTCTTGATAATTATAACTGAGAGAGGTGGTGTAGTGGATAGAGCACCAGCCCTGGAGACAGAAGGACCTGAGTTGAAATCTAGCCTCAGCCATTTATTAGCAAGTGATTTAACCCCACTGCCTCCAGAATGAGAAAAAAAAATAATAATAGCTGAGATTTAATTAGCACAAAAAGTGCATTACCTTGGCTGATCTTGACAACAACCTTGTGAAATAGGTTCAACAGATGTAATAATTATTACCATTTTAGACAGGCAAACTTAAGAGTGGTGACTTGCCCATGTTCACAAGCTATTAAATATCTGAAACAGAATCTGCACTTAGGACATGATGCTTCCCTGACTGCTGTGGTCTCTGTTCTATATCACGTGCTTTCTACTGTGCCCCTGGGTAGCTCATTCTTTGGCCAAGACAACTTAGATGTGACAAACTTAGTACAAGGTGGATACATACTTGATAGTTGGCATGGTAACACCTGAGCTATTGTACCAGTATAAGCAGCCCATGCCAGCTCATGTCTTACCTTCTATAAAGTCTTACAGCAAGATGTTGTGTCACTTTACAAGTAAGAGAATGTATTTTATAACTTGCCCCACAAGAAAAAAGGAACAATTGATAACCAAAACCTTGAAGGACTCTGGGATCTGATTAGAAAATTATTGTTTAGAATTATTTAAAAAAAAAAAAAAGGACCATTCATTGTTCTAGAATCCTAGGCCAGCTTGGATGGGAAGTTTACTGTTCTTTGTTGACTGAATATCATATTTAAAAGATTCAGGCAAGCAGCATTTACTGTAGCCATTTTATTTATTAAGCATTGTAAAATTGCATTAAAAATTTCAAGTATTCACCTTTTCTCAACCATTTATACCATTAGGGGCCAAATTGAAACCTACTTCCCTTAGACCATCCCAGGTTTACAGGCTTATTGAGAAGGGACTTTGATGTTTAAAGCAGAAGGCAGCAGTCACATGCTTCTTTACTCACTTTTCCTCCACTATATTCTGCAGTAACTGGCAGACCCTGGCACTCTGGAATTCTTTTTTGGCAGCAATGCTCCCCCAAACCTCAGCCAACAGCTTGCATCACTGCTTCAGGTTGGGACCTCGGTTATGCTATCATGCTTCCTATCACTATAGATAATAATTGGACCATGACACCAATAATCTAGGAAATCCAATTGCCAAAGTCAATTGCTATTAGGTTGCATGGTGGGCAGATAGCCTAGGTCTTTCCCTCTCTCTTCCAAACAGCCAAACTGAAAGGCAGCCCAATAATCCTCCTTAGGGCAAAAGGAGGAAAAAAAAAAAAGGGAAGGAGCTGACTTGCTCTGTATATATCTCATGTGTACATAATTGTTTACCTGCTGTCTTTCCCACTAAAATGTGAGCTGCTTGAGAGCAGAGACATTATTTTTGTCTTTCTTTGTATCCCTGACATTTAGCACAGGGCCTGACATATAGCAAATGCTTCTCATTGACCCTGGTCCCCAAGTATGTACCATGGAAGTCCAGTTTCATTGTCTATCTTCCTCAGTTTCCTCAAAGAGAACCCCTTTATCCCCTCTGATTACCATATAGATGAAACATTTTTCAGAAACTACCAAACATTAAAGAAAGGAAAATGCAAAATGGCCCTCACTTCTGTGCAGCTACCTTCCACTTCTGCTGTGATGGTGGCAAACCAGCAGAAAGAGGTGGAGGTAAAAGGATATGAAAACTAACATAGATTTGATAACTGCCATATTTTGATATATCTGTTGATGTTGGTATTTTCTCCAGTGATTCAAATATCAACCTGTCCATGTAAATCTTATCCATGTCCTCTGGAAAGTCTGCCATGGGAGACCACTTATCATGCTGGTGGTCTTTCTCTAGGTTTCTTGGCATTTTGTGGACATCAGAGGAAAATAAGCTGTCTTTTAGTTATCCCTTGCTCTTGCCATATTTTTGCCCCTTCCTTTTTTTCTGGTAATAGATTTCTTTGGTGACAGATCTTTTGTTGCTTTATTTATACCATTTCCCATTTGTAATTTGCTGTAGCCTGCCACAATCCATCCTATTTCAACCATCTATAAACATTGGTTTAACTATTGGTACTATAAATGTGAGATCCCTGTCCAACAACGAACAAGTTGACATATTGGAGGAAATGAATCATATCAATATTGATATTCTCACCATAAGCAAAGGAAGAAGATACAAGAAATGCTGTTCAATGGAAAGATGGCTCACTGGTTCTTGGTTTTACGTGCAAAGGCAATCAGAAACATTATTTCATGGGACCCTCGATCATCTTCAATTGTAGCAGTCATGATGAACATAAACAAAAAAAGACCAACCTATGTGCTAGCATCTGTAGCAGAGGATGAGAAGGGAGAGAAATTCCATGAAGAACTCAGAAAGATTCTCCAAATTAAATTAACATTTGGTGTTTATATTCAGTTATTGCAGTGGGGAGGTAAATAAAAAGAATGGCAAAATATATTAGAAAATGTGACTCAAAACAAGATGGAGAGGTGTGGCCAAGATGATCATGTAGTTAAGCAGACTCAGAACTGGTTGAATGACAGGACTCAAAGTGTAGTTAGCGTTTAGTGAGTTTGTCAGCTTGGAGTGAAGTCTCTAGTAGAGTCCCTCAGGTCGCTGTGCTTGGCTTTGTGCTATTTTTCATTTGATCAATGACTTGAAGAAAGGCAAAAAGGACATGCCTGTCAAATCTGCAAATGAAATAATCCCTTGAGGAATAACCAATTGTGAGATTGTATTACAGAACCAAAAAAAAGTTTGATAGACTAGAATGCTTGAATGAATCCAATAAGATAAAAGTTAATAAAAATAAATGCGAAGTCTTATACTTGGTTTTTAAAAAAAAAAAATTCCTGAGTACAAAATGAAGAGAGCTTGACTAGATGACAGTCTATTTCAGTCAATCACTCAGTCAGTAAGTATTTATTAAGCACCTACTAGGGTCGAGCACTGTGCTAAACCCAGCGGATAATAAAAATAAATAAGTAAATAAAAAGACAATCTCTGCCCTCAAGGAACTTACTATCTAATGGGAGAAGATAACACACAAAAGGAGACTGAAGAGTTGGGTGGCAAGATGAGGAGCAGAGGAAAGTAAGAGGGGCCCTGAAGACCATGGCCTTGCTCTACAGTCAGTGCCCAATCAGAGGGGCAATAAGTACAATTGAGATATGCTTACTGAAGCAGTTTTAATTTTCAGGATAATGAGATTCCTGGCAGCTAGGTGGAATAGTGGATAGAGTGCCAGGCCTGAGGTCAGGAAGACTCATCTTCCTGAGTTCAAATCTAGCCTCAGACATTTGCTAACTAGCTGTATGACCCTGGGCAAGTCATTTCACCTGTTTGCCTCAATTTCCTCATCTGTAAAATGAACTGGACTTTGCCCCCCAAAAAAAGTCCAAATGGGGTCATGAAGGGCTGGACATGACAAAACAGTAACAATAATGAGATTTCCCAATAATGGGTTTCCTGGGGAAAAAAGGCATGATGGAAAGGGCCAAATAAGTACAAAAGCAATGTAGCTCATGGGAAAATGATTTTTCATTTGAAAAAATTTGGTTCTTTCAGTGTTCTAGTAAACTGCTGGTAGACCCAGCCACCATCTGCCATTGGAAAGCTCTGTAAGTTCAAAGCGAAAAAACTAAAGACTCCTGCAGCTAGACTAGGAAGTTCAGAAAAGGAGGAAGGAAGGAAGGAAGGAAGGAAGGAAGGAAGGAAGGAAGGAAGGAAGGAAGGAAGGAAGGAAGGAAGGAAGGAAGGAAGGGGAAAGAAGGGAAGGGAAGGAGGGAGCACAGTGGAGAAAGCACTGGACTTGGACCTACTTCAGGCTTCAGAATGGGCTAAAGACTGGATTTGAGATCTTATTTCATTCCCAGGGCCAGAGCCACACAGCTGCTGCTTGCTTCCACATTTGTTCCTTGGTCAGTACCCAGTCTCCCAACAGAGACCCATGTATTCACTCCCCCTACCCCACCAGGTGTAGGTCCCTTCCTAAATCTGCACTGGATTTGGGGTCAATCACTGGCAACATTGCTGCCAATTGGCACCTATTCCTGCTTCCTGCACATGATCAGACCTCTCTGTGTTAGAATTAATACCTTTTCTTGTCCTGGTGCACAGATGATCTCATTCAGGTCTGAATGCCAGAGTCTACAAACCTCCCCTATGCTAATATGGCCTGAAAAAAAATGACTATAAGAGAATTGCACTGGTAAAATTAACCATGTTCAAGACACTGAGTTATCCCAAGAACAAGCCATCTGAAGATCAATTGAAGTAACTGGGGATGTTCAATCCATAGAATAAAGAGATATGCTAATTCTTATCGTACATTTGAAAGGTTATCCTGTGGAAGAAAAATTAGACTTATTCTGTTTGGCTTCAAAGGATTAGGAGCAGTGAGTAGAAGCAGCCGGCAGACAAATTTAAGCTTCAAACAAGGAAAAACTTTCTAACAATCAAGGCCACCACAAAACTAATGGTCCATCTTAGGAACTGATTATCTCCCTCACCACTAGATGTGTTCAAGCAAAGATTGGATAACCACTTGTTGGAAATACTGTATAAGAGATGCTTGTCCAGGTACAAATGGGACTAGATCACCTTAAAGGTCTCATCCATCTTTCTATAATTCCATATTTCTGCTAACTTAGGGCTATGAAAACATGGAGAAACTTGTAGATTTAAATGGCCTAAGGTTCTAATTAGAATCCCTGCAGGAAGATGCCTCTGCTGACGGTATCACTCAGAGCCCAGTCTTTAATTTGGATCTAGAACAAGAGAGTCTAGGGTAATGATGGCCAAGAAAGTTTGTGGAGAAAGAAGCAGAGATGCCTGAACTTAAGTTTCTTGCTCTGACGCTACTAATTTTTACAGAGTTGGACCAAAGTGACGTATCCATTTTTGGAGGAAACTACCATGACTTTCCCGAAATTATCAGTCATATTCCTAACATTCCATTTTCTTCCTACTTTCTCCCACAATCTAGAGTCAGTGATGTGGCTCAGTTTCTTCCACAATTTGGAGTAAAAAATATTTGAGGCGATTCAAGAAGTATAGTAGTTATATTTGGTAGATGAATGAAAAAATATTATGATTTTAAGTTAAATCTACAATTCCTACAGTGGAATAGTGGAAATGATGAACTATTCCTAGAAAGTATAACCTCGAAGTTGTGAGACCAGGAATCAGTCAGTAATAATCAATGCCAATAGACAGAGTATTTTCAAATGTTTGAGAAATTGTGGAGGATTTTGCTGTCATACAACCGTAGAATTTTAAAACTGAAAGGGATTAGGGAGGTCATGTGGCACAAACTCTCATTTCACAAATACTGACACTGAGACACAGATTAGGCTACTCCCACATGATCACGTAGCTAGTTTGTAGCTGAGTTGGGATTAGAAGGCAAAACTCAAGACTAAGGAGCAACATTGCTTTAGAGGCTTAATTCAAAATACCACCATAGGAGGACGCTGCGTTCATTTCTAAAGTTTTCATAATGACACAAAGGGAAAAAATGCTGACGGCGTATTTTAAAGTATAATGTGAAAAGTAAGAGAGAGAAACACTGAGGGAAAATGAGGGAGATAGAAACTGACAGGATAGACAGGCAAAGAGAGAGAGTCAGAGACAGAGTGAGAGACAGAGACAGAGAGACAGAGACAGAGAGAGAAGCAGAGATACAGAGACAAAGAGATAGAAATAGAAACAGAAATGGAGAGAGCAGAAGCAGAGAGACAGAGGCAGAGAGACAAAGAGTGGAAGAATGATGGAATTTTTCAGGTGTTTTTTCTTCTCTGATTCTCTTTCAGTGACAGCTGAGCTCTTTCCTCCTTAGTTCAAGGCCTTACATAGTTAGGACGCAGTGTTTCATTAGTGAGATCAAAAGGAAAGTGATTCATTTGTTTCCAAGAGTGAAGTGATCGGTTTGTATATCAAAAAAGCTGCTGACATGCTTAGTAAGGTCACTCCATATGCTGAGGTTTGTGCCACTCATGGTGAACATTACTTGCTTCTCACAAGATTTCATAGCCATTGAATACATGGGGCAAAAAATATCTCAGTTCAATGAACTTAAATCTTGTTCACTGACAAAATATATTTCAAGACTAAACTACTGCAGAACCTTGTCTCACCCTGGGATTTAGTTATTTTATATTTTTTTAAAAAATGGCTTAGGCCAACCCTACGCTTTTTATTCTTCTACACAGAATTGGAATCACAGCCTCTTCCACCTGCAGGTTCTCTCCCTTAGGACCTATTAATTGCCCTTAATTAGTGAGACTCTTTAGTCCCTAAACCCTTTAGGAGGCAGGATTCTGAAATTGTTACTTCACACCCAAACAAAAATATACTTCTTCTCGACCCCACAGCTCAGACAACATCTGGGCTGTTTGCTACCCAAGGGGAAACTTGGAAGTTTAGGGATCAGACCTGGGTGTTCTACCAACATCTGGGCCAGACTTCCATAGAATGGGCTATTCTTCAGTAAGTTCTTGAAAAGTTAAATAGCTTTACGAAAAGAATGAATTGGCTGTGTGTTGTGGGCAACATAGCAAGCCTCCTAGAATTCATTGCTGAGCACAGAATGACCCTCTAAGGGTTTCCAGCGCAATATTTATGGAGCTGAACTCATAGGAACTCCTAACACCTCAGGCCAAGATTGTATCTTGCTTGGTAAGACAGGTTACATGTGGGAACACCACCTACCTCACAAGTAATGACCTACTACTGGACAATGTGGAAGGATTACTCAATAAGTTTAAAGGGGAATTTTGACATTGTCTTTTAATCAGAAGTTGTAAATCTTCCAAATTTGCTCTTCTGGAGAAGAGTAAGGAACTGACTGTAGTAGACCCTACTTCTAGACCCCAAGCCAGAGTTTGTTATGGAATACTTTTGCCCTGGTTGATCCATTTTGGGAAGCAGACACATTAACATGATGAATGAACCTAGTTAGAGGTGGCCACTAACCTGTCCTGAAATCATTTGGTAATGCACCTCTATCAAGTACCATCTTTGATTGCCTTTAAATCTGTGGTGATCCTTCTAAACATTTCCTCAGCTTGCATTTCAGTGACTCATTGCATGGTAGAAAAGAATACGTGCAGACTGGAGAGTAGCTAGCCTAGCCCTACTACTTAGGCCCTGAATATAACCTAAGAGTGAGGCCAACATACTTAGCGCCCCTCCTGTATTTAGGTTAATCAGTGCCTATATCATTCCTTGTGGCCCTGGCCCCCCAAATCAAATTTCTAAATCACTGAATATTTGTGAGTCTCAGCTTTGGGAGATTTGAGGGCAACTAATATTTGATTCAATCCTCACCAAAGAACAAGTTCTCCTATAATTTTGCACAGTCCAAACAAAGGATACATACATGCAGGGATGCTTCAAAGCTGACTCCCCAATCGTTCTATATTCAGGGAGAGCCTTTGCACCTCAGAAATCAGCAAATGCTACAAATCAGGGCTTGTTTTATTGTTTTGTTAATTGTCTAGACTTCAGGAAGTGATGAAAAAAATGTTCATGGTGCAGCTAAACTTAAAAGTATTTTTATATATGATTTGCTAAACATTTACCAACACATCTCTGCATATCCATGACCACAAAATCAAATCCCCAGTCGTGAGTGAAACAGCATTGTGAAAGACTCAGCTTGAATATAACCTGTCCCCCCTCTCCCCTGCAGTGGTACTGGGTTCTCATTAGCCTGTGCTGTGTAATTTGACATGGGATTCAGTGAATGATAGATCCACTTCCATCAATGACAAACATTTCCTTCAGTAGACATCCTACATCTAGCTATATGGCCCCTTGAGCAACACTGAACAAAAGCTTCATCCCTAGTCCCAGAACTTTTAGGATGTTTTAGGTCTGTTAAAGCAGAAAATTAGATGCACAAAGACTGCTCATTTGTGCACATAAACAAGTTCTGGGGATTATCACTTTTCAACCATCTTCAGCCATGCTAGAGACTGCTACTCTGTACGAATTAAAGGGGGAAATACTAGAAGAAGGAGTTGAACCAGTTGTCCACATCTCTTGTAGAACCTTACTACTATTTGTCTCAAAGAGTGGGGAGTTATGATTTTTGTAGGTCATTGCCACACCATCATCCCTGAGGGGGCATCCCTCTTGTCTTCTGTGCCCAACACACCTGACCAGCTAGAGAAGGAAATGGAAAATTACTCCAGCATATTTGCCAAGAAAACCCCAAATGGGGTCATGAAGAATCAGACATGACTGAACAGCAACAAATATCTTTGTTGTCTGCCCCATTAGAAGGTGAGCTCCTTGAGGACAGGAACTATCTTTT
Source organism: Notamacropus eugenii (assembly GCF_028372415.1). Classification (NCBI taxonomy): domain Eukaryota; kingdom Metazoa; phylum Chordata; class Mammalia; order Diprotodontia; family Macropodidae; genus Notamacropus; species Notamacropus eugenii. Next base: position 230,419,915 of record NC_092875.1, on the reverse strand, counting down.
GCCTCTGTATTTTGCACAGTCCTGGGCAAGTAGTAGGTCTTAACAAATGTAATTGATTGACAAGATATGATTTTCCTATCATGGAATGCCTACACAGATTTTCAGAAGCTTATCAACTAAACATATCAGTCTCTGCTAACATTGAATTTTCACCTTCCCAGTCCTGGACAAGGTTCTCTTAACACAGTCTGAAGTGAGTATTAATCATTTTGAATGCCATATCACACTGTTAAAATGGAGAGGTGTAGTGAATAAGTGTGCTGGACCACATTTTAGGAAGAGTGGAGTTTGAATTTGAACGCTGGCACATTGAGGTTGTTCGTTCTTCATTTTTCAATAGGACCGATGACCTCATGGGGTGTGTCTTGATGTGCAAGTGAATTGGACCTAAGTGAGATGGTCACACAACATTGTCAGCCTACTCTTCCTGAGTCATCCAAGTCCTGTGGCAAGACAAAAGTCAGGACATTTGGTGATGGCCTGAGAACCAGTGAATGACTTTGGCATCTTTGTTGTCCGACCAAGGTCTAAGCACTTCATAATGCCTGCTTCAGCTGCCTTCATGGCCGTTAAAACAAATTACTCTCATCTTCATATTCTAAATGACTGATATCACCCAAACTCACCAACTGACCAGTTTCACCCAACCTGGTTTGGCCCATCTGACCATACTAGAGACTACTACTCTGTAAGAATTCCTTGGGAGAAAATACCAGTAGATCTTTCAACTCTCCACTTCTCCTATAGGAATGCAAATACTAGATGTCCCTGTCAGGATGGTTGTACTAGGATGTGGTCAATGCATGTGCTTCTTAGAGCCACAGGTAAGAGTTAGACAGCAGATGGACATCAAAAGTGGATAAGCAGCCCTGAAAATGGCTTGGCAAGCCCTCACATCAGAGGTGCTGGTTGTCCTTGAACACCCCATACACCATGGTACATTAATAATATGATGATGATGATGATTGATGATAAAACTGTCCTTATAGCACCTACAGCCAGGCACTACGCCAAGCATGTTACAAACATCTCATTTGATCCTCACAACTTGGGAGGTAGGTGCTATTATTATCCCCATTTTACAGTTAAGGAAACTGAGGTCAACAAGTTAAGTAACTTGACTAAGACTACACTGTTAGTGTCTGAAACCAGATTTGAACTCAGATCTTCCTCCTTCCAGGTCCAGCGCTCTATGTTACCTACCTGCCTATGTAAACAATGACTATATGACTATATGTAACTCATATAACCTCTTATAGCTTCAGTTTCATTATCTAAAAAACAGAAACAAAAATACATTTCTGCCTACCTCACAGTTGTCAAATGAGATAATTCATTAAAAGTTGATAACACTGAAGTATTACCAAAACATCAGTAGTATTGTTGTCACTGAATCACGCTAAGATTAAAGTTCGCTAAATTGTCAGGTCTTTTTGCAAATAAGGAACCATTTTATAGCCAGGCCTCCCCACTATCTAGTACTTGGGGAGCTTAATTTTAAAAGCCAAATTTAGGACTTTGTTTATTCCTATTAAATTTGTTTAATATCCTATAAATTCCTGTTAGATTTATTTTAATTCAAAGTTTAGGACTTTATTAAATTTATTAATTTTTTTATAGATTTGGACCAAATTTTTAGTAAGTCCAGTTATTTTGGATCTTGTATTTTTCAGCCAATATGTTAGATGTCGCTTCCACATTCATGTCTTCTGTAAATCTGATGAACACAAAACATCTCAAATTCAACATGTCCAAAACAGAACTCATCATCTTTTCCCTCAAACCCCCCTCTTCCTAACTTCCCAATTATCATCCAAAGGTACCACTATTTTTCTTAGTCATTCAAGCTTGTAACCTAGATGTCATCCTTAACTCCTCACGTATCCAATTTGTAGTTGTCATGTCATTAGTATATTCACAATGTCTCCTACATATGTCCATTTTTCTCCATTTCTATTGTCAAAAGCCTGATTTGGGTTCTTGTCACCTCATGCCTAAATTGCTAGGTTGGTTTCCATGCCTCAAGTCTCTCCCCACACCAATCCATCCTCTACTCAGTGGCCAAAATGCTAAAGATTGTGTTTCATTACGTCAGCCCCTGATTCAGTAAACTGAACAGTTTATCATCATCATCATATTATTAATGTACCAGGGTGTACAGAGTGTTCAAGGACAACCAGCACCTCTGATGTGAGGGCTTGCCAACCCATTTTCAGGGCTTCTTATCCACTTTTGATGTCCATCTACTGTCTGACTCTTACCTATGTCTCTAAGAAGCATATGCATTGAACTAAACAGTGACTCTCCATGATCTCCAGAATCAAATAGAAAAATGGCACCCTTTGACTTGTTTCAGTTTTCTTCTGCTTTATTTCCTTCCATTCACTCTACAATCCAGCTACAAAATCCTGTTTGCTATTCCTTGAACATGACTCTTCATCTCCCCTGTCATGCCTTCAAACTGGCTGCACTCTGTTCTGGAATATTTTGCTCCCCCTACCTCTGCTTCTTGGTTTCTTCAGTTTCCTTAAAGACTCAGCTCAGGTTCTGCCTTCTGCAGGAGTCCTTTCCCATGCCTTCCCTTTTTAAATTCCTTTCCATCTATTCTATATATCTTCTATGTGCCTAGTTATTGACATATTATTTCCCTAATTAGAAGGCATATTCCTTGAGAGTAGAGTCTTTTTTTTCTTTGCTTTGTATCTCTAGTGCTTGGCAAAGTGCCAGAGTAATCACTTGTTGTTGTATAGTCATGTGTGACTCATGACCTCATTTGGGGGATTCTTGGCAAATAGACTAGAGTTGTCTGCCATATATATATGCATATATAATATATATTGTTTGTGATCACCAAAACCTTTACTAGATGTTCACTAAACATCCCCTTATTAACCAGTCTAGAATGTTGCCAGGAAAAAGGTCAAGTCCACTAGCCTATAGGTTGTAGTTCCATTTCCTCCCTTGTTTGAGAACCAGATGATTTTTGCCCTTCTCCAGTCTTGTGGGATCTCCTTTAGTGCTTGGAAATGTATATATAAAATTAGTGATTGTTTTCTTGAAAGGAGAAAGTGACTTGTCCAGGGTCACAAAACTAGTAAAGGATAGAATCAAAATGATGATTATTTCCTAGTATTTGAGTGACTGTCACATGGAGGAGATATAATCCTTGTTCCAAAAACAGAGCTTAGAGCTGTGATTGGTAGTTGTAGCATTTCAGACCAGGAAAAGCTCCCTAACAATCCAAGATATTCCAAAGTGGAATGAACTTTCCCAGGAGACAGTGGATTCCCCCCAATGACCTTAAACAAGGTCAAGATGACTACTTCCTGGATACGAAGAGGGTAGTCTTGGTCAGGTAGAGGCTGAGCCAGATGTCCTCTGAGCACCCTCTGAGTCTGAGTCATAATGACATTCACACTATGAAGTAGCCTCACATCAGGGGAAGATTAAAGTGGGAAAACAGGACAGAGGCTTTTAAAGTAGATAAGAGAAATGTGCCTAGCAGAAAGGAACCCTAGGGTTTCTGAAAGATTGTGATAGAGGAGAGGTCTACTCCATCTTAAAGTTTGTGATGAAGAAGGAGAGGAAAACCAGGAACTGACTGGGGAGTGGAGCAGAAAGTGGGATAGAGGAAAGAGGCAACAGACATAGTTTGGGCTAAAGTTGTAATTGCCCTGAGAGGAGCAGTTTGACCCTCATTGTGTGGGAAAATGGCCTGGAGAGATGTCAAAGTGATAGAATTTTGGAGTGGCTTGGCTGAAGTGTGTGTGAACCACATGGCAGGGGTGTGGAAGTGGAGGACAAGAAGCAAAGTACAGGAGAACACCAGAGGGATAGATCATCCAGCATAAGTGCCATTCCTTGATGTTAGCACTCTGGGCCAAATCCCAAACCATAATTACTCTGCATATATAGAAGATGGAAGCAAGAACACATAATAGTTTAATCCAAGAGAGTTGGGTGACTCTCTAAGAATAATGTCAGGAATGATAAAACTCAAAATGAGCTGAAACTGTCAAGGAAAACTAGGGACTTCCCTTTTTAAAAAAACTCTATTAGGGAAAAGAGGAAGAAAAAAAGAAAGAATATAAGATCATGATCAGGAAGGATACAATGATAATAATTGGAAACAGAAAAATAGTTTCTCATTTCTTATTTTGCAAATTTTCTCAACCAAGGAGAATAATTTGTGGGCTGGAAAGGACAGAGCAGCCATAGCTAATGAGGAATTGAAAATGAATTTGATCAAAGACATAGTAAGAAAGCATCCAGATGCTTTTGATGACTTTCAGTCACTTGTCCCGAATGAATTACATTTGCAGGCACTAAAGAGAGATCCCATGAGACTGGAGAAGGCAAATATCATCTGGTTCATAAACAAAGGAGGAAAGAGAGCTGCAACCCATAGGCTAGTAAACTTGATTTTTTTTTCCACTGGCAACATTGTACACTGGGTCAGTAAGGGATGGTTAGGGAACATCTAGAAAAAAGATGTGATGACCACAAACAATTGGTACAGCCTTATCAAGAACAGGCCATGCCAGACGAACAGTGTCTCTCTTTTTGAAAGGGTTTTTAAACCAATAGGTCAGAGGAATGAAATAGATATAGTTTATCAAGATTTTAGCAAAGCATTTCACAGTCTCTTGTGCTATTTTGTAGACAAAATGGACCAATGTGGGCTAAGTGATATGTCAAGGTTAAGTGGATTTGAAATGGGTTGAATGATTAGCTTTTGATCTTAAGTCTTTTAAAATTACATTGTTGACTCCAAAAGACTCATGATGGAAAATGCTATCCATATCCACAGAAAGAACTTGGAGTATGGATGCAGATGGAAGCACATTATTTGCTCTATTTTTCTGTTGTTGTTTTGTTTCTTCTTTCTTGTGGTTTCTCCCATTAGTTCTAATTCTTCTTTACATCATGACTAATGTGGAAATATGTTTAATATGAATATATAAGTAGAGCCTATATCAGATTGCATACCATCTTGGGGAAGGGGAAGATGAGGGAGGGGGTGAAATTTAAAGCTCAAAATCTTATGAAAGTGAAAGTTGAAAACTAAAAATAAATTAATTATAAAAATAAAATAAAATTACACTGTTGTCCTAGAATTTTTTCTCTTGGTACTGCTCAATTAATTCTGGGTAAGTTCATACAAGTTTTCTCAGTTTTTTCTAAAACCATTTCTTATAGCACAACATTAATCCATTACATACACATACCATAACGCATTCAATCATTTTCCAGTTATCGGGTACCCCCTTAGTTTCCAGTACTTTGCTACCACAAAAAGAGCTGCTAGAGACATTTTTGCACATATAAGATCATTTCCTTGTTCTTTAATTTCTTTGGGATATATTGGTTTAGTAATGGTATCACTGGATCAACATGTTTAGTAGCTTTGGGGGTCTAGTTCCAAATTGCTTTCTAGGTTGGTTGGACTAATTCACAACTCCACTAACAATGTATCTGTTTTCTCACATCTCCTGTAATATTTGTCATTTACATTTTTTGTCAACTTGACCAATCTGTTGGGAGGGAAATAGAACCTCAGAGTTGCTTTAATTGGTACTTCTTTATTTATAGTGATTTGGAGTCTTTTAAAAAATATGTCTATAGGTAATTTGAATTTTGTCTCAAGAGAACTTACTGCTCATACAATCTGACCATTTATCAAGTGGCAAATATCTCTTATTCTTAAAAAATTAATCCAGTCCCTTACACATCTTGGAAATGAGATCACTGTCAGAAAAATGTGCTGCCATATTTCCCCCCAGTTAACTGGGGGAAGAACAGTGCCTACTTCCAGAGCTGCTGTGAAGATAAAATGAAATAATACCTGTAAAGCACTTAGCACAGGGCCTGGTCCATAACAGGCATAATAAAAATGTGGCTACTACTGCTGCTGCTTCTTCTTCTTGGTCTGATCTTGCTTCCTTGAATTTGCTTGTGTAAAAAATGTTTAATTTTATCTGATCAGAATTGTCTGATATTTGATTAAGTTTTATAACACATGTGCTAAGCTGTTAATTCTCCCTTCAAAGGTTTCTTCCAAAGCTCTCATTTATTTCCCAATTCTTTTCTCTATGACTCTCATTTCACTAATAATATAATGTTTGACTCTTTTAAAAATTTGTAATTTCTTCCAGAGTTCTAATTGATCTTGTGACAATGCTACATTTTTCTTTCAGCCTTTGTTTGTTGCTGTTTTGCAGTTACTCTTGTCTTCTGGATTTGTAAGGAAAAAATTCATTGAGAAAGTAGTGCTTTAGCCATACTTGAAAAGGATGTGAAGGATTTGGATGGGTAGAAAAAAAAAGAAGAGAGACATTATAGGTGGTGATATATAACACGGGCAAAGGTACAGAGCAAGGAACGTACAAGTTGTGTTTAGGGAATGAGAAGTAGTGGGACAGTCTGTTTGGAATGGAGGGTTTATGCTTGAGAATAAGGTGAAATAAATTAATAAATGTAGATACATCATGGATGAGCAAGAATTCCATGCCTAAAGTTTAGACTTTAATTTAACTAAAATTACTTTAACTATTTAATTTAACTGAAGGTTTTTGAGCAAGGTGGTGGCATAATAAAAGAGTGACTTGTCTAAAAGAGGGATATAAGATAGTCTGAAATGAAAAGAAATGGAAGGCAATGATTACTGCTATGATCTTTAGATGACATGCTGAGGGTTTGAATATTTATTGCAGGGGATAGAAAGGAGGGGATAGTTACCAGAAGCCTTATAAAAGAAAGAATCAAGATAAGTTGATGACTGATTGAAGATGAAAAGCAAAGACAAGGGAAAAATCAGGTACCACCATGATTTCAAATGTAAGTGATTAGGAGAGGATCCATTGCTAAAAATTGGAAAGTTAAGAACAAGGACTCATTTGGGAAAGGGAAAGAAAAATCCCTTTAGAACTTAGAGGAAATATTTTGTTAGATTTTGTTTAATATGTCTAAAAGAGTTAAATTATGGTATAAGATGGGATTTTTTCTAATTCTAAGCCTCTTTAAAGAAGAAAGGAAGCAAGTATTTACTGTCTGCTCTGTTCCAGGCACTGTGCTAAGCATTTTGCAAAGATAATCTAATTTGACCCTAACAACAAGGTGCTATTACCCCCATTTTCCAGTTGAGGAAACTGAGACAGACAGAAGTTAAGTGGCTTGCCCTAAACCACGCAGCTTGTAAGAGTCTATGGCTGGATTTGAACACAGGTCTTCCTGACTCCAAACCTAGCACTCTATTCATTGCCTCTATGTAACTGCCTCTTTAATGGCATATAAGAAAGAACAACACAACGACAAGAACAATCTGTTAAAGATAGTAGAAGTATCTAATCTTCTTTTAGTGATTAATGCCAGTTGATTTAAATTAGACAACATAAATGGCAAGTTCCAAATAGCATAAAATAAAGGGAGATAGAAGAAAATGCCTTATGATGAGGAAAAAGGGAGCTCTGGAGAAGGTAGATGGATAAATGGAATCTATCAGTCAACATTTATTAAGCACCTACCATAAACCAAGCACTGTGCTGGGGACCCTCTGAAATAGGACCTTGAATCCTTTCAGACTCTGTAGACCCCAAATTGAAAACCCCTGATATAAAAAAAGACCTCATTCCTGGAATAAACTCCTCTAACTTTTGCATAGCATTTTGTCTATATCTCTCTTTCATCTTTATCATATCCCAATATGTCTTAGCCTTATTTGCGTGTGTATCTAAAATACCCTTTTCCCAGAATCTAGTACAGTATAGGTACTAGAATCCTTTGTTGAATTAAGCCAAAAATATAGTCCAAAGAAATAGCTAACATTTATACAGCACTTTGAGACTTGCAATGCTCTTTACAAATACTATCTCACGTTATCCGCACACCAGCCCTTAGAGGTAAGTGCTATTATTACCCCCATGTTACAAAGGTGGAAACTGAAGCAAAAAGGTGAAGTCACTTGCCCAGGGTCACATAGCTAGTAGCGTCTGAGACCAGATTTGAATTCAGGTCTCTCCCAACTGCATGTCTACTACCCTAACTACTGTGACATTTAATTGCCTCAAAATCAATGTTTTACTACAAGGCCTATTTAGGAATAATATCTTTTTTTGTTTAAATGCAAAAAAAAAAAAAAAAAAAAAAAAGATTTTCCTCAGGTATAAATAGGAAGAACACTAGAGGGCAGCAAGTGTTTATTAGGAGAAAGCTCTGAAGCAAAATTCAAAGTCAAGAGCTGCCATAGTGATGTGGTTTTATTTTTGTCCCATGAACTTTGCCCCACTTCAAGCTGTGCCACACTTACATGATTTGGGGGAAGGGCTGAAGAGCCTTATCCTCATTACTCTTAGTCACTGAACTAGTTGGGGAAAATAGATGAGTGGCTTCCCCAAAGTTAGAGCCATTGAGCCAGGGCACTTTTGCAGAGCATTTCTCTTTGGAGCCCCTAGATCTAAAAAAGAAATTCCAAACAGTGGGGCATTTAGGATGGTCTGAAAGCCTCCTTATTTACAACTCTGTGGGTAAAGAAAAAAGGCAGAGTCAGCCATAGTTCCTACAAAGCAGGACATGAAGTACCTTTGCATACAACTTCTCTTTGTCTATGTACCCATGAAAATAAACAGGGCATCTGTTTTTGGCTCCCCCTTCCCTGTGAGTTTCATCCTCTTCCTTACTTTGGGAACTCATTATCTTCCTGAATTCTTTTAAACATTTTTAAGGTCTGGCTCACAAAAGACAATAGAGTGGTGGGCTTACTCCTCACTTTATCTGCCCCTCCCTTCAATGGAGCCCAAGACTAGAACATTCCAGAAATTCAAAGCTCATCCTCTCTATACTCCCTTATCTCCCCTATGTATCACTTCAGGCCTATGTCTATCTTTATCTGACTCCAGCACGGCCATCATGCTGTTACCTCCAGGCAAGGATATTGTGTCTGCTTCCTGTTGCCCTTGAGTGCCTAGGACACCTCAAATGAGTTATAGGGAGGGAGTAATAAAGAGAGGCTATAAACGTACCCTGGAGTTTGGTTGGAAGTAGGAAGGTTTTGAGAGGTTTTGAAGCTGGAGAGTAGGGAATCTCACCAATGAACATTGAGGGTAAAGAGGTTATAGCAAGGGAAACATAGCTACTGGGGAATGAGTTCCATGACCTTTTCCCTTTGTGAGTGTTTGTATCAATACGTAATGATGATGTTTAAATTAGTGGTGGATGATATCAGGGCCAACTCTCCACATCAATACCAAAGAAAGCAGGAAAGAGGGTAGCATTTGTCCTTCCCTCTTTCCCCCATCCCCCATTATATGTGGAATCTCAGTGAAACTAAGCTACCCAAGGTTCAAGATACTCCATGGATTTGAATTTACTCAAACAAATTATAGCTCATAAGCCACAACCCACCGTATAGCCTTTTACTATGGAGCCAGAGGACAGAATTAATTCAAATAGTCAATCAATAAACATGTATTAACCACCTCCTATGTGCCAGGCACTATGCTAATCCCTGAGGATACAAAAAGAGACAAAAGACAGGAGCTCACAATTTAACAGGAGAGACAACAAACATATACAAACAAGTCTGAGATTTAGTTAGGACTTAAAGGAAGCTCAGAGAATATAGTAAATACAGGTAAGGAGGGAGAATGTTTAAGGCATGGGAAATAACTAGAGAAAATGTCCAAAGCTGAGAGAAGGGATATATATATCTTTTTCCACAAAACAGAAAGGATGCCAGTGTCATAGGATCAAATAATTCCATGGTAGGGAATAATGGGTAAGAAAAGTGTAACAAAGATATTCAGTGAAATAAGAAAGGTAACCGTAGAACATTACCCCTATCACTGGAAAGAGTTGATTCACAGAGATCATATATGGAAGGACATGCATGTGGGGAACTCACGTAGCCAGGGTGCACATGTGGAGGAGTACGTATATGGAAGTGAGACAAGAATATATGCATAGAGGGGCACCTCAAAATCCTAACACTGCTGTGCCATTAATGTCTTCTATGAACACCCTCACGTTATTCCCACTGAACTTGATTTCTGCCAGTTTTATAGATGGCATCTGTCGGACAGAGCTCTAAAGCTCATCAGAAACAACGTATCAGTCCCAAGCCTCTATCTGACTCAGGGTTAGAAAGTCCCCCCTGACTTCTGTCACTTTCTGATTACCAACCCAAAAGCAGCTAAAAATCATTGGCAGCTTTGGGTGAGGGTTGGGGTGGGGGTAGTGAAAGCTACCTTTCATCAAATTACCAAAGGCTATTCAAATCTAAAACCCAGAGGTTTTTATTCTCTTATCACACCATTCCCATAATCTTTTCATCATCCACACAAATAAAAAAGTTGAGAAATGCGCAATTTAAAAAAAATAAACAAGAAAATGTATCATCCTTGTCATAAGTTTATAGATTTAATTCCAAAGGTTAGAAAGTTGATCATCCCACAGCTCTTAACACTAAGTTTTTTCCAAAGTGAAAAGTTATTTGACAAACATACCACCATACCATTAAAAAGGTGAAAGCAAAACCAAACATAGAAGTCATGTTCATTCCAGGGGAATTCACTGGATTTTAATTACAGGTATCTGTATCTCTGATAAAAAAGCAAGTGCAGGGAGAAGAATGCTTCTCCAGCCCCTTGGTAAGTACTTCCATTTCAGATGATAGAGATGCTCCTCTAGACATGTAGAGTTTCATGCAAAGTGATACATGCACCTGTATCTATGTAAGATTCATTTCATATCCTAGTCATCTCCAGAGCAGCCATCATCCCCATTTCCCCCTTCTCCTCCTCCCCAAAGTCTTTTACTGCCCCAGGGACACAACCAGTCCTCCAAACTACTTCCTATTGTCTTCTCACCAAATCACCTCCCTACCACCTTCTCTAGCTCCCCTTTACGTATTGTTTTCCTCATTAGAACGTAAGTTCCTTGAAGGCTGGCACTGATTTACTTGTTCGTATTCTTAGCTCCACTAGCACATTTAATGAATGCACTTCGTGTCTGCCTGTTCATCTATCACAGGACTAGTCTTGACTGACTGTGATTTGAGGATGCATTATTCGGTTTATGCAGAGAAAAAAGTTCTACATTTGACCTTGTTCCTCATCTGTACTAATCAAGTATTTATGAAGATTTATAAGCACTAATTGCCCAGAGCATATGCCTAGCTTGTGAACAGTCTTTCTGGCACTCATGGCTGGGTGGGGTTGGAGTAATGGATTTGAAACACAGACAAGACCCTCAACTTCAGAAACAGATCCCTATCGTCTAGGGGAAAATTTATGCCGGGCTGGCTCCCGTAATTAGCCTAAGGATGATATATGGCCAGCGGTGCTGAGGGTTGGAGAGCTGTCTCAGGATGGGCAGTCTTAGGGAGTAATAAGTAAAGGATGACCTTGATGGAGGCTGTTCTTAGAGTGTGCTGAGAAGGACTTTTGACAAAAGCTAGAGGAAACGAAAAGAAGAAACCTAAAGTATTTTCAACAAGCAAATTTATTAAAAAACAAACAAACCACTAAGTGGTTGTGATTCAAAGAAAACTATTAATTCCCAATATGCATTCAGAAACGATGACAATAACCATTCTTAATACAAAAGTTTCTTCTATTTAGGAGAGAGTTTGGTGCCATAGTGTCAAACTCAAATAAAAACATTAGAAAACCACATAGAACATTATGTTCTGTAGTAGTTTTCTTTGTTTTGTTAAATATTTTCCAACTACATTTTACATCTAGTTCTGGGCACACTCAGGAGCAATGCCCCTCCACAAATTTGAAACCTCTGGTATAGTGGAGAGATCACTGAATTGAAAGCCCGGAAGGTCAAATTCCACCTCAGACACTAGTTTTGTGAAACTGGGTAAATCATTTAATCTCTCTCAGCTTCAGTTTTCCCATCTGTAAAATGGGACAATAATAACATCTACCTGTTGGAAAGAAAAAAAAAAGATAGTATAGGTAAAGTGCTTTTCAAATCTTAAAATACCATACTGTACAAATATTGGTCACTCCTATTACTTATGAAGAGTCTTCTGAAGTAAGGGCCGCACTTTCAGTTTGAATAAATGATGATGAAGATGACAACGACAATGATGATGATGATGATGAAGAAGGCATCAATAATAATACTAGCTTAATCCACCGCTTCCATTCTGCTGGTAGAAAGTCATAAATTAGTTGCATTTTGAGGTAGGTTCCTGATGAAAAAAAAAAAAGAGGCCACCCAGCACAATCCTCTCCCAATTAATTTGCTCCAAATTCCTGCCTTTATTATGTATACAGGACTAGCCTCCCAGGCTCTGCATACAAGTAATATGAATACATTTATGTACCTGAACTCCTTACCCAATTAATCATGGAGCACACCAATGGTGATGTTTTGTTCATTTAAATCCCTCCCCCTCCCCAACTGCTTCAGTGTGCTTATTATCTATTTTGTTTTGTCTTGAGAAACATCTTGCTTTTTTTTCAGATTTTACTAGTTAGCATTGCAATATATTTTTCTTGTGTTGTTTTGAAAAATGATAAGTTTTTTATTATGAACTTCAGAATCAACAAATATAAACTTTTTATGGTTCAAAGAATAACAAAAGAGTGGATTGTATTTAATACGATGAACTGTTGTGTAGGGTTTGTCATTTTTTTGTTATGCACACTTTGAGGGGGTTTTTTGTATAATTCAAATCTTACATAGTTTTATCCAGCGTTGTCCTCCTGGACAATGTCTTCCCAACCTTATTCTCCCATCCCCTGCCTATTTTTGATGATTCTTTGATGCTATTTTAAACTTTTTAAAAATATCATTATTACTACCTCCTGTAACTCTCACCTTCTAACCTCAAGAAATAAAAAGAAAAGCCCTCCTCTGAAACAAATAAATATAGTCATGCAAAATCAAATGCCACCACCTCCAATCTGGCTACCTCTAAAATGTTATGTCCTCTAGTTCATCCCCTCTCTGCCATAAGATAAATAGCATGGTCAAGAAGAGATCCAGGAAGCACCCCTCCAGGGCGCCCCCTTGGAGGAAGTCTGGCTACTTGGGCAGTGGGGAAACCTGCTTTGGATGCCACAAGGAGGGTCCCTGGTCCAAGGAGTGACCCTCCAGGGAGCTCTGCCCTCTTCCCCCCAGAGGGAGCCCCAGGAACCAATACCTGCGGAACTGTGCCCATGTGCCCAGAAGGGACATTGGAGGAAAGATTGTCCCTCAGGCTGGAAAAGTGGTGGAGCCATCCCCCAGTACCCTGTCCTCTGGTCTTCTCAAGACTTGGAACAACAGGAAAGTATGGGTACTGTCAAGTGCTCGCACTTTCTTCACCTCTCTTGCCAAGCCCGGGGCTGAAGGTGAGGTTACCCACTTTAACATGGCTAAATTCTCTGTTTTAATTAATTACTCTGGCCCTACCCGCCCCTTGATCCCTCAGTCATAGGCATTGAAGGGGAAACTAAGGAATGTCTCCTGATATACCCCCTCCCCAGCCTACTGGAGGATCTGTTGTTTAAACACTCCTTCCTTATGCCCTCCTCTGACCCTGCCCCCTTGTTGGGAAGGGACCTGATGGTGAAATCGGGGAGCCAATTTTCTCTAGTTAAACCTCCCATCTCCCTTTTGCCTCTGTTCACTAGATCTCCCCTTGTTTGCTTGAAAGTGTGGGAGACAGGCCAAATATTTGGGATCCTGGAATTCCAAGGAGAGCTACTTCTGCCACCCTAACCATTGTTAGCCTCCAAGACCCTAAAGTGTTACCTCTTCAAAGCCAATATCTGATCAAGCCTGAGACCTGGGAAGGACTACAACCTTCAATTGAAAAATTCCTCAAGTAAAATCCTTGTCCCTAGTTCACCTCCATGCAACTCTGCAATCCTTCCCACAAAAAAGCCTAATGGAGAATACTCACAATTTATTTTTGCCTTTGAATGGACTCTTCCTGGGGAATCAAGTCCATATCTGCTAACATGGACAGTCTTGCCCTAAGGGTTTCGAGATAATCCTCATTTATTTGGCCAGGCTTTGGGAAGGGATTTAAGAAACCTGAAACTACTAGGTAGTAGCTTAATTCCCTATGTGGATGATATTCTTATTTGTAGCCACATCCAGAAGGCTTCTTTGGCTTCTGCCACAGAAGCCCTTAATTTTTTGTGCACTCGAGGGTCTCTTTGAACAAAGTCCATATAGCATGCCAGTCCGTAAAGTATCTGGGCCATGAACTCATGCCCACCTCTCACTGCTTAACCTCTGAGAGAGAGAAAAAGTGAAAACAAGTTCGAGTGTTTTTAGGCATGGCTGGATTTTGTAGACTCTAGATTCCTAATTTTGGAATTTTATTGCTAAACTCCTTTATGACCCTACTCAGGGCACTGACTCAGACCAGGCTAAAGCTTTTGAGACTCTGAAAACTAATTTGATCACCACCCCATCACCAGCCCTACCCAATCTAGAAAAACCTTTCACTCTGTACGTTGATGAAAGGAGAAGACAGGCTTTGGGAGTCTTAACCCATACCTTAGCACCTGACCTTCCGCCAGTTGATGTTTTTATTTACTCAGAATATGCTTTCCTTGTTCTATATGCCCATGGAGCAATCTGGAAAGAAAGGGGATACCTGACAGAAAAAAACTCCCCTATCAAACATGCCCTTCTATGTTTTGGCCTTGCCACAATCATCTTTAATTCTCTCCAGAAAAATTGTCCTATGTGCCAGGGAAATTGTCTTTTCTTTACACTCCTTTTGTGCATGTTTGGTTCTTGTTTGCCTAACCTTTTTACCAGGTTTGTCTTTTCCAGAGTGCAAGCCATCAACTTCCAGATGACTGCTCAGGCTACATACCCCTTGAACAGGACCCATCAAGGCAGGGACAGCTGTACGCCCTTTGCCAGCAGGAAACTTCAGAAGCTGAGGCCTTCGTCCTTTACCCCAAAAGAATTTGGGTTCAATCTGTTTGAGGGGGGAATGATGGGGACTCTGGGAACCTCCCTGAACTCCCCTTGAATCTTTCCACTTAATCTGACCTTTCTTAAATCTGATCTTTCCATTTGATCCAGCAGTCTCTAGAAGTCCATGGGTTTTTCCTTATAGCTGTGCCCAGGTTTCTATTGCACTCACCACCCTTGATCCTATCAAAACCCCATTTCCCAGGCTGCTGATCACTCCCATCAAGATCCTCCCTAGATCTGATCTGTATTCACCCCAGGGTACTGGTCATTCCCATCAAGACCTCTGGATTGCCCCACCTGCTTCCCACCTAAACCCTCCATTGTCTGATAGCTCCTTATTGCTTCCAGCTGTTTCTAACCCTTGACCAGTCACCTCAGTCCCACCGAGGTCCTCATTGGACTTCTCCTTAATACCCTCCCTAAACCCCTCCTCCCATCACCCTAGATTACCAGACCACCCCCAGATCCCTCCTACAGTCTTTTCTATATTTAAATTTCATCTTGCCTCCATGAAGATCACTCAAATTCAATCCAGCTCAGATTCTGTCTAGCTAAGATTCTATCTGACCCCCTTGTGAATACAAGCATTACAAATGTTTAGGCTCCTTAAGAATCAATTCAATATGGCAAATCTTTAATAAACTTTGTTTTTCTTTGGCTTTAAGAAGGCTTGAGTCAAATTCATTCGAGCAGGATCTGGCATATAGGTATTTCAGGGTCCCCAGCATCCCTGAACCTCAACACTCCCAGGTTTCTCTGAATCTGTCCCTTCCATCATTTCTTATGCCACAATAAGCTTATGCCACATGGCTGCTAAGCATGATACAGCTTCTTGGAACCACAATTAAGGGTGAGAGTTTAACATTAAAATAACAGTAAACTAAGTTCAGGGTAACCAATAAGCCTCAAACCTGTTGGGTGAGTTAGGGAAATGTCCAACCCAAACATGTGAAGGCTTCTCTTGGTGGAATGGGAAGATGAGAACAATTTGTTACAAGGGCCATGAAAGCAGCTAAAGCAGGCACTGTGGCTTGCTTAGAGCTTCATCAGGCATCAAAGACACCAAGGTCACCCACTGCATCCTGGGCCACTGCCAGGTGTTTTGACTTTTGTCCTGCCACTGGACTTTGATGACTTTGGAAGACAGAGTGAGGTTGATGACTTTGTGCAACTCTTTCTCACTTAAATCCAATTCACATGTAAGTAAAGACACCACCTGTGATGATGAGCAGCGTTCCATAACATTCATATACCATAGCTTTTTCATTCATTCCCAGTTTATAGTCACCTGCTTTGTTTCCAATTCTTTCCTAAAACAAAGTGTTGTTGTAAATTTTTTTTTTTTTTTACATATGGGTCCTTTCTCTTTTTCTCTAATCTTTTTGTAGCGATATCACTGGCTCAAAGGATATACACAGTTTAGTGACTTGTGGAGCATAGTTCCAATTGCTTTCTGGAATAATTTGACTACTTCACATCTCTGCCAAGAGTATATTAGTGTGCCTGCCCTCTCAGAGCCCCTCCAACAATTGGAAAATGGAAAAATTTTTCCATTTTTGTCATCTTTGCCAATCGGATGGTTGTAATGTAGAACCTCAGAGGTCTTTTATATATACTTCTCTTATTATTAATGATTTGGGACACCTTTTTTTTTAATGTGGCTACAGATAATGTTCTTAGCTTTTGAGAACTGCTTATTCATGTCCTTTGAGCATTTACCTATTGAGGAATGGTTTTTGTCCTTATGTATAGTAGCATCAATTTCCAATATTTCTGGAATATAAGATTATCTAAATATCAAAGAGAGGCAGGGAAGACTGGGATTCAAGCCCAGTTTCTGACACATACTATTTGTGTGACCCTAGGCAAGTCACTTAACTCCATTGCCTCCAAAACAAAAAAAATAGGATGTAGAGAATACAATGCTATATTTGGATTTTAAAAATTATAGGTCCAAAGCCTACCTCTGACACTAGTTGTGTCACCATTTAACCCCTATGAGCTTTAGTTTTCTCTTTTATAAGACAAGGATAAGAATACTTGTATCTATCTCATACAGTTCTTGGGAGGCCAGGTGAAATCATGTCCATAAAGCACTTAACCAGCTATTATTGTTATTACCCTGAGGCAATAACAGCCACCTTCAGCTTCTCCAACATTCTTTAAGTGGTGTATTCCGTCATTGAGATGATTTTGTATATAGTACAGTCAATTGAGTTTATTCTAAATTGTTTCATATAATTATGGGCAGAGTTTGCTGTGTGCAGAAAGAAATTAACATGATTTCTTTGCCCATTATTTCTACATAGTATTCAACCAAGATAATTAACTAATCGACAAATATAAGAGGTCTGATCTGTGTCAGACACAATCCTAATTATTGGGGATGTAAAGACAATAGTAAAACCTCTCTTGCCCTCAAGGGTCTTTTATTCTAACAGGGGAGAATAGGTGCATATACAGAATATATGTAATATATATATATGTTCAGAACATATGTGTAAAATGAATACAAGCTAGCCCTGATGAGCTCCTCCACTAAAAACTATTCAAGGATGCAAGGACAATGATTTAAAGTCATGGATTAGGTTTCGGTGGCACATCTGAATCACACTGGAATCAATTTGCTATTTGTATAATTGTTTCTAATGCTCCATGAGATGTTACAACTATTAAAGTCTCCAGGAGTTGCCTGTGCTTTATAATCTAAATTTTCTAAACTCACAAAAGCAAAGCATTTCCCTATTTGCAGCTGGCTGATGAATTGATGATATTGAGACATCATTTTGATCAAAACTGCATCTTGTTTTATTAACAACAAACTGCGATCTTGCTGCTTTCGTATTTCATGTTTCCATTTGATAGCTAATTTCTTCCCAGGAATCTATGGCCTATTGTTCTTCTCTCTTAGAAGCAGAGAACATGACATTTATAATGAGTGTATAGCCTAGCAAAGGTGCCCTGTTTGACTGGACAGTATTTTATTATTAGCTCATAGTAGATGGGGATTAACATCTACCTTGATAAAGAATTCATGTTGTCATTTTTATTGGTTAGGTGACTGGGTGGATTATTTAAGTATTAGTAGGGTCTTTTGGGAGAATGTTTCTATCAGAGCTCCTTAGACTTAGCTTAGTTTTGTGCTATAGTTATATCCAACTAAATGGGTTGTGAAGAGCTAATCACATAAGTTCTGTAATATAGCGTTCCATTCTGGAAGTCACATTTTAGGAAGGATTGGCAATTTATAAAGTATTCAGAGGATGGAGGTTTGGGCCATGAGTTTACACCATAAAATGGATGCTTGAAGCAGAAGTTCTTAACATTTTTTTGATTTATAGAGCCTTTTGGCAATCTGTTGCCGCCTATGGATCCCTTCTCAGAATATTTTTAAATGCGTAGGCAGCTGGGCTTTTATGTATGCCCAGATCACCCAGGATGGAAGCATACATGTCAGAAACAGCTGGGAACTGCTTCTTGGAGAAGATATCCTATGTTGCCCTGCCACAGGGGTGGAAGCAGGCTCCTTCTGCAACCTACATAGCCAGAACAGGATGTTTCTTTAAAACTACTCCTAGTAGCATCTAAGCAGTGAAAGTCCTCTTCCCCCATAGCATGGGCTAAGTATTAATCTGGGAATGTGGGGAAAATCTATTTCCCCTCCCCCCGGGGGGGGGGGTGCCCTGTGGACTTATGGCCCCAAGGATTAAGACTGGGGTTTTGATCTGTTTTGTTTAGCCATTTCAGTTCTAGGTATAGGAGGTGGAGTCCTGAGGAGTTCAATCCATGCTGACTTTAGAACCAGGCTTCCAGGTCATATTTTGTTACCTGCTTAGCAAAAAATCCTAAGAAATCAGAGTGCCAAGACACAAATCCGGTGGAGGGGGGGGAGGAGGGGGTTTGGAGTTGGAATTTAGTGGTATTATGTTAAGTAGAAAGTGAGTAAAGCTGTGAGCACAATGGACTTTACCCTCCCCAGAGACTGAGTAGGTGAAGGGGGGATTATAGTATCCGAGGTGTTAGGAAGGGAGGGCATGTTTGTATATTTATTCTTTTAAAAAATAGTCTGGTAAATGGAACTGATTTGTTAGGGGCACCTACAATTGGGGGGACAGAATCAATAAGGGTTGAGTGATTGTCAAAGTCTAGACAGCTGCTAACTTCCTTGGAACTCCTAGACAATCATGGCAGAGAAATGAAATGTGATATACCTACTCTTCAAGGACAACCAGAGCAGTCACTATAACACATAAAACACAAAAGTACTAAAGTACAAGTAGAAATAATACAAATAAAATACAAAAGGAAACATGTACTTGAAATAAAGATGTAATTTTTCCCTTTCTAAATTCATAGACCACCTCAAATCTATGCAAAACTCCTTGTTTAAAGGAACATTATCCAAGAAAAGAGAAGACTTAAAGGGATATGACAGTAATCTGTGATGTGTTAGAGGGGTTCTATTTATTCTGTTTGTATACAGCAGAAGGGAGACCTAGACTTTTTATGGTGTCAAAGAATTGGAAATTGAGGGGATGTCCATCAATTAGGGAACAGCTGAACAGGTTGTGGTATACGAATGTAAAAGAATACTCTTGTGCTATAAGAAATGATGAGCAGGCAGATTTCAGAAAAATCTGAAAAGACTTACATGAACTGATGCTGAATGAAGTGAGCAGAAGCAGGAAAGCATTTTACACAGCAACAGCAACTTTGTATGATGATCAGCTTTGATACACTTGGCTCTTCTCAGCAATACAACGATCTAAGACAATTCCAAAAGACTCAGGATGGCAAATGCTATCCACATCTAGAGAAAGAACTATGGAGTCTGAATGCCTATCAAAGCATACTATTTTCTCTTTTTTGTTGGTTTTTTTTTCTTTCTTGTGGTTTTCCCCTTTCATTCCGGTTCTTTCACAACCTGACTAATGTGGAAATAGGCTTAGATAACCTATATCAAAATGTTTGTTTTCTTAGGGATGGGTTGGGGGGAGAAAAAAATTTAAAACTCAAAATCTTATAAAAGTAGATGGTGAGAACTAAAAATAAATAAATAAGAAGGGAGAGTTAGAAACAATGAGAAGTTGAAGACAGGTGTATGTTGGTTCAATCTAATGAAATGTTTGATCTCACCATCATCTTCCTGAATCTCATCCTGGGAGGTAATTTCAATCAACACTTTGTCAACTCTCTTATCTCATTGTATTTACCACCTATTCAATTCAGAAAATTCCTTTCTCATACTACCGCTAAACATATATGGAGATCATAAATTTGAGTACCGCAGAGACCCTGAGTTGGGATTGTTCTAAAACATATTTAAGCTTGGTCATTCTTTTATCAGTCAGTCAGAATTCACATTCAGACTCGTTGTATGAACTTGCTAGCTTAGGCTAGGTTTAAGGGAATAAACAATATGAATTTACTTATCACCTAGGCTGTTTGCCTCCTTTAGTCAAACTTTCAGGTCAATACCAGGGACCTGCTAATTGCAAAAAGAAGGTAATTGAATGACTTGTGTTAAATTGCAAGAAAAACTCTGTCTGTTACAGATAAAGAAAACTTCACTTAAGAGCCCCAGAACAGCAAGTAGATATGGCAGTCAGAGTAGAGACTACAGCAGCTCCCCATTAAAATTACTCAGAATACCTACCAAAAAGACCAACAGAAGACTAAGGACCTCAATTTTCACCAAGTATGCAGTGCATGAGGAATTTTTAAATGATCTTCAGAGTTCCTGTGTTTCTATTTTGACCAAAAAGACGTAATAGTTGTGTATATACAACCCCACCTGAGAAGGTAACAAAGTTTAAGAGATGCCTCTCGATTGTCCAGATTATCAGAGAAAGTGACTTGAAGAGAAAAAGAATCTAAAAAGTTAAGAAGGAAAGACATGGGAGGGTAGAGGAATGTGACACAGAAAAGGAAGAAAGACTTTTGAACATTTGGATGAATACAATGAGGGAGAGGAGGAACTAGACTCTCTCAGGATAAAGAAGCTTTTTGTGTTCCCTGGAATCACAACATGGATGGATAAGTGCCATCAGAAAAGAGGCCATCTAACAAGGGTTAAACCAAGAACTGTCCAACAACTGGGAAAAGAATTTTTAACCTATGGTAAATAAATGGAATAATATTGTATAAGAAATGAGGAATTTAGAGAAATGTGTGAGAATTTGTATGAACTGATACCTAGTAAAATAAGCAGAGCCAAAAGACTAATATATAATAACATAATATATATTATATAATATATAAAAATGGTGTGAGAATGTAAATTGAAAAATCAGTAAAAGAGAGCTGAACCCTAAGCAATGGAAAAAAATAATTGCTGTCCCAGAAAAGAGGTGATAAAATATCCTTCTTTTATTACAGAGAGGAAGAAAGGATTATCAGGACAGAATATCATATGTATCATCAGATATGATGCCTAAATTTCTTCTTCATTGATTTTCTATCCTAAGGAAAGGGCTAATCTGAAGAGGATTGGGAAATTCTACAATGTAAACCCAACCAATCTATCAAAAAACACTTAATTAAGCATCTACTAAGTGTCAGGCACTATGCTAAACTCTAAGGTTACTTGTAGGAAAAGACAGTCTTAGCCTTCAAGGAGTTTACAATCTCCTTGAAATAACATTCAAACCCGACGTATACAAAGCAAACTATTTGCAAGTTAATTAGGAAGCAAATAACGGAGGGAAGGCCCTGGAATTAAAAGGGGTTGGGGAGGGCTTCCAGTAGAAGGAGGGATTTCAGTTGGAACTTGAAGCCAGAGGGGTCAGAGCAGTTAAAGGAGGGACAGTAATCCAGGCTTGTGGGAGAGCTGGACAGAGGGCATCAATAAAACATTTTTCAAAAAGAACTGGGTAGTAATGTTTGGTGCTCCCTATCAAAGAGTAAAGAGGTAGCCATTTATCAAACTGACATAAACAGCAGAAAAGAGATCTGTTGTTTTCCCAGGACACAGATCCAAGATATGACAGAAAGCCTCTTGGAAAACGTCATATCTGAATACTACTATTTATTTGGAGACAAATGATATCACCTTATTGTA
Source organism: Notamacropus eugenii (assembly GCF_028372415.1). Lineage (NCBI taxonomy): Eukaryota > Metazoa > Chordata > Mammalia > Diprotodontia > Macropodidae > Notamacropus > Notamacropus eugenii. The sequence continues at coordinate 230,397,918 of NC_092875.1, read as the reverse complement.
ATTGCCAAGAAAATTGAAATTCTAAGGTACAAGCTGAAGACCTTAGAAATCCAGGTGACTTTCATGATTGCTACCATTTGAAATCTGGGCTTCAGAAAAAAAATAACAGATTTGGGAAGAGAATGTCTGACCATGTCTAAGAATGAAATTCGACTGCAGGGGTGGGGAACCTGCAGCCTTTAGGCCACATGGGGCTTTCTAGGTTCTCAAGTGTGGCTCTTTGACTGAATCCAAACTTCATAGAACAAATCCCCTTAATAAAAGGATTTGTTCTGTAAAACTGGGACTCGGTCAAAAGGCTGCACCCAAGAAGGCCACATGTGGCCATGAGGCCACAGATTCCCCACCCCTGTAGCTAATCCATCGCTTAAAATGTAGAAATAATTATTTCTTGACCAGGGGTGGAATTCTGGCAAAATATATCATGGTATTTACTAATGATCACCTGGGGAGAAAGGAAATAAAAGCGAGGAGTTTGGGGAAAAGATCACCAAAACTGGCACAAAGGCATGATATATAGTAGTTGACAGGATCTATTGCTTTTCATTTAAGAAGGGCTAGAATTGCTGTTTTCTGTAGATGAAACTATACAGCCTGAAGATAAAGACAAGGCAGTAGTATTCAACTTACACATTACTTCTGTTTTCTCTGCCAAGGTAAGTAGGATTTGGACCTGGAAGTATAGAACAAAAATGCTTAAGAAGAATTTTAAATCCAAGATAGCTGATAAATCGATAAGATTGCACCTAATTGTCCTCAGTGAGGATGAATCAACAGACCTAAATATGAACTAGGTGATGAAATGCTCTTGGTGACAGACGTAATTTCAGAGGTGCTATCAGAAACTTTAAAGTTCATGATGCTATAGAACTAGAGGTGAGCTAATGTCCTAACTTCCAAAAAGGGGAAGGGAATAGAGGCTTGAAGCAATAGGTCAGTCAGTTAGACTTGGGGTTTTCCCAAAGTTCTGGAACATATTATTTTATTTTTTATACTATTTTATTTTGTCCAATTACATGTACAGATAGTTTTCAACATTCACTTTTATAAGAATTTTAATTCCAAATTTTTTTCTCCCTCCCTCCACTCCCTCCTTCCCAGACAGCATGCAATCTCATGTTGACCATACATGTACAACCAGATTAAACATATTTCCACATTAGTAATGTTGTAAAGGAAGAATCAGAACAAAAGGGAAAAAAACATGAAAAAGAAAAAAAGAGAAAGTAGTATGCTTCAATCTGCATTCAGATTCCATCTTTCTTTCTCTGACTGTGGATAGCATTTTCCATCATGGGTCTTTGTAATTGTCTTAGATCATTACATTGCTGAGAAGAGCTAAGTCTATCAAAGTTGGTCATTACACAATATTGCTGTGGAACACTTATTTAAAGCCTGATTTGTGATTTGTGAACTTAGAAGTGTAAGTTTTGATGTCCAGAAGTCAACATAGTTTCATCAGGATGGTGTCATGTTAGAACCAACTTTATTTACTTTCTTGCTAGGTTTGCTAGCCTGGTAGATCAGGGGTATATTGTTAGATATTTGAATGGATGGATGGATGAAAAAGCATTTATTAAGTTCTGACGTTGGTCTAAGCACAGTACTATGCTCTGGGGGTACAGATATAAAGGAGAAAGAGAGTTCCTTCCTTCAAGGAACTTTAGTTCTAATGGGGAAGAAATCACATAAAGGGGAGCCAGGTGTGAGAATAGTCCTAGAAATACTGCTTGCAATTGATTAAGAAGTAGCATAAAGATCAGGTTCTGATCAATATCAAGTGAAAGTTAGCCTATCAGAAGGCAGGGTCCCAAAGCTGACATTCCCATGTGATGGAGATAAAAATGATGACCAGGCCATTTTCTCATGCTATGTTGTGGTCAAAGTGGAGATATTTGGGCTGAATAATATGGCTCTGGGGCTCTGGTCAGTTTGGGAAAGTGCAATTTAAAAACTTAAAATTGAACATTTTAAAAGGATGTACCTTCTTGGTTACTGGTCCTTAAATTCCATCACTAGTTCTTCATGGCAAAGTACAGTGCTAAGGGAGGAGTATCTCATTGGAAAGATGTCTTTTATCCAAGAAGATAAGGCTAGAAAGATTGTTCCTTATGTTAGGAGAAGGGAAAGCAAAAGTAACCTTTTGCAAAGTTCCTATCTTTAAAGTTAAAGTTTAATTGTTAATTTTTTTAAATGTTTGTGAAATTTTAGTTTCCCAGAACCTTCCCCTTAGGATTTTTTTGTGAGGTCAAAATAGGATAAAAGAGACTAGCCAATCTGTTTCTAGAAAAGACAAGAAGACATATAAAATACAAATATCTTGTTCCCCAGTTTGGAGCATGCATAGATTTTCTTTAGTTGTTTCTGGTCTGCTAAACATGAAGTGAGGAGATGGAGTGTTGATTGGATGCATTCAAAAGGCACTAGGCACCCAAGGTTAATCTCAGCTCTAACTTTTTCCTGGTGTGCATGGAACTTCTTACTCCTGCCTGAGACCTCCTGGGGTTCTAGAAGAGGGACTTCTGCTAGATGCCTAGAAATAGGATCTCTGAGTCAAATGGTATGTTCATTATTATTATTTTTTTAAATTCCAAATACATTTACAGAATGGAAGAACCAATTCACAGCTGCAACAATGGTATTTTGATGTAACTGTCTTCAGTCCTATGTTGAAGTATATTAAATGAAAAATAATTTATTGCTTCCAAGTGCATAGTGGCTTAAACCATGTTGAAAAATTACAACCTAGAAGAGATCACTAAGCGATGCACTGTAAGAAGATAAACATTTGTAATTTACGCACATTTATGCAAATGTATATATTTGTAAAATATATGTGTATATATACACATTCTCATGTATATATTATGTAGAGGTATATGTCCTATCATGTGCTATTAAAGTGCTTTACAAGTCTTTAAATTTTAAAGTAACTCTGGCAAAGTTAATAAAAGAAAATAAAATTCAATGCTGGCATATCTGTGGTTAAAAACTGGCATGTTAACATAATATTCTTGCAGATGTGAATTGATTCATGCTTTTCAGAAAGCAATATAAATTTATATGGAAGAATTTTAAAATAACTGTACTCACTGTTAGGATCATGCTCCTTTTAAAATTTAAAATTTTATTTTATTTTTCAAATCAATAAAAACCTACCTTTTCTTCCTCCCTTTCCCCCCCCCAATTTGGGAAAGAAAGAAAAATAAAATCTTTGTTACAAATATATAAAGTCAAGGAAAACAAATTCCCACATTGGCCACATACAAAAAAATAAAAATAAAAAGTCTTAATATGCAGTCTTGGTCTATCACCTCTCTGCCAGGAAGTGGGTAGCGTGGAGATTATATTCTAAGGAGTTTACTGAGAGAAAAATATTTATTTGTACAAAATAAATCCTGGAAGCATCATTTAGTTTAGCAAATAACCAGAAACAAACTAGAGGCCCAATGACTCACAAAGTAACGATATAAAAGTATAATGGAATGCTATTGCATTGAAATTTTTATTTTATTTGATCCACTAAAAATATTTTTTTATTTATAACTTTTGTTGTTAATATCACCTCAATTTCCAAATAAATCCATTCTCCCCTCCAGTGCATGAAGTCATCCTATGCAACTAGGAAAAAAGAAAAAGGATAGAAGTAATTACACAAAAGCAAGCAACACATTACCTATAACTGAAAGTATGTTCCTCATTTTGCAAAGAAGGGAGGGAATTGTATTTTCTCAGTTCATCTCCAGGGTCAGATTTGGTCATAATGATGATACAGAGTTGAGAGATTTTTATCCTTTGTTCTGGTCAAGGTGCGCATTTTGGGGCAGCTGGGTAGCACAATGGATAGAGAGCCAGCCCTGAACTCAAGAAGACTCATCTTCGTTAGTTCAAATATGGCCTCAGACACTTACTAGCTGTATGACCCAGGCAAGTTACTTAACCCTGTTTGCTTAATTTCTTCATCTGTAAAATGATCTGGAGAAGAAAGTGCAAACCACTCCAGTGTCTTTGCCAAGAAAACCTCAAATGCCATCATGAAGAGTTGGGCATGATTGAGCAACATCATTATTGCACCCCAATACAGCAAATTTGAAGAATCCACAGAAATGTGAGAAAATGTATACAAAGGTGCATAATGAAGACAGCTAAGCCAAAAGGACTATATATATGTGTATATATATATATATATATATATATATATATATATATATATATATATATATGTGTGTGTGTGTGTGTGTGTGTGTGTGTATATATATATATATATACATATATATACAAATATATATATATATATGTCTACTACTCAAAGCAATGGAAAAGAATAATAACAACAATAAGCCCATGTTAATTACTCACAAAATTATCAGGAAACAAATAGAATGATTTTTGTCACAATCCTATTAAAGTCACCCTATGTAACTTTTACTTTGCTAAATTTACAAGCACTTGCACAATTATTTTTTGGTATTTTTTTTGTTTTAATTCATTTGTTTTTCTTAATTGGTTTTGTTCTGATATAATTGAAAGCTTGTGCTTGTAAATGGAAGTTAAATTAATTTTTTCTCTTAGATATCTTAATCATTTCTCCTAACATCATTTACGCTGTTTATCTATGTTATAATATGCAAATTAATTTCTTTGAAAAAGTGTTTTGCCAAGACAAGGACAATCTCAACCTGGTCCCTGTCAAAATTGTAATGAAATTCTACATCAACAATGTCAGCTAAATCGCTAGGTGAATTCATTTTATTAATAGTAAAATTGTTGTCCAGCTTTCTATGTCATCATAGGGTTAAAAGATTTCCAATTTTATTACAAAAACATTAACTGTAAAGGAGCCATATGGTCCATGTTTTTCCTTCTGTCAGTCACAGGATATTTTTTTTCCCTAAGCTATGAATTGGTGAATAAGAACTGAACTTGGAGCTTTGCTACTTCTGAGCCAATCATTTTATTTCTCAGAACCTCGAGTTCCTATATATTAACATTAAGTTGTTGTTCGGAAAGGATTTTATAAACCATCAAGAGCTTTATAAATATGAGCTGTCTTTGTTATTTCTTTATAGTATTTTCAGAAAAGTCTTACTTCATCTCTATTACTGTCTTTTGAAAGCTGGTAATTTTCCTACCACAATACCAATTCCATGGAAACATTTTTGCACCTGACAAAGAAGGAAAATTCTCTGAATGTATAGAGAATGAGTAATATCATAAGGCATTATACCCAGAATCACATCATTGAAATCTTTCTTGCTATTAAAAAACAAGTACCTAAGTATGAGGAGAATAATTCCAGTCACATGAGCATTGATTTCCCTAAAGTTCCCTTTCTCCTTTCCCCATATTTAATCTTCATCCTCCTAATAGCTGTCCCAAGCTCAGAAATCTTATCCCCAAATCAAGCCTAGATATTAAATGTACACTTTACTACACTGCATAGCAGAATCAGAATCCAAAAATATCTTGACAAGATGGAATCATGGGTTGGATCCAATAAGATAAAATGTAATAGAGATAAATAGACAGTTCTGCATTTAGGCTCAAAAAGTCAATTGCACATGTAAAGATGAGGAAGACCCAAAAGGAGTTCATGTGAAAAAGATGTAGACATTTTAATAGACTGTAAACTCAACATATGAACTGCATGGTATGCCAAAATGGCTAATAAAATCTTAGCATGAATTGATAGAAGTATGGAGTCCATATACGATATGGATATATGATAGTTTCACTGTAGTTTGCATTGACTAGATGACTTCTAGAGTGTTGTGTTCAATTTTGGATGTTATATTTGAAAAAGGATGTTGACAAACTAAAACATATCCAGAGAAGACTGGTAATAGGGAATAGTTAAAGCAGCAGAGATAGTCAACCTATGGGTGAGTACTGGACTGAGAATATTTTCATTGTACACAAATATTTGAAAAGTTATCATAGGGAAGAGACATTGGACTTGTTCTGTACAGGTTAGTAGGCCTCAACAAGGACTAGTGGGTAAATATTAGTAAAAGGCAGATTTAAGCTTAATATAATGAAGAAATTTTTTCTTTTAACAATTAGAACTCCCTAAAAATAGAGGGGATTACATGGTGAGAGATTTATTTTGGAGATATTAAAAGAGAGTCTAGATAATCATATGTTAGGGATATAGTAGGGTTTGCTTCTTTAATTGGTGGACTAGATGACTTTTGATATCCCTTACAAATCTGGAATTTTATGATTCCATCTGTACATACAAATGCTTTGGTATATCATAAATATTGGTAATGATATATATATGTGTGTGTATATATACATATATTTACATACATATCTACGTATATGTATGTAACTCCTTAAGGGTAAGAACTACGTCTTTATTTTATTGTGTGTTCCTCTAATCTGTCCTGTCCTTTATTCACAGTAAAATCACTTAATAAATATTTTTGGTGATATTCACCCTCTGAGACCAAGGTGTAAATGGAAAACATATATATATCATATTGAAAGCTAGAATTCAATTTCCTCTATAACTTAGGATTATACTCAGGGAGGCAATGTGATAGAAGTTAATCAAATAAGTTGTGAAGTAAGCAAACTATTGTGTGGGACTTTTCAGAAAAGGGTTGGTTTTGACTTATACCTCTTAGAAGATGGGGTTCCATTAATGGCAGTTACCCTCAAGATGAAGATGTTGGCTAGGACTCTTGGGAGATAGATTGCATTGGGAAGAGATGCCCCTTTGTGTTGACCTAGAGAAGGGAATGGACAGACTTAATTGGTACTTTTCCCTTTTTTACTTTTCATCTGGTGAAATCCTGAGAACACAGCAGGCTAAGCCTTCCTTCCAAAAGTGACTGATTGTTGCATTATGATAGAGGCAGGTGCAAATGTGCTTGCCAACATTGACCACAAGAGAAGTTCCTGGATAATGTGATTTCTGATATTTAGAGGTGGGGAGGTTTTCTAGAAGTACTAATCTCAAGGGTTGCCTTGTGGGCAAGTCCAAGTTTGAGAATTTATGAATCTAAATCTTCTATCAATAGAAAGGGAATTTTTTAAGAAGTGTGACTCATCAAAAAATGAGTTCTGTGCAATAATCTTAGTATTGGAAGAGCAAGTCCTTTGAATTGACCTGTACCTTGTGTTCTGACAATGCAATAAATTACATTAATCCTTTCCACATCTCAACTTTCCCCTTGGGGGTTTTGATATATTGTGGATCAATATAAGAAATAAAATGGGAATTTTTGGGGAGTTTTGCTGAAACCATAGATGAGCCATGAAGGTCAGCAGATGATACAGAAAAAGTTTAGCAACTCAGAAATGTATAAAATATATGCATATATTTTATATAATGTCAACATATTTTATCTTTTAATACTGAGAAAAGTCTCAAGAGCTACAAATATTATCTTTCCATATAGGAATGTAAATAGTTCAGCTTTAGAAAGTCCTTTATTATTTTTCTTTCCTGTTTACCTTTTCATGCTTCTCTTCATTCTTGTGTTTAAAGTCAAATTCTCTCTTCAGTTCTGGTCTTGTCATTAAGAATGCTTGAAAGTCCTCTATAGCACTGAATGACCATTTTCTCCCTTGAAGTATTATACTCGGTTTTGCTGGGTAGGTGATTCTTGGTTTTAATCCCAGTTCCTTTGACTTCTGGAATATCCTATTCCAAGCCCTTTGATCCTTTAATGTACAAACTGCCAGATCCTGCATTATCCTGATTGTATTTCCACAATATTCGAATTGTTTCTTTCTAGCTGCTTGCAGTATTTTCTCCTTGACCTGGGAACTCTAAAATTTGGCCACAACATTCCTAGGAGTTTCTCTTTTTGGGTCTCTTTCAGGAGGTGATCTGTGGATTCTTTCAATATTTATTTTACCCTCTGGTTCTAGAATATCAGGGCAGTTTTCCTTGATAATTTCATGAAAGATAATGTCTAGGCTCTTTTTTTGATCATGGCTTTCAGGTAGTCCCATAATTTTTAAATTGTCTCTCCTGGATCTATTTTCCAGGTCAGTTGTTCTTCCAATGAGATATTTCACATTATCCTCTATTTTTTCATTCTTTTGGTTTTGTTTTGTAATTTCTTGGTTTATCATATAGTCATTAGCTAAACTCAGCTCCACTCTCATTTTTAAAGAACTATTTTCTTCAATGAGCTTTTGAACCTCCTTTTCCATTTGGTTGATTCTGCTTTCTAAAGCCTTCTTCTCCTCATTGACTTTTTGAACCTCTTTTTCCAATTATTAGCCTATTTTAAAGGTATTATTTTATTCAGCATTTTTTTTGGGTCGTCTTTAGCAAACTGTTGAGTCACTTTTCAAGCTTTTCCATGGTCTGAGCCCATTACATATTCATTTTGGAGGTACTGGATGGAGAAGCCTTGACTTCCTCTGACAGTATGCATTGTTCTTCTCATCCAAAAGGATGGAAGGAAATACCTGTTCACCAAGAAAGTAACCTTCCATGGTCTTATTTTTTTTCCCCTTTTTTGGTCTTTTTCCCAGCCAGTTACTTGACTTCTGAATCCTTTGTCAAGAGGGGGGTCCTAGTGCTCCTCCTCACCCTAGGACCATGCTCAGGGCTGAGGTTCAGATCAGCTGCTCAATTCCCCCAGGAGCTTTAAGCTGAGCTGCTTCCACTTTGGGAGCTGCTCCCACATTGAAAGCTGCTGCCTGACTCCGCCATTGCCACACAGCACTACTGCTCTTCTGCTGCCGCTGCTGCTGCTAGGGCCTGTGCTGGTGGGGACCTGCTCCCCTCTCACCCAGCTGGGAAAGCCCTCTCACTGACCTTTGAAGCTTTCTTTGGCACTTGTGCATAGAGGGATCTGAGGCCCTCCCTGCTGGGGATTCTGCCCCAGAGGCCTGTTCCTGTCCTGTTCCTCCTGGTGCCTTGCAGCCAGGGCTGAGCTCTGCTCCACTCAGCATCCTGTGGGATAGACCTTTCCTGTCAGCCTTTCAGGTTACCTTTGGCTGGAAATCTCTTTCATTCTGTCATTCTGAGGCTTCTGCTGCTCTAGAATTTGTTAAGGTACCTGCATTTGTTTACAGGTATTTTATGGGCTGTGGGGGAAGAGCTATAGTATGTGCATCTTTCTACTCCACCATCTTGCCTCCACCCCTAGGGTCAAAATTTTTTAAGTGGATTTTTCTAGATAGCAGGGGCATTGCCCTCCTAACATCCATAATGTGGAAGTGATAACTGTATATGGATGGTATGGGAGCAGTGAAAAAAGGAGAATGCCTATTTAAAACCCAAAGTATGTTTCTCTTCCAGGAAATGCCAAACCAGAGACCCTGCAAGAGTCTCTATGAGATGAAAGTGGGACTCACTAGAATGTCAGTGGGAGACTACATCTCAGGGTCACTCTGCATGGAATGAGAGAATACATCCCTAAGAAAAATAGGACACAGTGGAATATTGGGTAGATTGTCTTACTGGTAACCCCCAAGTTGAGGTCACTTTCAAGAGGAGGCCAACTTACAAGGTGGTGCTGAACCTGGAAGACTTTAAAACCTGGTGAAAAGTGGGAATCACCAGAGAAGGAAAACTACTGTGATTATTTATTGGTTATTGTAAGATATTTGTGTCTTTTTTGCATTTGTTTATTGCTTGTAAGGGTTTTTTTCATTTTTCTAAATTTTATATGAGGTGAAATAAAGGTTGTTTTACTTGCAATATTTGCCTTTTAACCTTGAATAACTTTGAATGCTCCTTCTCCCCACCATCCCCAATCTGGGGGAACATTTTACCCACAACTATTGAAACCTAGACACAGTGATATTATGACATCTTCCCAGAGTAAACTCTGGGTGGAGGTATAATGAGCCATAGAGCTATTAGTATATTTGAGGTAGCTCCCAAAATTGGATAAGATTCATATGAGCTCAGAGCTTAGGACCCTGATTATAGTGGAAAGAGCACTAGTCTAAGAGTCAGAATGCCTGAGTTTGAGATCTGGCTCTAATAGTTATGAGAATGATCCTGGGCAAGTCATATAATCTTTCTATATTTCGGTTTACTTATCTATTAAATGAATATTTGCACTACCTACCTCACAGTTACTATAAAAAAAATCTATAAAACCTTAAAGTGACATGTAGTTGGTCATTAGGTAAACTATAATGATAATTATGTACAAGATTCTGTATTTGGTACTTGCATAATGATCTGCCCTCAGATTTAAGGGAGATGCAGCCCACACTCACAGAGAATCAGTCTAGTTATAATTTAATGACATCAGAATGAAAGATAGGTAAAGAGGGAATATGGACCTATCTGTGACAAAGTCGTTCAGTTCCCTTTTGTCCTGATTCAGTACACATCAGTGTCTGTGACTTTCAGCTAGGACCTAGTTAAGTTTGCTAGAACTCACAAACAATGGTGCTTATATTGTCTTATAAACGGGAATAATCAAAGAGAATTGGCATCTTTTATTTTTTATTTATTTTTATCAATTAATTTTTAGTTTTCAACATTTGCTTTTATAAGATTTTGAGTTCCAAGTTTTTTTCTCCCTCCTTCCCCTTTCCCCTCCTCAAGACATCAAAACAAAAGGGAAAAAACTATGAGAAAGAAAAAAACAGAGAGAAAATAGTATGCTTCAATCTGCCTTCAGACTCCATAGTTCTTTCTCTGGATGTAGATAGTATTTTCTATCACAAGTCTTTTGGAATTGTCTTAGATTATTGTATTGCTGAGAAGAGCCAGGTCTATCAAACTTGATCATAGCATCACATTGCTGTTACTGTATACAATGTTCTCCTGGTTCTGTTCGCTTCACTCAGAGTCAGTTCATATAAGTCTTTCCAGGTTTTTTTGAAATCTGCCTGCTCATCTTTTCTTTATAGAACAATACATTCCATTACATTTATATAACACAACTTGTTCAGTCATTCCCCAATTGATGGATGTCCCTTCAATTTCCAATTCTTTGCCACCACAAAAAGAGCTGCTATAAATATTTATGTACATTTAGGTCCTTTCCCCTTTTTTATGATCTTTTTGGGATACAGACCTAGCAGTGGTATTGCTGGATCACAGTTTTATAGCCTTGTGGGTATAATTCCAAATTGTTCTCCAGAATGGTTGATCAGTTCACAACTTCACCAATAATGCATTGGCATCTTTTATATGTAGCAATATAGAGCTGCATGCATAAAGAGAGGAGTCCCATGTGTGGCTTTGTGTAACTTGAAGAAAGTCCTTGTGTAACTTGAAGGAAGGCAGAATAGACATTTCTAGCTTCTTCTCCCCCTCACTCTTTTCCAAGAGAAACTTTCATTCCTGTCAGGTAGGGAAGCAGGAGGTTGGGGCCAGAGGCCACTCTGTTCTCCTTGGAGAAGAGTGGGTACTAGGCTAGAAGTATATGTATCTGCTCTCTTAAATACTATTAGTGTAGGGGGTATGATCACATTCTATCTAACTTTTGATTGATTTGCCATTTTTTGGAGGGAAAGAGGACCCCAGCTCTATATCTAAGGCTTGACACCTTTCCCACTTATTGCCACTTCCACAATGAGCACACATAGAGAATAGGAAAGAAAACCATTTATTGAAATTGTAGCAAAATGAAAATCAGAGAAAGTATACATTGGAGAACACACACCAGACAATGCAGAATGAAGGAGCCAGACTATTGGAAATGAGGTAACTCAGCTCAACCAAGAGAAGGTCTTGGATCTCACCCATGGGGAAACTCCCTAAAGTCTCTGGAGTAGCAAGCTGGGTTTTAGGATGTGATGGAGACTATCCACTCCTTTTATATCATCCTAGAGCCTTTTCTTCATTAACAGAAAGTGGGCTTGGCCTCTTCCATCTTCTCTTTTGAAGCTGGAAACTTACTGGAGGCTACACTCCTCCAAGATCATTCACTTGGAAAGTTTCCAAAGAGGGGAATTGGATGAGAACTGAAGCCCTTCATGCAGGACAGGGTCTTCATCTGCACCAATAAGGAGAGAGTCCCATTTCTCTAAGTTTTGGGACAGAGGTTACATTCAAATGCACCAAGCTAAGATAAGGAGACAGCTAGGTAGAGGAGGCAGCTAGATTTCTCAGTGGTTAGAGCACTGGGCCTAGAGTCAGGAAGACTTGAGTTCAAATTCAGCCTCAGACACTTACTAGAGTGACCCTGAGCAAGTCATTTAACTTGTTTGTCTTAATCCACCAGAGAATGAAATGGCTGACCACTCTAGTATCTTTGTAGCATGATAGTCTATGGGGTCACAAAGAGTCAGACACAACTGAACGAGATAAGCAGATGTCACACACCCTTGAAGGCACCAATCATGAGTAAGTTTGATAAAGTTGCACACTGGAGACAGTAAAACAAACAAACAAATAAATAATATTTTCCTTCAGTCCTCAGAGACTGCATCTATGGATTCATCAGTCACTCTCGCTATTTTTACCTCTGAGTTCCCTACCCTGATCCCTACTTTCCAGTCTGCAAGAATCTTAGTCTCACCAGAGTATATCAATTAGTAAAAAAAAGATTCAAAAATCCTAATTTTTTATCTTTTAATTCGGATTTGAATAGTTTTCTGTAAAGTATTATTTCAACATAACACTTTTACCTAACAAATGATTTTTTTTTCTAGTTACCAAGAATTCTAATTTAATAAACAATCTATCTTTTAAAGGAATAGAATCTTTTACAAAAATGACCAACTAATCACTAATTTATCAATAATGACTAATTTAGCTATCAAATATTCTTTTTTTTTTCCTTCTTTAACTTTAGGCATAGGACCAGAGGTGGAATAACTGTTCCTGGAAAAGGTAACTTATTCAGCAAAGGAGAGCATGTGAAATTGAAAGATCTGTCAGTATGAAGAAAGAAACTTGGCATGAAACTGCTGCATTCATGCAGTTCCCCCATTCAAAGGGTCAGTTCTCTAATTACCAAAGAGTTGGCAAAGAAAATGTGTTTACATATTTTTTGAATTGTTTATAAATGAAGATGCAGAGCACTAGGATAAATTACTCAGTTTTATCATTATTTTATCACTTCATGGTGGTAAGTTTTAATAAACTGATAAAAGACAGCTTTTCTCTGACTCCTTTTCTTAAATACTTTTAAGTAATTATTGGTAGCATTTTCCTAAGTGTTGCTCTGCTTTCTCCAAGAGCACTGTAAAACCTATTTTCATTTAATTTCCATTTATGGAAGGACACCAACCAGTCCACAAGGTTAGAGGAAGTGAATTCCCATGACACTTATTCAGGTTGGATGAAGGTTTTGCAAACAGAGAACTGACTTAACAAAAAAGGAGGAAAACAGTGACCTGTTAATGATTTTGTATAAAAGTATGTGTTACTCATTTCAAATAAATTCAGTGTATAGAATGTCAGAGTCACATAAAGGATGGGATTTTATGCTTTTGTTCAATACGTAGTTTGCTCTCAAGAGTTATTCATATGTTGTCTTCCCCAGTAGAATGTGAGCTCCTTGAGAACAGAAAATGTCTTTTATCTTTCATTGGGACTCCAAACCTTAGCACAGTACATGACACATAGTAGGTGTCTATTGACAAACTGACATAAGGAAAGGAAAGGGATTATTAGTTGTCTTGAAGAAGAGAAAATTGATGGGGAACTGTAGTGTGTGTGTGTGGTGGGGTGGGGTAGGTGTGGAGGATGCAAAGGGATGGATTCCTATTTTATGCTAGGTCATAAGCCCCATTAGTTTACAGAATACTAAAAAAAAACCTGGAAAATAATCACTCATCTGTATATAACACTCCTTGGAGTTGGGAAGACCTGGGTTCAAGTCCTGCCTCCAAGTAATCATGGACAAATAAAAACTGTTGTACATTTCCACAGGAGACCTCTAGTACAGCAAGAGGGATTTGGATCATTTATTAATGGAAAAAAATGTCAATTTGGGGTGATGAGATATCCGGATACATTATGAAAGGAGATAACAAAATCTCTAGATATTCAGCTGTTTCATGGGCTAAAAGGAGAGCCATCTTCATGGGGAGGCAGAATGATTGCCTATGGAGTACAATTTGAGGGGCCTTGGAAAGATGTTGCTTTATATTTTTTTTTTTAAAGGCTACCACCCCAAGGCCTAAAATGTTGCCATCAGAGATCTAGTCCTTTGGGTGTCAAAGAGTCACCAGCTAAAATGTAAACCCCTATCTTTTCTATAAAAGGTGATGAGGCCCTTTGGGGTTAGGAATGCTGATTTAGAGCTAGAAAGATATTTAGAGACGATGCAGTCTAACCTTGTCTTCTTACAAAGGGGGAAACTGAGATTCAGAGAAGTTCAGATTTACCTGTAATCTAATAGTCACTAAGTGTCAAATATGGAATTTGAACCCAAATCTTCCTGACTCCAAATACAACACTTCATTACACAACACTCAAGGACCAGGGGGAGAAAGAGCTGAAAGATGACTTGGGAAGGATCTGGGTACAAACATTACCCATTTTATGATCTCACTGTGTGTCACTCACAGTGGGATTTCCACTAAGAGCCACAGCTGCCCAGTACATGGATCCCTTGTTTGTGGGGTGCCAGAGGAGGGAGAGAGAGAGACAAGTAAATACAATATGAGGGAATAAGGAGAGTGTAAACGTCTAAGGCCAGATAATTATTCCATTGGTGCTGACTGATGAGACAACCCAGAACCCACAGAATGACTCTGCTGAACATCATCTTAATGTGTGCTACTGACAATTGTCTTCTATCCAACACAGAAAATTTCTGAGCAACTCTCATTTACAATTTCAACATGAAGTACTGTATTTACTATGTAAAAATGGTTAATGCTATTACTAGATCAACTCTGTTAGAAGAAATGTAGCTGGACTTTCAGGGCTCACTGGGGTTCTTATAAGCAATAATAATGGCTTGTATTTATATAGTCCTTTATACTTATAGTCATAAAAACAAGTGTATTATCATTATTAAGTATATTTACAGATGTGGAAAGTAGGGCTCAGAGTGGATAAATGAGTGAGCATATTATCTCCCCCATTAGAATATAAGCTCCTCAACGAAGGAACTGTGTTTTTGCTCTTCTTTATGTTCCAGAGTCTAGAACAGTGCCTGGAACATAATAAACACTTAATAAATGCTTGTTGACTAACTAGACCGAAGAACTACTCAGTGTCAGAGCTGGGATTTAAATCTAGGCAGGCCTTCTAGCTTCACTTACAGTGTTCTTTCCAGGCTTCTTTTGGAAAGCAATACTGTTGTTTTCTCAGACTATGAAAACCAACACCATGGTATAATTTTATGTGGCTCAGCATCTTTCATAAAACCTGTATGCAGGGCAGCTTATGAAATGAAAGTATTAGAGGCCATTCGGTCAGGCTCTCCAGGGGGGAAGGGCCTTGTATTTATGCTTAGAGATACCAGCGTTTACTAGTGTTGAAGAATTCAAAGTTGACAAGGCCATTCACTAAAAGTGACAGAGTCCCAGCACATATTATTATGGTTTAAATTTGGGTTTTGATTGAAAAGTTAATACAGACTAATATAACCTCTCATCTTTTTCTTTTAAGGTCACAGGGGGAAAACCCACCTTTTTGTTGTTTATACTCTAAACAACAACAAAAAAAGGTGTTTTTGTCCTCACCCCCCAGCCCCCCTACTTCTGCTCCTCAGCAGGAACATTGGAGCATTGTGCTGGTCACTGTGGATTCCTGAGAAGCAGAAGGAAAACTGATTGGATTGTTTGTATTATCCGAAAGGAGAGTTTCCAGTAAACAAACCGGATACACTGAAGAAAACAGATGAGATACTGAATTTAATTGAAAAGAAAAAGGAAAGAGCGCATCATCAGGATTCCCTTGGAGATGAAATTCTCATTATTTTAGCTGCTAGCACCCTTACTACTTTGGTCACACAAGTCAGCAGTAGCCAGCAGCTAGACTCCAACAAGTGGGGAGATGAAAGAGTATGTGTCCCGGCAGAAACATGGGCCAGCCTCCCACCCTGGTCAGTTCCTTCCCCCACCCCCCCACCCCCATCCTCTCCTCTCCAGGCCGGGACTGCAGCAGCATGGAGGCTGCCAAAGAACCGTGCCTCTGGCCAAAACGCAAGAGAGGGACCTTCAGCCAAGCAGGTATCGGATGAGGCGGAGAGGAGCAACGATAAGTGTAGTAAGTCACTTCCCGCCGCCACGTCCGGTATCTACTACCTGAGTCCTCACTGCTTCTTAAGTACCCAACAATTCTGGCTGTCTGACTGGCTGTGTGTGTCTGTGTGTGTGTGTGTGTGTGTGCGTGCGTGTGTGTGTGTGTCCTTCCCAGAGTCGAAGCTTACGTGAGCTCCTCAGTCCTTCGTCCTAGAACAAGATGAGGATCACAGCAACCCCCGCCCCTCACGCACCCGAGGACTTTATCAAGCCCCTTCCCATCCCGCCCCACATTACTCCACCCCTTCTAGTTCTCTGAGCTAGGAGGCTGACCGAGCTCCGGGTGGCTGAAGGAGGAAGGGGCTCCCCTTAGGGTAAGAGAGCGGCGAGAGGCGGGGCTCCAGGAGACGGGGGAGTCCCTCCCTGGGCTGTGCACCAGGGGGAGGGAAAGAAGGAGGAGAGGTAGAGGAGTGGGAACTGGCCGAGGCAGCAGCCGCCGCTGCAGCTGCAGACACTGCTCCGCCAGCTGCGACTTGGGCAGCCCCGAGCCCCCTTCTCTTGGCTGACTTCTCCCCAGCACCGGCTGCACGAGCAAGCGAGGCCTGATCTCCCGCCCGAGGGAAAAAGAGAAGTTTGTGACTCTTCAAGGGCACTTAGAGACTCGTGCAAACCAGGGTCCCTCGGCCCCCTCCTTAGCTGCTCTGCTCCCCGCCCCCACGGCCGTGGGCTCCTTGGCTGGCGAGCCGGGGCACCCAGGAGGAGGAAGACTGGAGTGGGGGCTCGCTCGCGGCCGCAGAGGAACCAGGATCGATGAAGCCCTGCAAAGAAGAAGAGGAGGCTGCGGCGGCGCCGGCGGCCGCGGGGGATGGCAGAGGCGGCGGTGCAGACCCCTGGAAGGAGTGTGCAGAGGTGGCGGTGCAGCTGGCGCTCCGGGCGGGACAGGTCAGCAGCCTTCTTGATCCCCAGGCTCTCCTTCGCGTGCGACCGCCCCGCTCGCTCCCTTCCCCAGCCTCCCAGTCTCCCGTCTTCACCCTCAACCCCTCCCCCAGCCCCCCAGTTGGGCTCTCTGAGTTGACCAGCGCGATGCCTGCGCGGCGCCTCGCCAGGCAGCTGGAGATGGAGCCAGCGAGGGAGGAGCTGGCAGGGTGAGAGCAGGCACGCGGGACACCTGGTTCCCAAACGCGGGAATCCTCTCTACCAGGAGCTTGAGGCACATAGGTTCAAACCAGATCATCGGAGTTCCCTGTAACTTGCAAAAATTATTTTAAAAAGCCAAACAGTTTCAGTTCTTTGCATGTGTCTCCTAACGTGGTGGATTGAAAGGCGAAGATGTGGGTTGCGTTAGGCAGGAGAAGATGTGTGGTGTGAGTCTAACACTTAGCTGGTGGGAAGGTGCTTGGGGTAGGCTGGAGCCATATGGCCTTACCTCCTACCTCCTACTTTCGCTCCTCCCCCACCTCGCCCTCCGCCTCCCCCCTCCCCCCTCCTCTCCTGAGTCCGAGTCTAGAGGTGACAGAATGCTTGTGTTCTGGCCTGGTAAACTTTTGGCTTGGTGGCGCTGTCAGATAAACTCTCTCTGTGCCTAGTTCCTGCCTAGTTTCTCAACACAGGGTGCTAGGGTGAGATGTTGTCAAAGAAGCCCTTTGTTTTTTGTTTCCTGTAAGTACCTTTGCTTTCTCTTCATTTAGCAAGAAGGGGTGCACTTCTCTTTTGGCCTCAGCGTCTATGTCATCACAGTCATTCTGGTGTCCCCATGGTGCTCCACTGAAGCAGCAGATGGAGGTTAAAGTGACACAGGCCTTGACCTTTGACAACACTCTAGCTAACCGTAGGCTAATGTGTCCTCTTTAAAAAGCCAAGTTGGAATTTAATAATCATGCTTTATGGAGCAGCTAGGTGGTGAGATGGATAGAGCACCAGCCCTTGGAGTCAGGAGGACCTGAGTTCAAATTCAGCCTCAGTCACTAGCTGTATGACCCTGGGCAAGTCACTTAACCCCTGATGGCTTCCAAAAGAAAAAAAAAGTGCTGTATGAGCTCAAGCTCCCAAGTCTAGGGACCAAGAGAAAAGACCACAAGGCAAGAATTCAGAAGGTATACAAGTGAGCACCATGCACCAAGAATGAAAACAAATTCTACCCAAGCAGCCCTTACTTTGTAGTCATCAGCTATTTGCAATTAAGAAAGAACCGTAGGATTTAGAACTGGAAAGATGACTTTAAAGACCATCGAGTTCAACCCCTTCATTTTATACATGGAGAAGCTGAGAATCAGAGCCAAAGGGACTTGTTCAAGTCCCAAGGGGAATAATTATCAGAGTTGGAACTTTTTAAAAGTATTTTGGAGTCCAGAATTTAAAATTACCATAGTCACTGGGTGCATAGTAGGTACTCTTTAAATATTTAGAGAATTAAACCTTGAGATCAAACAGCACGATAATAAAAACAGGTTAAATAAATGAAATACAATTTTCTCTTTTTTAGGGGCATTTTTGCTTTAGTTTTGGGGGGGAACTGGGAGGAAAACTCCTTCTTGAGAAATCCATCAAATTTAGCATAATTATATACTACTTGGTTAAGGCAGTTACTGGAATTTTTGTTATTTGGGAAGTGATGGAAGGTAGTAGAATTGAATAGAAGATTTCCTTTCAGAAGTAGGACTAGGTCAATTACAACTAAAAACCATTTTTTTCAAGCCCAATAACAGTTTTTGAAGGAAGTCTACAAGTTTTAGAATGCAACATTGGAGTAATTCTGAGCTTGAAAAGAGCTGGAATGAAGAGGCGGGCTTGGCACGTTATACTCTCCTCATTTCATTATTACAAATAATTAAGTTAGCCATCTGTGTGACTTTGGGCAGGTAAGTCACTTAATCTGTCTGAGTCTCAGTTTCTTCATCTGTAAATTGAGTGAGGCTGGCTTCTAATGTCCATGTCAGATGTAACATTCTATGACTGTAAATATGACTGGATATGCTGGATGGATAGATGGATAGATAGATAATATGTCCCTAACATAATGCTGCTTTCTGGGGATATGATTGTAAGTGAGACCATCCCTGTCCTCAAGAACTTTATATTTTCTTGGGGAAAGACAGCACATAAAGGGGAGCTAAAAATAGAGGGTGGGAGCAATACAACATGAAGACTAGCTGGAGGTAGCATAGAAGTTACTGTGATTTTAATGGTGAAAAGCTATGCAATTAAGGACAACATATTACATAATGAGTACTGTGGAAGTATTATCCTTTTGGCTTGATCTACATTATCTTCTCTGTGGGAAAGGAAGGATCCCAAACTTGTACATGTTGATGATTGTTATAACTGTAGGGCAAACATTCCTGTCTGTTTATCATTGTACCCTTCTTAATCCTGAAAGCTAAAAGTCCTTCAAAACCTTGGGACCATAGGAAAAGGAGGAAAAGGTTGGCAGATTTTCCTGGAAAGCATAGTTTCCTCCAAGAATTTAGTCCTTTTCCCCTTCTTATCACATCCTTTCTCTAAACCCTCATTTATAACCATCATTTCTCTAAACCCTCATTTATCACCATCGTACTTTTAAAGATCTACAAAACCTTTCATTTCTAAGATACTTTTGGAAAACCTTTCCTAAGGATGCAGAAGCTATTATTTGGACTCTGCCAGGTTAGATTGGGAGGATGACAAAGAGAGGAAATGTCTAAATAGTTGAAGAAACAGGAGGCAAATTTATTTTTATAACATACAAGAAAAGCTGAAAAAAGGGGGAGATAGGGCAAAGATTTTGCAATTAGGAGTCTAGTCATGGAATCCCTGGTTTCTGGGAGCTCTCTCTTGAGTATTATGCTGATGCATCCTGCCTGGCAGATAGGATGGAGTATAACTGACCATGGCTGTGAAAAATGAAAGCCACACAAGGTCAGTGTGACCCTCATGGTAGAAGTACAAACTGTCTTCCTGGTAACCTTGCAGAATAATCATAAGACTGATTTAAAAGCTTTTCTGTCTAGATTCTTAGTCCACTTATTGTTTTAAAATAATGGATTTTTAACAAATTGGGTCTTCTTCAGCCAAAGTAGATTTCATGGCTACCATGGTTCCCACAAAGCACATGGTAAAACATAACCTGAGCACTTTTGGTTTTTGGAATATAGCTAAGAAACTTTACAGTGTAGTAGGAAAAGGACCATAGTCAGAGAGAGGGCATAGGTTCTAGCCCCACTCTTTGCCACCAAAAGACTGAATAATTTGCTTTGGTCCCACTGGGTCCTGATTTCCTCAGCTGTAAAATGGATTGGACTGAATTATTTCCAACGTACTTCTTAGTGATAATGCTTCTATTGTTATACAAGTCCCTGGAAAAGAGCATTAAAGTTTCTCATTCATTATAGACTTTGGTGGTTCTCCCTGATCCCACCCCCAACAAGCAACTGAGTATTCTTGTACCCTCTACTTCTATTTTCACTTAAGAATTTAATTCAATTTAACGCACTTATTAAGTACTACTAGATTCAAGACACCATGTAAGGTGCTGAGATACAGAGATTAAAAAAATGATTTGGCAATTCACATAATACATCCAACTAGTGAATGAATTTGTAAGATACTGTGGTAGGTGCTGGAAATACAAACACACTCACACACACACAAAATAGTCCCTGTTCATACCATCATGGAAGTAAGTACATAGAAGTATACAAAGAATAAATACAAGGTAGTTTAGGGAAAGAGAACAATAGCAATTGGAAGCCAGGAGGGCAGTGAGGAAAAAATTCATGTAGAAGGTAAAGTGTTTAAGCTAAATCTTGAAAGAAATTAGGTTAGTTTTTTTTCCAGGCATGGGAAATTGTTGGTGCAAAGGGACAGAGAAAGGAAATAGAGTATTATGTGGGAGGGCAAAGAAGGCCAGTACATTGTGAGGAGAGTAATATACAAACTGAGGTTGGAAAGATAGGAGCCAATGTGAAGGGTTTGAAAGGTGATTTATATTTGATCCTAGAGGTAATAGGAAGTCATTAGAATATATTGAGTGGGGATGGTGGTGAAATGATGAGATCAGTGCTTAAGGTAAATTCCATGTTTTAGACATAACGAGTTTGAAATGCCAGTAGTATAGCCACATGGAAATGGCAGTCAAGCTCAGCATAGACACTAAGACTAGAGATACAGATTTGGAAGTTATCTGCATAGAGGTTGAATTTTGACTTTATGAAAGGGAATGAGTTTGCTGAGAAAGAGGGGAGGAAGACAGAAAGGGGGAGAGGGGAGAGAGAAGAAAGGGAAAATCAGAGAAAGGAAGAGACAGACAGACACAGAGAGAGGAAGAAGAAGAAGAAAAGATAAGAGAGTAAAGGGAAGGGAAGAGAAGAGGAAAGAGAAGAGAGGACAAGAGACATAAAGACAGAGATAGACAAGAGAAGAGGAGGAGCAGAGAGAGACAGGGGAGGGAGGGGGAAGGAATCAAAGATGAAATCTTGAGGAACATTAATATTAAGTGGTTAGGATAGTTACAAAGATCCAAAGAATACCAGAAAAAGGGGGCAACTAGAGAGAGGTAGGAGGAAAACCGGAAGAATGTGGTGTTTTTGAAGATGAGTGAGGAGAAAGTACCCTATACTAGGAAGTGCAACATTGTCAGAGACTACAGAGAGGTCAAGGATAAGAAGGTTATTAGAAGATTATTGGTGACCGGATAAGTTTTATTAGAATGAAGAATTCAGAAATCCAATTCAGTTATAAGGCATTTAGAGTAGGGAGTAAGGAAGTAGAAACATTCAGTATAAATAACTTCTAAGTTTAGCAGTTAAGAGGAGAGATGGAATAGTAGTTTAATGAGCTACAGGGTAAAGGGAAGCTTATTGCGGGGGTAGGGGGAGCACTGGGGAGACCTGAGCATGTTTGTAAGCATATAGGAAGGAGCTGATGAGGAAGGAGAAATTCAAGATAGGAGAGGGAAGTTACTTAGAGGAAACCTCTGAAGGAAGTGGTAAAATATCAGATCAAGGGCATAACAGAGGGATTACCATAGTAGGTAGCAGAGCTAATTCTTTCTCTATGATAGTAGGTAAAAAGAGAGGTAATGATACAGAGGTTTTAATCATGGAGGAGTCAAGTTAGGAGAGCTTATGTCAGGTGGCTTCTGTCTTCTCCATAAAGTAGGAATCTCAGTTATCTGCTATATTTGTGGTGATATGGCTGGGGTTGATGGTGAGAGGAAAGAAAAAAAGGTTTAAAATGGCTCATGGGATAAAGGACAAAGTTTGATTGCTGAGCAGCTGTGAAGGTCCAGCTGTGAGTATGTATGACAAATTGGTAGTGAGTGAAATCAACTGAATATTACAATTTTTTCCAGTGTTGTTCCAGCCTTGGAGAAAAAGAGAAGAAAAGCAAGTTGTAGTGGTCACCTAGAAACAGGTGAATTGGAGTAGTAGACTTAGTTAGGCTGTTGGGAAGGGAGAATGTGGAAAGAGTAAAGATGGATTCTAGGATGGCAGCTAATGAGACATTACTGGGGCAAACTACAAATGGACACACTTGAGTATAATAACAAGCATGGGGGCCCCTAAACTAGAAGAGAAAGAACTCAAGAGTCACAGTAAGGGAGAAGAGTAGATTCAATGGGAATCAAAGAGTAGGAGAAATAGAAAGATAGAATTGTGTGGGCATGAATAAAGTGGAATCATAAAGTTCTGGAACTTGAAGGAAAGTGCAGTTTTGAGAGATGTTGACATCAAAGATGTGACCATGTTGCTAAGAGATAGAAGTGAAATAAAGAAAAACATGACTTTTGGAACTGAGAAGATTGAGTAATTCAAGTTTTATAGGGGTCATTGATGTGCATTCTGTCTACCTTTTTCTTCTTTCCCTAGCTATCACCCCTGCATTAAAGCTACACTCACTCCCCTTCCCTCTCTCAAGTTTGAGGGAAGACATCAACTCTACACTATCCCCTATAGTGGAATCCCCTGTTCCCCTGCCCTACTGCTAGTCACTCTTTGCCATTTCCTGCCTTGGATTACTCCCTCCATGTGCCTCTTTCAATTCTATTTATGTGTTACTGAATGAACCTGTAGGATATCCTGAAAGCATGCTAATTCATCCATTACAAATTTATGTTACCTAATGCCAACTGGTACCTCATTGAGGCCAGACGAATATCCAGCCATTTATCAATCATCAGTCATGTAGACTTGTTTCATTTTTTGCTGTTAAAAATAAAGCCATAACAGAAAGATGGAGTTGATAATCCTATTGAATCCTGAAAATTTAGGTTTAGTATAAGGAAAGACTACCAGAAAATTAAAGCTATCCGTAAGTGGAATTTCCTTTCCTTTGGGAAGTAGGGGGTTCCCCCTAACTTTAAGTAATTTCGCAAAGGCTGGGTAATCAACCTACTTTTCAGGTAGATTGTAGAAGGAAATCTTTTCAGATATGGGTTGCACTAGTTGATCTCTGGAGTCCCTTTAATTATTGAGATTTTGTGATGCTGGCCAGCCTAGTATTCTGCATTGTTTTCTTTCTGGGTGCATTTTAGCAAGGACAGTGACAAATTGTGGCACATCTAGAATAAGGCCTCCAGGGTAGGTAAGAAGACTAAAGAGATATAGCTTGACCTAGTGATCCTGCTACAAGAATCAAGTGAATGAACCTGGATTGTTTAGGCTAGAGAAGAGAAGGCTTATGGAAGATGTATGTGATGGTTATCTTTGAGTATTTAAAGGGTTGCTATTTGGACTTGTTTTGTGGACCCAACAGGTAAAGAGGAGCAGATTTTGGTTTAATGTGAAGAATTGACTTTAACAATGTAGGCAGAACCCCAAAAGATCCCAGTAGCCTAAAATGGGTCAAAATTTAAAAGCTAAAATTTAATAATAAATGTAAGTTTTTACACTTAGATTAAAAAATGAATTTCATAAGACGGAGGAGACATGATTGGACAGCAACTTGTTCAGATAAGATTTGGTAGCAGTGTGGTATGACAGGCAAAAAGCATTAAGAAAGACAATGTCCAAAGAATTTGAGTGAGAGTCCCAATATATTTGGCCATGGTTTTAAAGGAGGGGTGAGAAAGTTTGGAGTATTAAGTTTGGCTTTGGGCACCACATTTCAGGAATGTCATTGATAAAATGGACAGTCCAGAAAGAAGATTCATGAGATCATTCCATATGAAGCTCATAGAACTAGAAATGGAACTGGGAATATTTAGCATGAAGAAAGGGGAGATTTAAAGGGCACCTGGGAGCTGCCTTGAAATAACTCTTAACTTGTATTGCCAGAATGTTCTCTAAAAAGACTGAGCCAATTTATAGATACACCAGTGAGAAATTAACAATGATGTTAACCCCATAGCACTACCAACATTGAACTTTATCGTTAACAATTTATGCTAAATTGATACTCATAATGGACTACCTCAAATTTGTTTTGATTTATTATTCCTTAGTATCAGAATATGAATATCTTTTCCAATGGTTCTTCAAAATTTGTTTTTCCTTTTTGGAAAATTGAAAATATTTATCTTATGAAAATTTATCCATTAGGGAATATGTATTATTCTTGTAATTTTGTGTTATTTCATTATAGGTTCTGAATGTCAGCTTTTTTCATCAGAATAAATTTACTGTAAAAAACCCATTTTCACAATCTCTTTTTGTATTTTGGATGCATTCTTATTTGTTGTCTACTTTTTTTCTAATGCATTCAGATTCTTCCTCCCACCCCAACAAAATCCCTTTTCTGATATTACAGTTTAGGGTGGTATTAGCCTTGGGTTCTGTTGTTATTTTGATTTTTTTCAATCTTATTGATACGTTTTGATTTCAAAACTTACTAAATATATCTTCCCCTCCAATTCACAGTGCTACTCTTTGTAACAAGTATGAAAGAAGAAAGATGTATGGAGAGGAGAAGGGGAAACAGTTTAGCAAAGATAATCAAGGAACTAGTCATGTATGACAGTTTATGCAATAGTCTATGTGCTTATTCTTCTATCCCTGCAAAGAGGAAAATGGGGCACATTTTCACAACTCCTCTTCAGTTCTAAGCTTGTGACAAGCTTGTTCTAAGCTTGTTCTAAGCTTGAAGACTTCACCAGACAGGGCATAAACTTACATAGGTTTTGCCAACCTCAAAAGTCTTTGGTTAAAGCCCTAGTTGATGAAAACTGTGTTGGCTATCCAGGGACCAGTCCAATTAGAAAGGCTCTTCATCAGAAAGTTGGCCATTAGATGAAGACATTTTTTGTCAGGTTGAACCATGAAATGGATTTGTTTCTGCAAGTGATAAGGGCAGAATGGTGGAAAGGGGACAGAAGGCGCTAAGAGTACTACATTTTAGGATATGATACATATGACTAAGGTAGAATATACATGACAAACAGGGTTACTGTTGGTACTCTTATCCTACTATCTTTGTTCAACAATCAAGTTATTTTTCTAGTAGACTAGAGGAACTAAATCATATTATCGTTGCCATTTTTGCTCTAAATGAAATCTAAAGTCATAAAGAAGTTTCAGTAAAACAGGATGACTGACAGCATCCTTTTGGAAAGACACATAAGGAAGTTAGTGGAATCAGTGCACCAAAAGCTTTAGTACACCCCAAGCCAACAAGAAAAAAAATATCTTTTCATGAGACACATGGCCATTTCTGTTTGTAGGGCTCATGGATGAACATCAGAGCACTGTACAGAATGTTGGGCCTGGAGTCAGGAAGATCTGAGTTCAAATCCCAAGTTAGCCACTTACCAGATGTTTACCAGCTATGTGACCTTGAGCATGTTAAGTAACATGACTCAGTTTCCACATCTGTAATATGGAAATAATAATACCACCTACCTCCCAGGATCATGGTGAGGATAAAATGAGATAATATTTGTAAAGTGGCTTGCAAACTTTGAAGTTATATAATATGCTAACTAGCTAGCTAGTTAGGTAATAGTAGTAGTAGTAGTAGTAGTAGTAGTAAGGAATCAGGCTACTTTATAGATCATAGTAGCATATATAGAAGCATTTTTTGCAGAGAATGTAGAATTCAACAAGAGCTTCCAAATATCTACATATGCAAGAACCTTATCTCTTAAAGGTAAAAGTGAATACAGGGGAGGGCCGTGAAAAAAGTATTAGAAGATATGGTTCAAGAAAACTGAAATGACCCAAAGCTGCTAGACTACTTAGACACGTATATTATAAGTACTCAATTAGAGAAAAGTTAAGCATATTTAATAATTAAAAGTATCTCATAGACAAATAACACCAAATATAAATATAGATAGATAGATAGATAGATAGATAGATAGATAGATAGATAGATAGATAGATAGATACAAACAAGAAGACAACTGCTACCTATCTGGGAGATATTTTAAAATCAGATGTTCAATGATATTATTAATTGGTGAATGCAAAGGTCAAATTAAATACAAAATGAGGAGAACTCTTAAAGACTAGAATATTTTATTGGTGATTACAAGGAAAGATTGTTTAGAGAGAGGGAAAAGAAGAAGAACTTAAGTTGAAGTCATTCAGCAAACATTTATTAAATACTTACTATGTGCTGGCCACTGTACTAAAATGTGGGAATACAAAGAAAAGCTCTTTAAAAAATAAACATCCTTTTTAAAAAATTTTGTTTTTAATTTATGAAATAAAACTAGCATTTCCATGACATAGTATAAAAAAAAAGATGATTGCACATGTAACTACGGATCTGCTGTGCACACCTTACTGTTCCTTTCATGTATACAACAAAATTTTAATGTAAATTTCTTTTTTTCTTCCTCCCCCCATCTTAGAGATGGCTATTGTTAGACACAAATATACACACACACACATACACACATATACACATACATATATATAAAATTATTCTATACATACTTCTATTCGTCATTTCTTTCTCTGAATGCAGATAGTGTCTTCATACGTCCTTTGTCCTTCATTTGGGTATTTATAATAGTAAAAATAACTTAATTGCTTGAAGTCATTCTTGTAACAAATGTACAACGTTGTCTTGGTTCTGCCCATTTTTCTCTTCATTATTTCATGCAAGTCTTTCCATGTTTTTTTTGAAATCATGGAACTCACCATTTCTTATAGCACAATACTCCATCATAATAATGCACCACAACTTATTCAGCAATTTCCCAATTGATGGGCATCCCTGCAATTTCCAGTTCTTTGCAACCACAAAGAGAGCTACTATAAACATCTTAGAACATATAGGTTCTATTTGTGTCTCATTGTAGCCAACTCTAGGGCAGGGACTGGGGGGAAGGGAAGAAAAAAAGAAAATATTTACATGATAATAGTTTTGTATATTTAAAGGAATAGCAAGTAGTGTATAGTAGATTTGCAGTTTCATGTACAATAGTTTTTTTACTGTACTGTGTTATGGAAATGCTTGTTTTATTCCATTAATTAAAAATAAAATTTTAAAAAGAATATACTGATTCTTTTCCTTTATTCCTAATTATCTTTAGAAATAGACCAAGTAGTGGTATTGCTAGGTCAAAGGGTATAGGTAGTTTAATAATTCTTTAGACGTCATTCTACATTGTTCTCCAAAATGATTGGATTAGTTCACAATCCACCAATAATGAATTAGTATACCAATTTTTCCACATTCCCTCCAAAATTTCTCACTCTCTCCTTCTATCATTTTAACCATTTAAATGATATCTTAAGGTTGTTTTAATTTGCATTTCTCTAATCAACAATAATTTAGAGCATTTTTTAATATGACTATAAATTATTTTGATTTCTTCATCAGAAAATTGTCTGTTCATATCCTTTGACCACTTTTCAATTGGGGAATGACTCATATTCTTATAGATTTCACAAAATTCTTGATACATTTTAGATATGACCTTTATCTGATAAACTGTCTAAAATTTTCCCCCAATTTTCTGTTTTCCTTCTGATCTTGGCTACATTTGTTTTATTTGCACAAAATCTTTTTAATTTAATGTAATTAAAATTATCCATTTTACTCCTAATTTTGCTCTCCATCTCTTTTTTATTCATAAATTGTCTATCCATAAGTCTGATAAGTAATATGTTCTGTGTTCTTTTATATTTCTTGTAAAATCTCTCTTTACAACTAGGTCAAGTGTCCATTTTGACCTTTTGTAATATACATTCTAATGAGAAAGACAAATATACAAACTATGAATATTGAAGATATATACACTGTAATCTCTGTATATAGAAGATATTTCAGAACAGTCTATATAAATAGAAGATACGTACAATAAATGGGAGGTAATATCAAAGAGAAAGCACTAAAAATGGAGTGTGGGAGAGGAAGGGAGGGCCTCTTGCAGAAGACAGAATTTGAGCTGAGTTTTTTAAGGAAGTCAAAAAGAGAAGATGAAGAGAGAGCAAATTCCAGGCACAGGGGGTGTTGGAGATGGGCAGTGGAGATTCATGAGTAAGGAATAAGAAGGCCACTTTCTCTAGATTGTATTGCATGTGAAAGGGAGTAAAGATTAAAAATGTAGGAAGGAGTCAGGTTGTGGAGAGTTTTAAAAGTCAAACAGAATGTTTTTATGTCCTGGAGGAAACAGGAAATACTTGGAGTTTGTTGAATAAAGAAATGACATGATCTGACATGTGCTTAATAGCTGAGTAGAGGATGGATTGGAGTTGGGGGGGGCAGGGTTAGTGAGAGATTGAGAAGACAAGTTGGATTGGGATCAAGGGTACATGTTTAGGGTTCATGTTGGCAAGAAGGGCCACCTCTTTTATGTGAAACAGATGAGGAGGAAAACGTTTTAGAATAGTGGTGAGTGGGATAATGAATCAGGGAGACATATAAGGAATACCTTCTAGAAGTGAGGGCTCAGTTGAGGTTATATAACATAAATTTATTATTATTATAAGTTACAAAGAAGGAGATTTGGAGGTTTTAGAATTATGAAGAAGGCAAGAGTTTAGATCTGGTATGAGGAGGAGGACAAAGATGGAAAGATAAAAATCCAAGAAGGATTAGAAAGTTGGTTAAAAAAAGGAAAGTTTATAAGATAACAGGATTGTAAGTATAGAAGTGGAAGGAAACTTAGACATAATCTTATTCAGACTTCTCTGTTTATAAATGTGGTAATGGAGGCCCAGAGAAGTTAAATGACTTGTCACACAAAGCCTGGATTATAATCCCAGGTACTCAGATGCCAAATCCTACCTGCTTTCCAGCTACATCACTCTTCTCTGCTGAGGAGGATGTGCCTGACATGGTGCAAACAAGGAGGGAAAAGAGATGAAGTGAGGGAGAATGTGACAGTTTAGAAATTGAAGACCCTCATGGGTGGTTGCCTGAGTTTTCAAGGAGTTGGTCAGAAGAGCTACTAGCAAGAATGAAAAAGGACTGAGGATCTCCCCCCACAACCCCCCAAAAAATGGAGAGCATGGAAAATTTCATAGTCACCTATATACAGTGTGTAGTGTTTATCTTCCTGTCATGGCCAAGTAAATATTAACTGCATTGAAAGTATAGAATGATCTCCTGTCTAGAATAGGTAAATGCACTCAAACTTAACATGTACAAAACAGAACTGATTTACTTTTCCCCATGCACTCCCCTCTTTTTAAATATACTGTTATTGTGAAAGCCACCACCATCTTCCCAGTTACCCAAGGTTGCAACTTATATGTCATCCTCAACTCTTCATTCTCCATTTACATCCAAATACTCCTGTAGCTAATCACTTGCCAAGTCCTGTCATTTCTACCTGCTATTGCAATAGCAGAACGACTGATCTCCCTGTCTATAGTTTCTCCCCACTCTCATCCATCCTCCACCCAGCTGTCCAAATAATCTTCCTTATGCACAGGTCTGACCATGACACCCCTGTCCCTCATTCAACCACTGGGGCAGGCCCTTGTTACCTCATGCCTGGACCATTGCAATAGCTTTCTGGTTGATCTCCCTTCTTCAAGTCTCTCCCCCTCTTCCTTCTGTCCTCCACTCAGTTATCAAAGTGGTCTTCTTAAAGTGTAAGTCTGACCATGTCATCCTCCAATCAAGAAACTCCAATGCCTTCTTATTACTTCTAGGATCAAATATAAAATCCCTCTGATTTTTAAAGTCCTCCATTACCTGGCCCCTTCCAACCTTTCTGGTCTACTCATTCCTTACTCCCCTGCCATGTACTCTGTGATCCAGTGACAATGGCCTGCCTCCTTGCTGTTCTTTGCATACAATACTCTATCTCCTGACTCTTAAGCATTTTCATTGTTTTCCCCCATGCCTGGAATTCTCACACTTCTCATCTCCACCCTCCAACTTCCCTGGCATCCTTCAAGTCTCAGATAAAGTTGCATCTCCTGCAAGAAGCCTTTCTAAGTCCTTCTTAATCTTAGGGCCTTCCCTCTGAAACTATCCTCAGTTTACTCTGTTGATGGTTTTTGGGTACATAGTTGGTTTGCATACTGTCTCCCCCACTAGATAAGCTCCTTGAAAGTAGGGACAGACTTTCTTTGTATCCCCAGTACTTAGCATAGTTCTTGGCTCATAGGAACTACTTGTTAAAGTTCGTTGATTTGACTTAACATCTCAACTCCTCACAGTTACCAGGGAGAATTAAAATTTCTTTTACAATGGAAAAGGAACCCCTATTTTAAAAAATCAAGGTGAGAGGGAATGCTTATTTGTCAGAATGCTGGCAAAAGATTTGTAAAGGAGCAATGGAATAGGACCACCGACTATTTGGAGTTAAGTCATGATTGAGTTTCTTCGAAGAAGAGGAAGCTAGATAATCTAAAAGAAAGCTGCTACTGTTTTTCTGTCGAATGATGAGGTAGATTCATGGGCACCATCATGTGAGAGATAATCCAGGAAAGGTCAGAAGAAAAACAAATGAGTAATGGTGGTTGGTGACTCTTCTGAGGGAACCTGAGATGACTGTTGATTTGACAATAACAATTGTGAGGTCTGTTGTGTGTTGTTAGAGAATGTGCCAGACGACTGCCCAAGATTTATCAAACTTGATGCAATTCAAATATCTGGTGACTCACCTGGAAACAAACAATGCCTTCCAGAAAGAATATAGAAAACATTGCTGAGAATTATGTGGCAAGAAACTGAAGACCTTAGGGGTGCAGGTGGTTTTATCATCACTGCTTTCAATTGAAGGCAGTGGCTTGAAGAGAGAAAGGCAAGGTTGGGGGACTGAAGAAGTGGGCAAGTCACTTAAACTCTCTGGGCCTCAGTTTCCTCATCTTTAGAAATGAACAAATTGGACTCTGTGGATCATTCTACTTCTAGATCTATTATCCTGTAAACTGAAATTTACATACCTCTCTAAATTTGGCAGATCTTTTGCACTTATAGCCTCATTGGATCCCCACCATACACCTGTGAGATAAGTCTCCAGGCCTCCTCTACCATATCCCAACTCTTAAGCCTGAAGTCTCACTCAAGTCTTAAAATTCACACATTGGAAGTGCCTTTTGCCCCTGAGGCTTCTCTCTCTGAAGGGATGACTCCTCCCAAAACCTCCATTAAGGAGGTTGCCAGATCAGCCCTGTCTCATTCCACTCCAGGTTGTACTCTGGACTTTCTCTACCATGTACACTTGCTATACCTTCCTGTCCCCTTCCATTCCAACTTTTGTTTATGTGTTGCATTCTCCCCCCTCCCCCCTGCCCCATTAGAATGTAAGCTCCTTCAGAGCAGAGACTGTCTTTTTATCTCTTTATACTTATATTCCCTATGCTTTTCACAGTGCCTGGCATGTAGTAGCTTCTTGATAAGTGCTTGTTGTTGTTTCTGTTTTTGTATTCTGATCCAGACCTGTGATTTCATTGGTAGCAGGAACTCGGTCTAACAGTGCCTTCTGGTCAACAACTATTCTTCAGCCCTCTCTCACTCAAAACAAAGTCAGGTGCAAGTCATGTCATCATTTCTCTGATGGCATGGTCTTCTTCGGCACTGAAGGACGAACACACATTCTTCTTAATGTCTTAAATAATCTGGGGAGTTAAGACTTTAAGTAACTTTCCTAGGGCCACACAGTATTTGTAAGAGAGAAGCCTTGATCCCAAGCCTTCCTGACTCTGAGGTCAGCTCTCTATCTACCATGTCCTGCTACAAAAATACTACAGGAATTATTATTTTCATTGTACAAGTGAAGAAATTGTGTCTGGAAGAGGTGAAATACCTTGGCCAGTGTCACATAGCTAGTAAGTGCCAGTAGCAGATTTCAAACCCAGGTCTTTCTGTCTCTAAGTCTAGAGTTCTATCTAATATACTGTAATGCTAATCAGAGAGTTAAAGATCTACCCCACCCATTAATGGGCCTGCCCATTACGAAAAGTTTGATTAGGGGAGGCTATACCTTTTGTTAATTTCTAATGCACTGGTTCTCGAAGTTTGTGATGCCCTCTGTCTCTGAAAAATGTATAAATACTCTGAGGTGAGGTTTTACTTTGGGACTTACTGGAAGTGTTTGTTTGGCCAGACAAGACTCTGGGCAGCCACTAAGGAGGCCCACCCCTTGTTGGTGCTTCTCTGTCTGGTAACTATGTATGTATAGTCAGACAATTATTTGTCTATTAATCTGTGATGTATGTATTGCTTAGGGTCAGACAACTGTCTGACCTATCTATTGATTATTATTTCTTTGTATTTTCTCTAAAGTTCAGGGGGCTGACTTTTTCATCTAAGTGAATGATACATGTGCTTGATTACAGTGATTGTTGACCCCTTAAAAATTGCCATTACTTTTAGAAAAGCAGATCTAAGAACCTGCACAATAGGCCCTCCTGTGCATGTCATGGTCCTTGCTGATACATATGCCAGGCTCTCACAAATGCCAACAGATGAAAGATAACCCAATAATGGAGCGGAATTAAGTATTGATAATTGGTGATGTCCTTCTTAGGTATACTAAGGGCTATTTGTTGACCTGACAGTAACTGATATGTCTGCTATAATCCTAGTGTCTGACAATAGATCCGGACCATTGTTTAAAATAATAGACATTATAAACTCTTCACCAAGCCTAGAGCACACCTAATAAGACCTATTTTTTTCCCAATAGTATTAACCTATAGCCTTGCAAATCCTATCAAAAGGACTTTAACTAAAAAAGAATGGTAGGAAGAAACGACTTATGCTTATCCACAAAGTGAATGCAACATAAGAAGGAGATTAACTATAGAGATGGTCAGAAGTTATCAGGAAACAAAATTCTAGAAGAGATTAGCAATAAAACTTCAGGTGTCTATACACAAAATGTGGGTAAAAAGCAAGGTGATCTTTGGGAGCCAGTTTGAGCTCACAGGTATAAGTAACCATGTAGTAGATTGGATCTGTGACAAAAATATGGCTGAATCAGTCAATTAGTATTTATTAAATACCTACTATTTGCTAGGCTCAGTGCTAGACAGAAAAGATAAAAAGGCAAAGGTGACAATAGTCCTTGGCCTCTAGAAACTTACAGTATATCAGGGGTGGGGGGTGGGTGTTTGTTCCAAAAAGTGTCCCAAAAGGTGGTGCTCTAGCTGAGCTCAAAAGAAAAATAGGAAATCTAAGAGGTGGGGCTTCAGAAATCATATATCCCAGGAATGGGGTACAGCCCGTACAAGGAAATGGGATCAAAAGATCGGCTATTGTGTGAGAAACAGCAAGCAAGATAGTTTAGGTACAGTGTGTGAAGATACAGTGTGTGAAGGGGGAAAATGAATAATAAATCTGGGAAGATAAGTTGATACCAAGTTGTAAAATGCCTTAACTGCCAAACAGAAGCTCCTGTATTTGACCCTGGAAATAACAGAGAGCTATTGGAGTTCATTAAGTAGAAGAGTAACATGGAGAGTTCTATGCTTTAGGAAAAATCATTTTGTCACCTGTGTAAAGGAAGGATTGGAGAGGGAGACTTGAGGCATGGAGTCCAATTAGAAGTGTGGCATAGTCATGTAAGGTTAAATAAGAATAGCTAACATTTCATATAACACTTTAAGATTTGCAAAGTACAACATAAAATGGAGAGAATTAGAACTCAAATCTTACTTTCCTATATCTTATCTACCAAGGAGAATGGTGTTTGGACTAGAAAAGTCAGTACAGAAATGAAGCTGATACCCATTGAGTAAAGAATTGGTAAGAGAACTACCCTGGATGAGTTCAGATTCCCAGACCAAGGTAAACTGGGTACTTTTGAGGGGAAGGGAGAACAAAGGGGGAACCCTGCCTGATGTGATTACTGGGCACTGTCAATGATCTTTGAAGTACTGGAGCAAGACAAATGTTGCCCCATTTTCAACAAAAGGGAAGGCAGTGCATGCAAAATGTAAGCCAAAGAGCTTGGCTTTAATTCCTGGCAAAATCATAGAGTGTATTTTTGAAGGGATAATTAGTGAACATCTAGAAAAGGAAGCTTTGCTCCCAACCACCTAGCATAGTTTCATGAAGAACAAACTATACCAAGAACAGCTCTACTCGTTTACTTTTTGGACACTAGTACTAAACTGCTCTGTTATGGTTACAGTTTACCAAGATTTTAGTAAAGAACCTGACAAAATATTCCATGTTTTTCTTATGGAAAAGATAAAAAACATCTGAGCGAAATGTGTAGTTCTTACTGGTTTTTTTTGACATGGCTCCCTCTGGCAGTCTGAAGAAATCTGTGAGTTCCTTCTTGGAATAATGTTTTCAATTGCATAAAGTAAAATAAACAAGATTACTAAGGAAATAAATTATATTAAAAGTCGCCAAAATATTGAAAAGAAAAGAAACAAATGCATAGATCCCAAGAACCCTTATTGAGATGATAGAAATTTGGTAGATTTAGAATAGATAGTAGTTTGGTGGAGTTGAATGGTAGAACCAAATAAAAATAGGTGAACATTTACATGAGATTTTAAGGTTTACAAAGTACTTTACATACATACATTAACCCTCACAACAGTTCCAAGAAGTAGGTGCTATTATTTTTCTCTATTTTACAAATGAGAAAACTAACCTAATCGTGAGAGAAGTTAAGTGACTTAGGAACATAATTGTTAAGTGTCTGAGGCAGAATTCAAAATCAGGTCTTCCTGATCACAAGTCCGGTGCTTTATCCCGTGTGCCTCCCAGCATGAGTCATAAATAGTACTATGTCAAATTAGCACGGTCTGTAGTGGAGGGATTGGTTTTTGACCATTGCTTTTCACATTTTCATAAGTGACTTAGATAGTTTTGCCGCTGACATAAGAGGATAAGAAGGATAGCTAACATTTTGGATGCCAATCAGTATCCAAAAATATCTTGACAGGTCAGATGAAATACTGAGCCAAGTTCAGTAAGATGAATTAAAAAATACGCACACCGCTCCCTGCCCCCAAACATACGTAGCAACTTCATAGCCATCAAAATCAATCAAAAAAATTAACAAAATGGGGCAAAATCTTGCCCCAAACTCTAGTTGGGAAGTACCAAATGAATTAAATAACAAAAAAGCCAAGATAATGCTTTCTATTTTGTAGTTTCTTCAGGGCTTACCCAGAGGTCTGCTTTCTTTGAGTCTCGTCTCTTTTCCTTTGTTTTTTTTTTTTTAAAGTATGTAGTCATAGTCAGTGTTTATATAGTTTCAGGTTCTGCTCCTTTCTCTCTGCATCACTTCACATTGGTTATACCAGCTTTCTTTATATGCTTCATAGTTACTTTTTTATGCTGCCCTCCTATTCTTTTCATTAAAAAAGCTTTAATGATGCCTTTTGTTTTCATATCTCATTCATTGATATACTTCATTTCTGAATATACCTCACTCATTAATGGATATACCTCTCCCCATCTCCCAGCTCCCCCAGTGAGTCTTTCTCTTGACAAAGAAAAAAAGGCAAAATGGAGTGACACAGACTCATTTGATAGTGAGTACAGTGGTCCCCTATCTCTCCAGTGAAAGTGTGGAGGAATGGGAGGGAGAAGGGAAAAGCATTTATTAAGTACCAGGCACTGTGCTAAAGCACTTTACAGATATTATCTCACTTGAACTCCATGACAACCATAGGAGATAGGTGCTATTACTCCCATTTTATAGTTGAGAAAACTAAGGCAAGCGGGTTAAGTGATTTGCCGGGGTCACATAGTATAAATCTGAAACCAGGTTTGAACTGAGGCAGCTAGATGACACAGTAAATATAGCTCTGGGTCTGAAATCAAGAAGACCTGAGTTCAAATTTGGCTTCACTTACTAGCTGTGTGACTCTGGGTTAGTCACTTAACCTCTGTTTGCTTTAGGTTTCCTAACTATTAAATGGGGATGAAAATAGCATGTACCTCCCAGGGTTGTTATCAGGATCAAATGAGGTAATATTCATAAATCACTTAAATATTGGGCACATAATAAATCTGGTCCCCTCAGTCATCAGCCTGGAAAGCAGTTCCTGGAGAGATGTATCCTAGCAACTGTTCCTGCAGGTGCTGCAGCCAGATTTCTTGAAGACTCAGCAAAGAAAGGCCTCATCATCAAAGTCTTTGGCACTTTCAAATGGTTCAGCTTCAGAAACTAAGATGATTTTAGCAGTGGAAATGATATTAAAGAAACAATTACCATCTGCTTTACCACTTCACTCTAAAGACCATGAAACCTTTTTATCTGCCTTGCAGCTAAAACTTTCTATATGTGTCATCTCCCCATTAGAAAGTGGATTACTTGAAAACAGGGGTCATTTGACCTCTCTCTACTTGTACTCCCTGTGCTTTGCACATAGGAAGTACTTAATACATTTTTATTCATTTTTATTTTGCTTCCATTTTTCAAAATTTTAATATTGTTTTTAATAAATTATTGAATTTTATTAATTTATCGAATATTTTATTTTAAATTTTTTTGTCATTTGTGCCAATCCGGAGAATGTGAGGTGAAACCTCAGAGTTGCTTTAATTTACTTTTTTTTTCAAATCACTAGTAATTTGCAGCAATTTTCTCATGTGTTATTGATAGCTTGAATTTCCTTCAAACTAACTGTTCATAATCTTTAATGATTTATCCATTGGGGAGAGAAAGGTCTTAGCAAGAAAACTGGTGGGCCAAAAGGTATGATAATTTAATGACGTTTATTGCACGTTGCGACATTGCCCTTTAAAACACTGACAGTTTTCTATAGACCTTCTAAATCTATCAGTGTCTGCTTTCCCACATCCTGGCCAACTTTGGAATTTTATTATTTTAAAATATTTTATCATGCTAGTGGGTATTATTAGATGATACTTTAAGGGTGTTCTAAGTTATATTTCTCTTGTTTATTAAAGAATTTGATCATCTCTTCATGTCACTATCAACAATTTGTATTTTCTCCTTAATAAGTCATTTATGTCCTATGGCCATTATTACTTTGGGAATGTGTGTTATTAGTTTTCTAGTCATATCTATCTAAAATGCATCTGTATTATTACCCCTTACAGATTCTGAATGTCAGACATTTATGTCTGACTACAGGTTTACTTAAAATATGTTTTCCAATCTGTTTCTTTCTGAGATTACATTTAAAAGGGATATTTGAAACACTCAGGTTATAAAAATTAATTTAATAAGTACAATATAGGGTAGATATGGCTAGATAACAGTGCTTTTGAAAAATATCTAGGGGCCAAGTGTGGTGGAACTCTGAGCCAAAGTAAAGCTAAAGCCTTTGTCCACACTGTTTGGCTTTAATGTGGTGAGTTCCCAGGAGCAGTGGACCACCAAGTCACCTAAGGAAGGGCAAACTAACCCAGATTGGAAATGGAGCAGGTCAAAGTGTCCAAGCCAATCAGGGGGGAATTGAATCTGTGAATTACCCCAGACTTGCATCTTGAGCAAGATAAGGAGGGAGGAAGGGAGGATAGACGGACAGATGAATGGATGAGTGGATGGATGGGTCTGAGGGGTATTAGTAGACTATAAACTCCATGTAATTTGTCAGTAAAAATAAGTGAATAAGTAAGAAAGTTGAAGTAATCTTAGGTTGCATTCAGAGAGTCATAGTATCTACACCTGGGAAGATCTCATTTCATGCACTGCTCATACTATCAGCTCCCATCTGGAATATTGTATCCAGATTACAGAATGTGTAGGTTTAAGGAAAGACTAATAAACTGAAAAGCAAGGATACCAAGTCAAATCACTAAGCATTTTTCAAATACTGTGTGTCAGGCACTGTGCTAAGCCCAGCAGATACAAAGAAAGAGGAAAAAAAACACAACACCAGGATGCTAAAGGATCTTAATATCATTCCATATGAGTACTGGATTTAAGAACTAGAAAAGCTCTGTCTTGGGTCCTTTTCTCTTCTCTTTTCTCTCTGTATTATTTCACTTGGTGATCTCATCATCTCTCTTGGTTTTAATTTTTATCTCTATGCAGATGTCTCTAAGAACTATTTGTTCAGCCCAAACCTCTCTCTCAGCCTTGCATATTCAACTGCCTGTTAGACATTTCAAACTGGAGGGCCCATAGAAATTGAAAACTCAATGTGTCCAAAACTGAATTCATTATCTAATAGCCTGATACTCTCACTCCCCTCATCTTTACCTGTTGGCTTCTCTAGTTCTTTTCAAGTCCCATTTTATGCAAGAAGTCTTTCTTAGTCCTTAATCTTAGTTTAGTGCCTTCCCTTTGAAATTATCCCCAATTTATTCTGTATATATCTTGTTTTTACCTAGTTGTTTTTATATTATCTCCCCCATTAAACAGTGAGTTCCTTCAGAGA
Source organism: Notamacropus eugenii (assembly GCF_028372415.1). Taxonomy (NCBI): domain Eukaryota; kingdom Metazoa; phylum Chordata; class Mammalia; order Diprotodontia; family Macropodidae; genus Notamacropus; species Notamacropus eugenii. The sequence continues at coordinate 230,359,183 of NC_092875.1, read as the reverse complement.
AGGGTTCTCATGTGGAAGGGAGATTTGGTTTGTTGTCCTTGGTCCCAGAGACCAGAATTAGGAGCAGTAGGTAGTTGGTTGGTTGTCCTTTGTTTTTGAAGAGATTATCATAGGTGGTGTCTTGACTTGCACAAGAACTGGATTTAAGTGAGGCCGAGTTGCACAAAGTCATCAGCTTCACTCTCTCTTCCTGAGCCATTAAAATCTGGTGGCAGACCAAAAGTCAAAATGACTGGCGATGGCCTGGGAGGCAGTGGATGACTTTGGCATCTTTAATGGCTGACCATGCTCTAAGCACTCTATAGTGCCTGCTTCAGCAGCCTTAATGGTCATTGGAACAAACTGCTGTCATCCCCCAGGGAAAGTCTTCACATCTCCCTAACTCATGAGCTAACAGGTTTGAGGCCTGTTGGTTACCTTCAACCTCGTTTAGCCCACACCAAGATGTAACTGCTGCACATGCTACAGCATCTTAGAGCCACAGGTAAGAATTGGGTGAATCAGGTGGACACCAAACGTAGATAAGCAGCCCTGAAATGGGCTAAGCAGACCCTCACACCAGAGGTAGTAGTCCCCCTGAAAAGCCCATACTTACCAGGAACAGTAGGGGGAAAAGGGGGGAAGAGAAGAGAGAGATTTTGATGTTAGAACAAACTTGTTAAAAATTAAGGCTATACAAAAGTGAAATGAGCTGCCCTGGGAGATGGTAGGTTCTTGCTCATCAGAAGCCGTCAAGGAAAGTCTTAATTGACCACTTGTTGGGTATTATGTAGAAACCATGATTGTTCAGGTTCAAGCTAGATGAGATGGACTCCAAGGTTCCTTCCAGCTGTGATTCTGGGACTTTGATTTCTCACATGCAGGCCCAAACACTTTCCTTACAGTATGCTACTTCAATGGATAAGTGGTTATTCAAAGTCCAGATTCTGGAGCATCCATGCTTGGAGTTGTTGAGAATGGTGGAGATTTAATAAAATGAAAGAGAACAATAATACACAATCAGGAATTTACTAGTGTGGCTCACTAAGACAAGAATAAAATTTTCAGGTCCCATATGTACAAAAATATTTATAGCAGCTCTTTCTGTGGTAGCTAAGAACTGGAAATCAAGGGGATGCTCATCAATTGGGCAATGGCTGAACAAGTTGTGGTATATGAATGTAATGGAGTATTATTTTGCTACAATAAATGACAAGCAGTTGACTTCTGAAAAACCTGGAAAGATTTATATGAACTGATGTTGAGTGAAATGAACAGAACCAGGAGAACATTATCCACAGTAACAGTCACAGTGTGCGAGGACTGTTTCTGTCAGACTTAGCCCTTCACAGAAATGCAAAGACCTAAAACATTCCCAAAGGACTCTTGAGGCAAAATGCCATCCACATCCAGAGAAAGAGCTATGGAATCAGAATGCAGAATGAAGCAGACTCTTTTCTCTTGTGTTATGTTTTGTTTTGTTTTGTTTTTGCTCATGGTTTCTCCCATTCATTTTAATTCTTCTATGCAACATGACTAATGTGAAAATATGTTTAATAAGAATGTATGTGTAGAACCCACATAAGATTGCATGCCATCTTGGAGAGGGAGAGGAGAGGGAGGGGGTGAAATTTAAGACTTATGGAAGTGATTGTTGAAAACTGAAAACAAATAAATTAATTAAATTTTTAAAAAAGAATAAACTTTTCAGGCAATTAGAAGTGAGACTTTTGAAAGAAATGTATCTTTGGGAGTGCCTTGGCTTCTGAGGCCTACACTAAATTTGGAAACTCTTAGTGTTCTTTCTCTCAAAGTTAAAATCCAGATTTTGTTGACTAGGGTCAATGTACCCAGTATAACCCATTAAACATTTACAGGACACTAGTGAGAGAGATCCAGTACAGTTGGTGTGTGAACTTGCATACATACTTAGTAACTGAGTAGCTTAGTAATGTTGATAAAGTAGGACACACACTAGCCTACTGGAATGTTTAGAATCCTTAAACAGACTGAGGGGAAATAACTGTGGGAACAAATACCAGTAGATGGAGTTTTCTGGCCATCTTACCTGTGGGTATAAATCTGTCCAAAAAGCAAATTTTCCTGAACCTAATAGTGACTCTCTAAATAAAATACTTGGCTTATATTTTAAAATTCCATCACCATTTTATCCAATTAGTATAGAATTATCTTACCTTTAAATTCTGGCAATTACATTTTTTTAATATATGTAGTTAGGGATGTATGGGAACAACATGTACTTTTTTAGTTTTTTTCTAAATCTTCAAAATCATTCATTATGTGTAACTTATACTTACATACAAATAGTTAGTAGGATGTCCAGTGTGTATATGTAGTACCCTTTTGAACTGGACAAATATGTAGTGAAAATAGTAATTATATTCTCCAGGCAGTGGGACTTTTCAGTTACATTTACTCTGTAGGGTCCTTCTGTGGTTTGCCAGGTTTCCTGGAGTTGCTGCCCTAATGCTTTGTCATCTAGAAAGCCACTTATTTATATAACTCTTGCATATGTGAAGCAGGATTCAATAAACTGCCTTTACAATATTCTAGACTATGCATTGCCACTGATACTTTGTCACTTTTGACCATCCTTGGAGGATTGTGATGGGAAAAATAGCACTTGGGGCATCCCCCTTCCCACATATAAACAACACATTTTTATAAAAACAGCTGAAGAGAGATAAAAGTGAACTTCAAGGGCAGCTTTAAAGGAGGTAAGAAGGCAGCCTCAGGGTTGTAGGTAGAAGTAGGAATTGGCAATCTACCTGATTGCCTTAAAGGGGGGGGGGGGAAAGGAGGTTAATAATAGACTGATTCCACATATGTGATCATTAGGCCTACTACCACTTGTTTGTCACTCTTTTGTCTAGCCTTGGCTGCCCTGGGAAGTCTTTATATCCATCCCCTGCACCAAGCACGGAGGAAGCTCACTTATTACCCGTTCACTTATCACCCACTCACTTATCAGTCCTTAGACTAGAGCCACATTTCTTGCCAAGCAAGGTTGGATTTGAAGACCAGGCAAAAAGCTACCTTACAGTTTCCTTAATTAAACAGGCCCAAGAAATAAGTCTTGCTTCTTTGGATATAAGCTCATCCTTGTCCTTGTCCACCATAACATAGGCCTTGAAGGAAGGATCTTAACGTCAGAGATTTAGAGTTGGAAAACCCTTTAGAGCAGTGGTGTCAAACTCAAATGAAAATGGGTCCACTAAATCATACCTAAGTGTCCTTGCTGGCCACATATTGACTTAGAAAACTACACATCAACATTTTTTGTGTTCTATTATATTTTTATTTATTTTTGTTTAATATTTTCCAGTTATGTTTTCATGTGGCTAGGGCCACCTTTAGCAAGTGAGCAGTGAGTTTGTCAGCTCTACTTTAGAGGATACCATGCCATTTTTTTTTACAGAGAAGGAAAATGAGAGGTTAAGTGATCTGTCCAGGATCACACAGATAGTAAAAAGTTGAGACTCCATTTGTACACAGGTCTTCCTCATTCCACGCCTAGTATTCTATCCACTATATTACCACTGATTATGAAAAGTAGGTAGGATTTAAATACTCAGTAAGAAGGGAAACCATTTTAGATGGAGAGAAGTGTATGAACAAAAGTTGGAAGGACACATGGTGTTTGGTGAGGAATAAGTAAGCAAATTTTGCTATAGCAGAAGGTTAAGTTAAGAAACAGTGGATTATAAATTTAGGCAGACAACTGCTGAGCCTACACAGGCTTCTAGGTGGAGGGTTACTCATTGTGGGTGTAGTTATTTTCTGTTTTGTGGACTTAACTACCATGCCTCAGCTGCCCCCTGGTTCCACTCTCATGGGCTCTTCCTCTCTTTAGGGGAAGAACCCCAGACCAGTCATCCTTCATTCTCTAGACTCAGCTACTATTCCCCTATCCTGGCACATCCTTTACCTGACCCCTCTCCTGCCCCCTTTCACATCTTGTCTTCCCCTATTAGGATTTAAGCTCCTTGAGGGCAGGGACAATGTTTCTTTTTGCTTGTGTTGGTATCTCCAGGGCTTAGCACAGTGCTTGGAACATAGTAAGTAATTAATAAATGCTTAATAAAATGCACATTTGTTGACTGACTGACCAGAAAAAATAGCAACATGATAATGTGAAAATAGGAATGTTTAATAGGAATGTATATGTAGAACCTATATCGGATTGCCTGCTGTCTTAGGGAGGGGGGAGGAGAAGGACAGGGAGAAAATTTAAAACTTAGGGAAGTGAATGCTGAAAACTAAAAATAAATAAATTAACTTAAAAAAATATTCACTCTGAAAAATAAATAAATGGGGAAAAAAATAGGAAGGCACCAAATTGGTTGGAACCTTGAATGCAAGTCTAAGGACCTTGGATGGAGTCCATTCTTTTAATTGTACCACTGATACTTTTTGTGTAATTGACTCCTCTCAGTAACAACTCTTCAATAGAACCTTTTCTTTTTTTAAAACAGTTAAGAACAAATGGACACTTTGTATGCAGTTTATCTTTGTCATATTTTGTATTTGCTTATCTATGCTAATTCCTAACTCTCCTCCTGCCCCACAAGCTCTTTAAGAACAGACTTTAATTTTTCTTAAATGTAGCTCTAGTTTAAATAGCCTTTCTCCTAGACCTTGCTTATTGTTCCTTTCTCTTTGAGAAGGAACAGAATCTTGAAGAGATAATTTTACTGTCATCTGGAAATTGTTTGCCAAGAGAAAAAAACAAGAAAGGTTCTTTGCTGCAAGATGTAGTGAGTTAACTATAACACTGAGAAAGACCAGAGGGACATTTTGCCAGAACTGAGTTTAACTCTTAGTCTTTGAGATATGCTGAAGAGAGTTCTCAAGAGACTTTTAAGTATCAGCCTGAGAAACCTCTGTTGCCTGTGTCCGTGAAGAAATCAGCAATTTCGGCTGATTCTTAGAGGGAGTTCTGGCCATGGTTTACCTCTCACTTGATACATGGCTGAAATATGTCTTTGTATCATTTGTTGCACTGCTAACAAATTGTAATATTAATGTTTATTTTAAGCATGTTGAAAGAGCAAGTGAAGTGAAAGCTTATCAGGAAACAGATATCTTTTGTCTATTTACTACAGTAGAAACTCAGCATTATTTAATGAGTGGGCATTTTCACTAATTTGGTAGCAAAGTGGCATAGTGGATAGAGGGCCAGACATGGAATTAGGGAGTTGTTGCCGTTGTCCAGTCATGGTTTGGCATTTATTTTTGTTTAATATTATTATTGGCAAAGATATTGGAATGGTTTGCCCTTTTCTTTTCTGTCTCATTTTTACAGGTGAGGAAACTGAGGCCAGCAGGTTTAAGTGACTTGCCCAGGATCGTGCAGCTAATATGTACCTAAGGCCAGATTTGAACTAGGGAAGGTGATCCACTGCGCCACCTAGCTACTCAGAGTTAGGAAGACCTAAATGCAAATGCTTCTTTGGCACGCTAGCTGCGTGACCCTGAGCAAATGATCTACCTCCTCTCAGGTTCAGTTTTCCCATTCATAAAATGTAGATAAAAATAGCATGTACCTTGTGAAGAGCAAAATAAATAATATGTATAAAGCATTTTGCAAACTGGAGAACTGTATAAATGCTAGGTATTGTATTATTAGGTGTGAGAAAATATCAAAACACATCCCTTCATTGACTGCCTTAGACTCTGTGACGTAAATCATGCTGTTGGTGACAGCTTGAACATACATATGGAAACTGTAAATCTAAGTTCAAGAATAGAAATAAAAGAAACAGGTTTCTGTTAAAGCCAGTTCATTTGCATCTCTGTTTGGTTTACTAATGACTTTCAGAACCCTAAATTGATGAAAGCCAACATGTTCACAACAAATTTAGCCCATTATTACTTTTCTGAACTTAAACACTCTAATTTATGTAGCCTAAGATATATCCACTTCTTTTTATTCCTACGATAACACATAATGCATAAACATCTAAATACTTATATTTTACCAAAATATAAAATAAATATATATGTAATAAGTATATATTATAAAAATATAAAAAATATTAAAAGTATAAAGCAAGTTTATGGGATTATATAACTACAATGATGTCAGACCTAGAATTTAATAAAGATTTAGATGTATAATCTACACATATGTCACCAAGATTATAAAACATTTTTAAAAAATTTTTCTAAAAGCAAGTCCATTTCAGAGCCAAGTGAAAGAATATCTTTTCAAATGGATACTTCTAGGAGGAAGGGAAAGGGGGGAAGGGAATAAGCACTTATATAGCACCTACTATGTGCCAGGTACTATGCAGAGTGCTTTACAAATATTATCTCATTTGATCCTCACAATATCCGTAGGGGGTAGGTGTTGTGATTATCTTCATTTTACATTTGAGGAAACTGAGGCAAACAAAGTTGAAGTGACTTTCACGTGGCCACTCAGTTAGTATGTATCTGAGGCTGTATTTGAACTCAGGTTTTCCTGACTCCAGGTGCACTAGTCTATCCACTGCACCACCTACTTGACTTGTCTTGTATTATAACAATAGATCTTGTGTATAAAGGTTTCTCTACCTGTATCAGAACAGCATTTTATTATTTCTAAAAATGTTTTATTATGATGTACTGAGCAAACACAGACATTTCTTTATACAAAGAATAGAAAAAATATGATTGTTTGTTACACCATAAATTTCCATTATACATTAGCATATTATGTAAAGTGTGGTTTTGAAATTTTACATGTTTCAACACAGCCCTGCTTCACTATGTCCCCTTCTGAGTTTCTTTCTTTTCTCTTCTGTGTATATTTTTATGCTTCTTTGAGGTTTTTTTCTTTATTTCTCCTTCTCTCTTCCCTACCTTTGCCTTTCCCTTCCTCCTCTTCTGTCTTCTCCTTCCTCTCTTCCTTCTTCTCTTCCTCTGCCTGTCCCTCTGTCTCCCTTTCTCCCTATTCTTCCTCCCTTCCCTCCCCTTACGCCCTCCCGTTCCCTTCCTTCCCCCCCTCTCTTTTTCTCTTCCCCTCCACACCCAGAGCCACTATCGCTACTTCCCTCCTACTACTCAAATATCTCCCTTTCCTATTCCTCCCAAATAAAAATTCTTCCTTATACAAATAGATATAATCAACAAAAACAAATCCAAACATTAGTCATGTTGAAAATGTATGCCTCATTCTCTACCTCTAAACTATTATCATTACTCTGGCCAAATGAGGCTTGGGCAGGGACATAGTGTTGGCCAGTTAATGAGAGCCAGAATGATTTGGGTTTAGGAGCGGTCCTTAGAAAAGAAATCTAGTCCTTAAACCCCCAGGTTTCAGCAGTCAAAATTTTATATTCCTTTGAGCAGAGCACCCACAGGTAAAGTTATGATTCCCTGTGTGGACTGAGGGAGAGGAAAGAAGGGAGGAAGGAGGAAGGGAAGGAATGAGGGAAGGAAAGATTGAAGGAAGGAAGGAAAGAAGGAAGAAAGGAAAGATGGAAGGAAGGAGGGAGGGAAGGAAGAAAGGAAAGAAAGAAGGAAGGAAGGAAGGAGGGAGGGAAGGAAGGAAGGAAAGAAGGAAGGAAGGAAGGAGGGAAGGAAGGAAGGAAAGAAGGAAGGAAGGAAGGAAGGAAGGAAGGAAGGAAGGAAGGAAGGGAGGGAGGGAGGGAGGACCAACCTGCATTGCCCAACTGCGACATGGATTGTCAATTGTTGTTTGTCCTTCATTCTCCATGACATCTGGAAGTTGATGTCATAACATGCAAGTGAATTGGATTTAAGTGAGTCTGGGTTGGGCAAAGTTACCAGCCTCAGTCTCTCCTCCAGAGCCATCTGAGTTGATAATAGCTAAATAGTGGATATAGAGTTGAACTTAGAGTCAAGAAGATGAATTTGAATCACACCTCAGCAACTTACTGTGTTTGAATCTGGGAAATGTCACTTAACCTTTTTCAGCCTCAGTTCCCTCACCTCCAAAATGGGTATAATGATAGCACATACTTCAAAGATTTGTTGTGAAGAGAAAATAAAATAATCGATATTAAGCACTTTGTAAGCCGTGAAGCACAATGTATAGTTTAGCTATCGATATTATTGTTAGCTTGTCTTTCTTCTTTTGAGAACTGCTTCTTCATATCCTATGAGCATTTCTCTATTGGAAAATTGCCCTTGTTCTGACTTTTTATATCTAGGACATATATAGGCCTTTGGGGCTTATTGCATTATGTTGTATAAGATATTGATCTAAATCTAATTTCTTCCAAACTACTTTCCCATTTTCTCACCAGTTTTTTGCCAAACAGTGAGTCCCTAGTACTTTGAGTCCTTAGGTTTATAGAACACTATGTGACTATGTCTGATTGCTTCTGGGTCTTTTGTACTTAATCCACTGATCAGTTTTCCTATTTTTTTAACCAGCATCAAATAATTTTCATGATTATTCTTTGTAGTGTAGTTTGAGATCTGGTACTTCTAGGCTCCCTTCCTTCCTGATTGTTTATTCATTATTTCCCTTGACAATCTTAACCTTTTCTTCCTCCAGATGAATTTCTGTTATTAGATTTCTAGTTCTATAAAATATCTGTGTGGTAATTTGGCATGGCACTGACTTTGTAAGTTAGTTTGGTTAATATCATCCTTTTCATTGTTTCAGCATGGCTCAAACATGAACATTTAATGCCCTTCTAATTATTTGTGTCTTTATTTCTATAAAGTGTGTTTTTAGTTGTGTTCATATAATTCCTATATTATATTGGGAGATTGATTCCATATATGTGTATATGCATGTAATTTCTATATATTAAACATATAATGTATACATTATGTAAGAGCTTACTAGTACACCCCACCCCACCTTTATTCCAAAGATGATACTCAATAAGGGGAGGAATATATTTGACTAGATGATGAGAATGAGTTTAATTTGTCCACTATATTTTGTTTTAGATTATCAAAAAAGCCCTTACTGAGGAAAAACGTGTGTCTACAAAAACATCAGCTGCAGATCTTGTGACAGAAACAGATCATCTTGTGGAAGATTTAATTATTTCTGAGCTAAGGAAGAAGTTCCCTTCCCATAGGTAAGGGTATTACAGGGGGGTGGGAGGTGGGAATTACTAGTGAGGGGGAGTGCTTGTGGGACTAATATAGGCACAGACAGTTTCAGTCTCTGTTACTTTTTTTGCTGCTGCAGGTGTGTCTTCCCAAGAAAAGCCTGACCCCAAATGGAGCCAGCAGCTATATTCTGTCCAATGTGTACCATCATGCCTTTCTTTCCTACTAGTTATCAATCCATTCTAAATAAACCCGAGAGAAATCTTTCTTCCTACTGTGTCCAGAAGGGTATATGTGAAGGAACCACTTTCTTCCTCCCCTTCCTCCACCTACTGGAGATAATGACTATTTTTCAAAATGTGGGTTAAATTGTGACTTTATTTTTAAATTTAAAATTAATAATATGATTCTAGAAAACCATTCCCCTGAGGTTTGTGGGGTGAAGAGGTGGGAAGAGACATTACTGAACTGAAAAGTAATCTTCAAAAAGAACCTGGGGTTATGGAAACAACTGACAGCCTGAGCTGTGGGATACTTAATTAGAAATTAAAACTGTTATATAAATGAGCTGAGACCTCTTGGCCTTCCTCAGACATGGAACAGGGTGACCCAAAAGGGAGTGTAAACTTTGAGACAGTAGTAGCAAGGAGTCTGGCCTTCGGAGAGAATTAATTCAGTGCAGAAATGCTCATTGGAAAGATGGTACTGGCCACATGGCCACTATCAAGACTATGGCAGTTAGGTGACATAGTGGATAGACCTATTGGCCTGCAGTCAGAAAAGACTTAAGTTCAAAACTGGCTTTAACAACTATGCAACTCTGGGCAAGTCACGTAAAACTCTGCTTGCATCAGTTTTCTTTTCTGTAAAGTAGGGATAATATTAGCCCCTACTTTCCAGGGTCATTGTGAAAATTAGATGAACTAATATTTGTAAAGTACTTTCTAATCCTTAAAGAACTATATAAATCTTACCTATTATTATTGGTTTTTTTATTATCTTAATTTGGGGTCTATCACTTGCATTTTGATAACTATTTCAATATAATTGGTTTCCTTTGTAATCATATATATTTTTAATTTTTGTTTTATTTTGTGCTTTTAAAACATTATGAACTCCCAAAGGGGTTCATGATACAAAAAAGGTTAAGAACTGCCTGCCATAGGTGGAAGAAGCTAAAGTTCACCAAAGGATAAAACCCACCCATACAACCAACACATGAATATTCTTCAGGTGCCCAGGGCGACTCCCGGGCCTTCGCCTTCTACTTACCTATCCCCGGTCTTCGGACATCTCCGGCCCCTCTCCTGGTTGGGGGAGGGGAATTCCCTCTCCCTGTTGGGGGAGGGGAATAAACAGGCAGAGCACCCGAAAGGAGTTGCAGCCAGCAAGCTTTATTGCGTTTCTTCTCCTCTAGCTCTCGTGGTCATCCCCTTTTATTATCCCCTGTCTCCTCCCCCGTACCTCCCATGGGCGGGCGAGCTCCTCCCAAGTGCCTCCCCGTGGGTGGAGCCAGCCTGTTACCAGGGCCATCCCAGTACCCCACAAGGGGGCAGGTTCGGACCCTCAGGCGTCTCACGGTCCTCACGGGGGACCCCGGTCCAGAGCTGTCCCCCAACATTCAGGCAAAGTGAACAGGCCAGAAAGAAACAGGCCAAGACAGGAGTGTCAGGAGTCCCATGCTAGAGAAACCTTCAAGAGAAGCATCACTGTGACTAGATGAGCCAGTAGCTTCCTTATCCAAGGAGCCAGAGACCATGTAGGAACCCTGTAAGCCCAGGCAACAGCAGAACAGAAGTGTACTGTAATCAATCAGGAGCCAGACTAGAGCCACACCTTTAGATGATATCAAGGATTTTTCAGAGCCCTATAGTTATAATTTTACAACTTCCAAATTTCTTAAATATGCAAGAATTATAACAACTTTCACCAATGATAAGAGGAGGCATGTCTCCTTACAAATAGAAATAGATAGAAGTGCTTCTCACAGATCCTTACACATAACCAGTATTCTTTGAGAATTCACTCATGAAATGAATGATCAAGCTCTTTTTGGCGTTGAAACATCAGTTTTTCAGCTGTCTTTCTTCATGACCTCATGCTGCCCTCATTTCCTCTTGGACTCTGTAGGTTATTTTAGGGGTTGCCAAATTCTCTCCATGAAATTTTCTCTGCCAGTGGCTGGTATTGGTGAATGAATTTCTGTTATGACTCCCATTAGCATGAATCTGGAGTGTGACTGAGTTAGCTTAAAAAGTGAAAGAACAAGCATTTCTCAAGCTCTCTCATAATTACACCTGTACCTCTCTCTGTAGTGTCCAGAAAAAATGTTGCAATAAGAAATACCATACAGATGCAAAGTAATAACCATGTTCTGGTTGTATTTTCTTTCTTATAGGCTTTATCATTCTTAGCAAAGGCACAATGTTCTTAGCTAATGGTCCTTTATGTTCTAACTCCATCTTTGCTTTTCCTACTTTTCCTATTTTCTAATTTATTATTAAACTAGGATATCTAACATCTCTGTAAAAATTCATAAGCTTTAAAAAATTGTTGTGTTTTGGATTGTTTGGCTAGGGCGACCACATTAATCATCTTGATTGCCTTGATTCTTGATGTAGTAAGTCAACCACAATGCTATATTGGGCTGCCTTTAGGAACTACCCTAGTACTTGAGGTTTCTGTAGAGATATGGGAGAGAAATGATTCACATAGCCTGGGTGTAGTTGAAATGGGGTATTGCCAAGCTATTCAGAATACTAATCAAGATTCTGAGGTCACTGTGAGGTTGGATATGATTAAATTAGTGTTGCTTCTTGGATTTTTAAAAATCATTTTACTCTGATAAATCTGACTTTGAAATTGCATGGCCTAGTAGGTGTTTTGGCAGTAGATAATATAGGTATTATTTTGTTTGAGCATCTACAGTAAGCCTGCAGTCTACTCAGGCAAATATCTATTATTGTATAATGTAGGATCTGATATTTTAGAAAGGTAGATATTTTACTTGTAGGACCTAAGCAGAGTTAGGTTAACTTTAATAAGTTAAAATACTTGGTTCTGCTAGTGAAAGGCAGCTAAATGGTACAGTGTATATAGTGTGGGACTTGGAGACAGGAAGACGAGTTCAAATCCTACCTTAGACATTTAACCAACTGCCATATTCTGGGCAATTCACTTACTGTCTCTTAGCTTCCATTTCCTCGTCTGTAAAAAGAAGTTAATAATAGTACCTACTTCACCAGGAAATTTTTAGTAATTATTATTGAGAGGAACAAATGAAATAGCATCAATACTTTACAAACTTTAACACTACTTTGTAGATACTAGCTGTTATTATCGTTGTTCTTCCTGCTACTTATTATTATTTATCCACTAACCAACTGTGTTACTTTGGTCAAGTCTTTGCCCTTCCTCAGCCTCTATTTCCCCAATTGAGATTCTATGACTTTTATAAAATTAGGCAAGTCCCAGATGGGATTGCCAAAAAAAAGTCATTAAAAAATTGGAAAACTATGTTCTTTGGTTGATAGTGCTGAGAATCCTCTGTTATTTAAAATCCTTCACAACCTCGCCCCAAATTACCTTTCCAGCCTTATTATTACTTCTCTTCCAATGGCCTCTGATCTAGCCAAACCAACCTTGTTATCCTCACACATGGCCCCCTACTTTCCTTCTCCATGGCTTTGCATTGATTGTTCCTCATGCCTGAAATGCTTTTCCTCCTCACACCTACCTCACAGAATTCCTTCTGTCAAGATTCAACTGTTCCATCTTCTACCAAAAACCTTTCCTAGTCTCCTTAGTGGCTAGTGCTCTCTCTCCCTAAACTTATTTTAGTGCAAAATAAATTTGCATTTATTTTGTATTTATTCTTCATAGACTTAATATATGTAGGTATTCGTGATAAAATATAAGTTCACTGAGAGCAAGAACTGTTCTATTTTTGTTGTGACTAGAAAGTTACAAACTCTCACCCATTCTACCAAATTAGGAGGATGTAAAGTATAGCCCTGGTGATGGATGGGACTGTGTCAGCTGAGTAAAGAGAAGTCTACCACCTAAAGGCTTCCATTGGGTGCTGAAGTCTTTGCCTGGGATGACAAATGAAACCAATAAAATTACAAAATGACCCTCGGTCTTGCACATCACCCTAACACACTCTGCAGGGTTAGTGATAGTGATGTAATGACTGCAAAGAAATGGTACACAAGGTTCTAAGAATCAGCATTTTTTAAATGGCCACAAACAGCAATTCAACTTTTCTTCCTCTAAATGTATATCTTTATCCAGAGACCAAGAAGATTACATGGCACTGGAAGATCTGAATTGTATTCCCATTGACATTCCCAGTATATATGAAACTTGAAGGTATAAGTTCTAGCTGAGTAGTTTAAAAAGATAAGAAAAGATAAGATAAATAGGTAAGATGTTTACATTCAAATTTACTTATTTATTTTTAGTTTTCAGCATTCACTTTTATAAGATTTTGAGTTCTAAATTTTTCTCCTCTCCCCCTCCCCAAGACAGCATGCAATTTGATATATGTACAATAATGTTAAATATACATGTATAATAATATTAAACATATTTCCACATTAGTCATTTTATGAAAGAAGAATCAGAACAAAAGGGAAAAACCATGAGAAAGAGAAAAAAAGAGTATGCTTTGATCTTCATTCAGATTCCATAGTTCTTTCTCTGGATGTGGATAACATTTTCCATCGTGAGTCTTTCGGAATTGTCTCAGATGATTGCATTGCTAAGAAGAGCTAAGTCTAAGAAAGTCAGTTGTCGCACAATGTTGCTGTTACTATACAATGTCCTCCTGGTGCTCCTTACTTCATTCACCATAAGATAAGCTTCTTTTTTTTTTTAAAGGAGCTGATGATTGGTTTTGCTGAGTCCCAAAGTCAACAACAAATAGCATTTTTTAACTTCTTTCACTTTACCATGCTCATGATGAACTAAAGCAAAGAGACCAGAAAAGATTGCATTTCCAAGACTTTTCTTTCCATTATGAACTAATGGTGAAATATGCAGGTTCAGGATCCTTCTAGAACTAAGATCTACCCAGCTAAGTCAACATGCACCTTGACACTTGATAGTTTCTAGGTGGAAACAGAAACAGGGAAGATAACAAAAAAAAATAAATTGTTAAACATAACACACCATACCTATGGACGTATATGTATACTTTCTTTAAGAATAAGGTCAAAAGGCAGCAGACACTTTTACCAAAGCTTACATATAGGAAGCAACCAATGAACAGCGTCAGTGTTCTTAGAAGACTGTTTCCATTCATATCCTCAGTTAATTAGAGCAAAGGTCAAAATGAACAACACATTAGGAAATAGGACAAATGAATGAAAGAGTGAAAATACATTTAGTAAGCAATTACGACATGCCAAGTACTATGCTAAATTCTGGAATACAGATACAAAACTAATGCAATCTCCTCAAGGAGTTTACATTCCAGTAGGGGGAACAGCACATGTAGGGGAGTTAATGAACATGCCCTTTCCAAAAACAACTGGAAGTATTGATTTAGTCGGGAGACAGGAGAGAGGATACATAGGTGGTGGCAGGTCATGTGTCGAGAAGATGGCTGGGGTGCAATGTGAAGTACGACTGAGGATGGCTTCATATAGTAGATTATGTAATTCAGTGAATCAACAAGCATTTATTAAGCATTTACTCTGTATGAGGTACTCTGCTGGACACTAGAAATACAACGAAAAGCAAACTTTCTTTTTCTGCCTTCAAGGAGTATGCTTTCTAGGGAACAAGATATAAATTCTTAGGTACATATAATACGTACACAATAAATGTAAGTACGTATATGTATATATGTATAAATGCCCCCTTGCCTAAGCTTATTGGTTTCCCTGGCTTCCATATAAATATGATTTTGATGGAAACTAATGGGAAGGAAATTTGGGAGACCAAGTGTGTGTGTGTGTGTTTGTCCTTTGTTGCCAAAGAAGACCATGCCATCAAAGAAATGATGACATGACTTGCACTTGACTTTGTTTTTGAGTGAGGGAAGGCTGTGCAGGTCACCAGCCTCACTTCTCCTCCAGAGCCATCTGAATTCAGTGACCAAATATTCATCAGGATGACTGGGGATGACCCAGGATGAGGAAACCGGGATTAAGTGACTTGCCCAAAGTCACACAGTTAGTGAGTGTCAAGTGTCTGAGGTGAGATTTGAACTCAGGTCCTCCTGACTCCTGCTCTGGTGCTCTATCCACTGTACCGCCTAGTTGCCCAGGAGACCAAGAGGCATAGGTGAAGGGGCAGAGCATTCAAGGACTGGGGGAAAGCTAATGTAAAAGCATGGGAAGATGGAACATTATGTTTGATGAACTCCAAGTAGGCCAGTGTACCTGGCATGGAAGGGAGTAAAATGTGGAAAGACAAGAAAAGTAAGAAGGTTCCAAGTTATAAAGAGATTTAAATGTCAAAAAAAGGACTTTATATTTGATCTTGAAAGTAATAGGATAACTCAAGTCCAGGGCATAGTCTCAGGTGGTCTGGTGTTCCTACACCAGACTGTAAGTCAGGATAAATGGCAAGACGATGGCTGCAGTAGAACATGAGGAGAAAAAGGTGGGAGGAGAAACACTGTGGCTGTCCTCAATGCCTGGAATGCTCTGCCTCCTCACCTCTGTAAGTCCCAATTAAAATCCCATTTTCTGCAGGAAGGCTTTCCCAACCCTTCTTAATTCTAGTACCTTCCCTTCATTCATTATTTCCTATTTATCCTATATATACCTTGCTTGTTTGCATTTGTTTGTCTTTCTGTTAGATTGTGTGCTCCTTGAGGACAGGCACTGGCTTTTGCCTCTTTTTGTGTCCCTTATGCTTAGCACAGTACCTATCATATGGTAGGTGCTGAATAAATGTTTATTGATTGATAGATCATGTAAGCCTGATTTGAACAAGCTTTTGTCTATGAAAAATGAGAAATGGATAAAAATAAAGATATTGTCTGTGATTATCACTATTTCTTAGAGAAGTTTAATGAGCGCAAAACAAATTGTCAAAGTAAGGAAGCTAAAAGATCCCCCAAACTACTTCGGACAGTAAATTATTCTCAAAAAATAAGAAGATATTCTAACTCCCTTTATGAGACAAAAATAATCTTAAAAACCTCAACTATAGAAGGAAATTATAAACCAATATTACTAAATTATAAGTAAAATTAAAGCAAAGAGACAACAGTAACATATTCAAAAAATCATCCACTCTAATTTAGATTTATGCCAAAGAAGATAATCATAATAAAAATAAGAACATTTAAAACTACATGATCATGTCAAATAGGTGCAGAAAAAATACTGACAAAGTATAAGACCTATTTATGTTGAAAAAACTATAGATCACAGGCACCGAAGAAGCATTTTTAATATGACAAAAGATTGCATATGTGAGTGGTTGAGAGTAAGGAGTCAAAGATGACACCAAGGTTAAATGCCTGGATGACTTCCCTTGGTAATAAATAATAAATTTGGGAAGAAAGGAATGTTTGGGAAGAAAGAAAGATAATGAATTCTGGTTTGGACATGTTGAATTTAGATGCCTACTGCATGTCCAATTTGTGACATCTAAAAAAGCAGTTGGTTATACAAGACTGGAGCTCAGGAGGGAGATTAGAGCTGGATATGGAATCTTGGTGGCACAGTGGATAGAGCGCCAGGCCTAGAGTCAGGAAGACTCATCTTCCTGAGTGCAAATCTGGCCTCAAATACTTACTAGCTGTGTAACGCTGGGCAAGTCATTAACCCTGCTTGCCTCATTTTCCTCATCTGTATAATGAGCTGGAGAAGAAAACGGCAGTATCTTTGCCAAGAAAACCCCAAATATAGTCATAAAAAGTCAGACACTGATGAAATGCTTGAACAACAACATGGAATCTTGGAATTGTTTTTGTAAGCATGATAATTGAATCCATGGAAGCTGATGAGATCATCAAGCAAGACAATAAAGAGAGAAGAGTGACCAGGACAGAGCCTAAATGGCTTCCATGTAATTGGTTGTCATGTCCTAGTTGAAGATGTAGTAAAGGGGACTGAAAAGTGGTCTGACAAGTAGAAGGAAAACCAGGAGAGAGTAGCAGCATAAAACACTAGAGGAGAGACTTTTCAGGAAAAGATGTTGATGATTGACAGCTGCAAAAAGGTCAAGAAGGATGATTGAGAAAAGCCATTCAATTTGTCCATTTAAAGGTCATTGCTAACTTTAGAGAATCAACTGAGAGAAGAGGATGCAGAAGCACCTCATGTAGGCAACTTTCACAAAGAGTTTAGCCAAAAAGGGGAAGAGCTGTAGGATGATAGTAGGAAGGATCAGATTGGAGAGTATTATCTGTGATTTTTCCTTCTTCACCTTTCATATATAATCAGTAACCAAGTCCTCTCCAATATCTGTCCATAACACCTCTCTCAACCTTACGCTTTCTGGCCCTCACTAACACCTGCCTCGACTACTGCAATGGCTATTTCCATCTCTACTGTCCCTTTCCTCAATATAGTCTTCATATTGCTGCCAACCTAATCTTCTTTATTGATATATCTGTCTATATCTGTCACTTTTCTGTGGAAAAATCTCCACTGCCTTTCTATTATCGCCTTGACACAATTTAGAATTCTTTGGCATTCAAAGCTTTCCAAAGTTTGGTGAAAATCTACCTCTCCAGCCTTATTCCATATTACTCTTCATATACTACATATTGCAACCAAAATTATTCTCAGTTCTCGGAATAATCTTGGACTTATTTTTGCTCATGTTATTTCCTATACCAGCAATATTTTCTCACCCCTTTTCAAGTGCTAGAATCCCAGCATATTCTTTTATTCCTCCTTCTTTTTGAAGAATACTTTTATTGGTGCCTCTTATCTTTGCTTCAGTCATTTCTAGAAAAACCTCTTTTCCCTTCCCCCATTTACCTTCTCTCATAACAAAGAAAAACTACAAAGCAAAAATACCTAATAGGAGCATCATGTGATAATGTGTATATGACATTAGTCTCCATCTCTCTGAGTCCATTGTTTAAAGGACAACTCAAGTGCTACCTTTTCCATGAAGACTTCCTTGGATTTTAGTTTTTATTTTAATCATGTATTTATCATGTGATATTTCATATTACATCTTTATGTGTAGGGACTGTGACTTTTTATCACTCCCAACCTATAGCACAGAGCTCTATACATAGTCGGTACTATATAAATGTCTGGTACTATTACTGAAGAGAAATTGGGCTTATAAAGTTATAGAATTTGGAGCAAAAAGGACTTTAGAGGTCATCAAGTTTGGGACTTCTTAACCTTTTTCCACTTGCGCCTCCTTTTCAGTGTGGCAGCTCTCTTTGGTGATGCGTGGCCTTTGGTGTTGCATGTGTTCAGAACCAAGGTTGCAGTGAAGTTGCTTATTGCAACAGGAGCAAGTGGGCCAGAAACACCTGGCATTCATTATGCGTTTGACTTTGAATTAATTTTTAGTTCTTGCACATTGAGAAATCTTTTACCATTGCCAGATTTTTCATGACCCACAGTTTAAGAAGCTCTGATCTAGTTCAATCTTGCTTTCCAGGTGGGGAAACTGAAGCACAGATAATCAAAATGTTTTGCCAAAAAATATTAATAAGGGCAGAGCCAAGATTCCAACCCAGGTCTTTTGAATCCAAATCTGTTGGCTCTTTCCATTTACACAGGCTATACCCAGGACTACAGGCTTCCTTCTCTGTAGCCCCAGAGGGCAACCCTAAACTAGATAAATGTTTCCCACTTTTGGGTCGATAGAGGTAAAAACAAAATGCTTTGAGCTTTCCAAAAAATGGAATAGGCCTCTCTGTGAGTAAGGTAGTAACTTTCTGATCCTTGGGTGTGTTCAAACAGGAACTATAGGGCCAGGTTTAAGAAATGGAGTAGAAGAGATTCCTACAGGATGAGGGAGGTTGGATGAGAATCTCTTTTTGTTCTAAAGAATTTTTTAATTGCCTTTAGCACTTAACTTGTTTTTGCCCAGCAAGTAAGTGCCCAGGAAATATCAGTTGATTGATTAAATGTTACTCATCAGTTGTAAGAGTCCAAAGGGCAGGGATCCTGTGATATTCATATTGGTGTTCCTAACATAATAATAATAAGTAACATTTATAGAGAGCTTCAAAATATTAAAAGGTAGGTGCTAATATTATCCCCATTTTATGGATGAGAAAACTGGGACAGACTGTTTTTAAGCTATTTACCCAAGATCACACAGCTAAGAAGTGTTGGAGGATGGATTTGAACTCAGGTCTTCCTTCCTGATACTGGGCCCAGCATTGTATGGGCTGCACCATCCAGCTGCCTCTACATCTGCCTAACATTGTGCTTTGCAGATACAAATCTCTAAGTGAATTTTGGATGAATGAATAAATGAATGAAATGAATAACTTCGAATGAATGAATAGCTCAGCAATATTTATCATGCAAATTACTTGCTAAACTTATCACCTTAACTTTGAACTTTGCTCTTGTCAAGTCTTTGTCATATAGGCTTAGATTGTTGTTTGTCCTTCATTCTTGAAGAGGACCGTGACATCAGGAAGATGATTCCATGACTTGCAGTGAACTGGATTTAAGTGAGGGAGGGCTGTGCAAAGTCACCAGCCTCACTTTCTCCTCTGGAGCCATCTGGGTCCAGTGGCAAGATATAGATCAGGATGACTGGAGATCGCCTCCATAGGCTTAGAGCATGTTACTGGAAGTATAGAAAATTAGCTGCATATATTACCTTTTATTTGCATAGATCTCATTTAAATATTTCATTTAATTTTATGAAACTTTTAAATATGCCATTTCCCCCAAGCATATTTAAAACGTAACCTAATGAATGGCTGAAGGGTGGATGCCTGAGAATTTTACTTTTGTCTTTCCCCTACATGCCTTGTAGGCATCTGCTTCCTGTTTGAAGAGAGTAAGTTTCAGAACTAACAACTCTCCTAATTACCTGGGGTGTCACCTTTAAACGCCGTGAGTCATTGCTTTTCCCTTCACAATCTTACCAGATTTCTTTTCAAAGCATTATCAACCTTGTTGTGGGCTTAAATTTGCTAAAGCCAGGAAGCATTTATCATGTCAATTAAGAGTTAATCTGCTTCTTTTGTATATGTATGTTCTAAGGGTGTGGGCACATTTTTCTTTAAAATATAATACCAAATTATATGACAAAGAAAATTTAAGTAGTTATCAACATAAACTTTCAAACCGAGACCATGCCCTAGGACTTGAGCTGTCCTATTACCTCCAGGATCAAATAAAGTCCTCTGTTTGTCATTTGTATCTCTTTATAATCTGGATCCTTCTTCCTTGTCTTCCCACATTTTACGCCCCTCTGTGCCAGGTACACTGGTCTACTTGGAGTTCCTCAAACATGATGTTCCATCTTCCTAGGTCTTTGCATTGGCTGTCTCCCAATCCTTGAGTGCTGTGTTCCTTCACCTATGCCTCTTGGTCTCCTTGGTTTCCATCAAAACCACATCCATACGGAATCCAAGTAAACCAATAAGCAAAAGCATGGAGGCATTTGTATCTATATTGTATACATATATAGTATATACCTAATAATTTAAACCTTGTATCCTCTGCAAAGAAAGGAAAATGGTACATTTTCTCAATGGAATTACTTTTTAAAAGTTTTATTAGTTAATTTATTTTTAGTTTTCAACATTCATTTCCACAATATTTTGAGTTCTAAATTTTCTTTCCATCTCTCCCCTCCCCTCCAACCCAAGATGGCATGCATTCTGATTACCCCTTGCCCCAATCTGCCCTCCCTTCTATCACCCCCCCACCCCCACTCTTATCCCCTTCCTGCTTACTTTCTTGTAGGGCAAGATAGATTTCTATACGCCATTGCCTGTGTATCCTCTTTCCCAGTTGCATGTGAAAACATTTTTTAAGATTTGTTTTTAAAACTTTGAGTTCCAAATTCTCTCCCTTCCCTCCCCACCCACCCTCACTGAAAAGGCAAGAAATTCAACTTAAGTTATACATGTATAGTTATGCAAAACATTTCCATAATAGTCAGGTTGTGAAAGACTAACTACATTTCCCTCCATCCTGTCCCACCTCCCATTTATTCTATTTTCTTCTTTGACTCTGTCCCTTTTCAAAAGTGTTTGCTTCTGACTATTCCCCCCCTGCCTCCAATCTGTCCTCCCTTCTATCATTCCTCCCCTCCCCTTATTCACTTACCCCTTACTTTCCTGTAGGGTAAGATACCCAATTGAGTGTGTATCTTATTCCCTCCTTAAACCAAATCTGATGAGAGCAAGGTTCACTCATTCCCTCTCACTTCCCCCCTTTTCCCCTCTATTGTGAAACTTTTCTCTTGCCTCTTTTACATGAGATAGTTTACACCATTCTCTCTCTTTCTTTTTCCTTCTCCCAATATATTCCTCTTTCACCTTTTGGTTTTATTTTTTAGATATCATCCCTTCATATTCAACTCACCCATGTATTTATGTATATATGTATATGTGTATATATAGTGTATATACATATATACATACATACATATATAACATACATACATACACACACATTTATATTTCCGCCAACTACCCTAATACTGAGAAAGATCTCATGAGTTACAAATATCAATTTTTCATGTAGGAATGTAAGCAATTCAACTTTAATAAGTCCCTTATGATTTCTCTTTCCTGTTTACCTTTTCATGTTTCCCTTGATTCTTGTGTTTGAAAGTCAAATTTTCTATTCAGCTCTGGTCTTTTCATCAAGAATGTTTGAAAAACCTCTATTTCATTGAAATGTACTTTTTTCCCCTGAAGTATTATACTCAGTTTTGCTGAGTAGGTCATTCTTGGTTTTAATTCTAGCTCCTCTAACATCTGGAATATCACATTCCAAGCCCTTTGATCCCTTAATGTAGAAGCTGCTAGATCTTGGGTTATCCTGATTTTATTTCCACAATACTCAAATTGTTTCTTTCTCACTGCTTGCAATATTTTGTCCTTGACCTGGGAACTCTGAAATTTGGCTACAATATTCATAGAAGTTTTCTTTTTGGCATCTCTTTCAAGTGGCAATTGGTGGATTCTTTCAATTTCTATTTTACTCTCTGGTTCTAGAATATCAGGGCAGTTTTCCTTGATAATTTCTTGGAAGATGATGTCTAGGCTCTTTTTTTGGTTTTCAGGTAGTCCAATAATTTTTATATTATCTCTCCTGGATCTATTTTCCAGGTCACTGGTTTTTCCAATGAGATATTTTACATTGTCTTCTATTTTTTCATTCTTTTGGTTCTGTTTTATAATTTCTTGGTTTCTCATAAAGTCATTAGCTTCCATTTGCTCCATTCTAATTTTGAGAGAATTATTTTCTTCAGTGAGCTTTTGGACCTCCATTTCCACTTGACTGATTCTGCTTTTTTAAGGCATTCTCTTCATTGACTTTTTGAACCTCTTTTGCCATTTGGCAGAAGTCTATTTTTTAAGGTGATATTTTCTTCAGTATTTTTTAGGTCTCCTTTAGCAAGCTGTTGACTCATTTTTCATGATCTTCTTGCATCGCTCTCATTTCTCTTCCCAGTTTTTCCTCTACTTCTCTTACTTGATTTTCAGAATCCTTTTTTGAGCTTTTCTGTGGCCTGTGACCAATTCATATTTTTCTTGGAGGCTTTGGACGTAGGAGCTTTGACTTTGTTATCTTCTTCTGGCTGTATATTTTGATCTTCTTTGTCACCAAAATGAGATTCTATAGTCTGAGGTTTTGTTGGGGTTTTTTTTTTAGCACTATTTGATCATCTTCCCAGCCAAATACTTGACTTTTTAACTCTTTGTCAAGGTAGGACTCTGCTTCCAGTGGAAGCAGGGGGGGTGGGGGGTAGGAGTGTACTCGTCCCAGGCTTCAGGAGTTTTGTATCAGCTGTTGTATCAGCTGTTTGCCCCCACCATCTGTGGGCCCAGAGCTCATGGAAGCAATGGCCACTGCTACAGCCACCTCCCCCTACCCTGGGGCTGGGACCAGACCCCCCACCGGACTCTGCTTCTCTTTCATCCAGGTCCCACAGAGTTTTCCCACTGACCTTCTATGCTGTCTTGGGAGTTTGTGGGTTGAGAATCCAGAAACTGCCACAGCTGCCAGAGATCCAGTCCCCTGAGGTCTGCTCTGGATCTGTCTGTGCTGGTGCAGCCCATGCTAGATTGCTCTCTGCTCCCAGCCCAGTGTGATATACCTTTCCTGTCAGCCTTCCTTAAAAGGAACTTAATAAATGTTTATTGGTTAACTGTAGATTGATTCAGGCATAATCTTACAATTTTGCACAATTAGAAGTAGAGGTATAGTTTGCTGTCAGGGATTTAGTTTGTACTGAATGTAAATACCAGTATTTCTTATGGGAAATAAATGATCTGCCTTATGATATGGTTTTCATTTTGTTGAAAAGAGGGGATGCGTGGAAATATGTTTAATATGATTGTACACGTGTACCCTATATCAGATTGCGTGTCATCTTGGCAAGTGGGGAGGGGAAGGAGGCAGGAAGAAAAAAATTTGGAATCAGTGTGGGAGGACTATTTCTGATAGACTAAGCCCTTCACAGCAATGCAAGGACCTAAAACATTCCCAAAGGACTCGAGGCAAAATGCCATCCACATTCAGAGAGAGAACTATGGAATCAGAACATAGAATGAAGCAGACTATTTTCTCTTGTATTGTTTTGCTTTGTTTTGTTTCTTTCATGGTTTCTCCCATTCATTTTAATTCTTCTCTGCAACATGAGTAATGTGAAAGTATGCTAAATAAGAATGTATGTGTAGAACTCATATTTTTTTTAAGTGGGGATGATCCAAACTCTGGGGATATAAAGCAATTATTTTATGACAATCTACTGTTCCATGATATCTATGGATATAAAACTGGGAGGGTTTCCTAGAAAGTCACTCTTTTAGGGCTTTGTTTCCCTACCTTATTCCCACATTATGCTTGTATTTTGTCAGCAAAAAAGGAAAGCAGCTGAGGATTAGGGGTAGAATGTCTCATTGAGACAGAAGACAAAAGAATAAAACTGGAACAAATCAACTTCCTGCAAGTCTTCATCTAAAATGTAGGCTTTTAATAGTCTTCAGATATCACATAACTCTTGCAAACAGGAAATCCTTTCCAACAACTCATTGCGATTCATTCTGTTGTAACCTTTTCCTTCTTAATAATTCCCTGGGAACTTACCACCATACCACCATATGTTGGCTGTATCATAGAGTTATAAAATCTTATAGTTGGAAAGAACCTCAGAGGCCATTTAGGTCAGTTGTCTCCTTTCAAATGTGAGAAATTAAGTGACTTTCCTAAAAAACAACCAATGAATTAGTGGCCGATCTAAGAGTAGAATGAGCTGGCCCTCACTCAGTCTTATGTACCATATTACATGCACTGCCTTTCATGTAATTAAAAGGTCATACTATATCAAACTTCAACCTTCTTTTCTTCCAGTGAAATAGTCTCAAATTATTTAGTTTTTCCTATTTCCTAGTGCTTTATCTGACTTCTTTCTTTTATTACATTGCATTAAAAAATTAGAGAGGATTATGAGTTGTATATATCTTCAAATGCTACCTATGTATTGAGTTATCTAAAAGATGAAGGCAATAAATTTTGATAACTTTTTCTAGGAATTTCTTAAACGAAGGGGAAATATAACATAGCTTGAGGGGATGGTAATGTTGTATGAAGGTTTTTTCTGTTTTTTCTTAAAGACAAGGGGGATTCAGACCTATTTTTAAGGAGTTTCAAAGCATTATAAAACCTCAGAGATAGAAGGCATCTCAGAGGTCATCCAGTGCAACCCAAACCTGAACAAGAATTCCCCACTATAACATAACTAACAAGTGATCATCCAGTCTTTGAAGATCTTCTCTGAAGGAGAACCCACTACCTCCAAAGGAACTCATTCTAGTTTTAAATAGCTTGGTTGGGGAGTTTTTCCTTAATCAGTCCCATTTGCCTCCTTGAACTTTGCACCCTTGTTTCTAGGTCTGCTGTGTAGGGATATGGAAATCATGTCTAATCCCTCTTCCAGATCATAGCTTTTCAGATATTAGAAGACTATTCTTTTCTTCTCTTAGTCTTCCTTTCTTTAGGCTCAATACACCACCGCCCCAACCCTAAACAGTATGAACAATTACGTTCCTTTTAAAATTAGAGCTCAAAGCGATTTGAAACAATTGTTACACAGTCATTTGGACAAATTCCTAACCGCTAAAAATTAGTGCATTTCTAATGGAAACTGAACATTAATATCACAGGTTCCATTTCTCCTGTAAAATGAAGGGTTTGGACTAGGTAATTAGTGATCCCTTCTAAGATCCTATCATTCTGTCAGTTAAGAAAATGAAGTGGGAACTTTTCAGAACAGTGGTGGGCTCCTTATAAGTCATAGGCTGATTCCATTTTAATCGCAGGTTCATTGCAGAAGAATCTACTGCTGCTGGAGAAAAGTGTGTCCTCACAGACAGCCCTACCTGGATCATCGACCCTATTGATGGTACTTGCAATTTTGTACACAGGTATGCATAAGATTGTGAGGAATCTTAAATTCCTATTTGAAATTCCTTTTTATAATAGTGGTTTCATTCCTAGAAGTAGTATTTTTTTAGACTGAAATGTGTGAACAAAAAATTTATAAATTACAGTCCGAATACCATTGATGTAATTTGTTTAAGGAACATTTGCCATCATGAGTGACTCTCTTAGTGGTTAGGAAGAAAATGCTCTCTATGATTGTTTAAAACCTATTGTGTCAAGATATTTAAAAGAGATGTAGTCACTATAATAAATCACCCATTTGAGTGTGTTCGTTGTTGATCATGGTGATGGTGATGATGATGATGATGATGATGATGATGATGATGATGATGAATTTCACAATAACAAAGAAGATGTTTAAGAGAAAAATGAAAAAAATCAACATTCTAATGTTGAAAAATGAATGACATTTAGCACAGTTTATCTAATTAGAGAAATAGATATTAAATTTAGAAAATAGGTAATTTGGAAAAGCATAATCCAAATGTCATTTATGACTTTTTATAGATAAACATATTAAATTTCTGCAAACAAAAATCCAAAGATTTTTTTTTAAAAAAGGACGAAATCATTCCAAAAGTTTATTGTGTTGATCTAAGTAACACAGTATCAGACCAGGAGCAGAAGTCTTAAAGATATGAACAAGCTCTATGATAAAAGTAAAATAACTGGAGATGGGAAGTTGAATAGATGTTTATTAAGCCTGGGCTAATCCAGAATGAAAAGACATCATAGTTCTAGTGTACTCTGTGACAACTGGCTTGAAAGAGCAAAGACACCCCCAATGCCACAAAGAGGCCCCTGGTATAGTGGAAAGAGCTCTGGACTAGAAGTTAGGAAACCTATAAGTGATTCTCACTTTTACTAGCTATGTGACCTTAACCACTGAGTTTCTGTCTCTCCACCTACAAAATGTTTATCATAGGATCATAGATTAATAAAATGGAAGAGACCTTTAAAAGTCATGTAATCTAACCATATTTCATTTTGAAGGGGAGAAAAATGAAGCCTGGAGAAGCTAATTATATATTTAAGTTTATTATATTTAAAAGGAATAGCAAATTGTACATTATAGATTTGTACATAATTGCGCTTAATAGATTCGCAGGTTCATGTGCAATCTTTTTTATTAAACTATGTTATGGAACTGCTTGTTTTATTCCCTAAATTAAAAATAAAAGACATTTAAAAAAATAAAACTGACTTATCTAGCTGGAAAGTACATCTGCCAAATTTAAGTGATAATACTAACTATAGTGCTTTTAAGGTTTGCAGAGCACCTTACGTAAACATTATTTTGTTTGAGCCTCACAAAAATGCCATTAAGTAGGAACTTGTGGTCTTGTCACCATTTTATAGATGAGAAAACTGACACACAAAGAAGTTAACACAGTTTGTAACAGAATCAAATTCAAAACAGATTATTTCTGACTCCAAGTCCATTGCAATCTACCATTCCACGCTACTTCTAAATAGGTCCTATACTGAGTGCTCAAAAACAAGACGTAGCACTACCAGATGGAAGCCAATCTGAACTGTAGATGCAAAACTGGTTCCATTGAACCAGTGTTGTGCTTGCAGATTTAACCCTATATTATTTTATTCAAATATAAAACAT
Organism: Notamacropus eugenii; assembly: GCF_028372415.1. Taxonomy (NCBI): domain Eukaryota; kingdom Metazoa; phylum Chordata; class Mammalia; order Diprotodontia; family Macropodidae; genus Notamacropus; species Notamacropus eugenii. Next base: position 230,331,955 of record NC_092875.1, on the reverse strand, counting down.
AATGGATGGAGGGTGTGGCATTAGAAGCAAGAAGACCTGTAGTCAAGCCCTGTCTCTGACATGTAACAGCTATGCAAAATTAGGAGAATCATGTAACCTTTCAATATTCTAGGCAACTCCCTAAGATTAAGATTACATTCCACTCATTTTTAGGTGCATTTTCATAACATGAGTCATTTATCATCAAATTGTTTGACTATTAATCTATCCATAGGCATTTTTACAATTTACATCTGGAACTTTGTTATACTAAATTTTCAGAACTCAACTCAATTTAGCAAACTTTTATTAAACACTATGTATAGGGCACTGTTCTAGGTGCCATGAAAAAGATGCTGCCTCCGAAGAGTTTACATTTATGCATAATGATGGATGAATAAAAAAAGATACATTTAGAGGTCTTTGTATTCTAGAACCCAGACTTCTAGACCGTCTTGTTTAAGGAAGTAACTTGGAGGGAGAGAGAGCTTCAGAATCCAGGCATGAGCTGAATTTAGGGATTTGTAGACAACTAAAAGGTGATTAAAAACTATGGCTATATGAATTATACTGGTCCAAAGACTTCCAAAATACTTTTGGTGATTCATTTGTAAGATTTCCATCCTTTTTAGTGATCACTGAGATTGAGACATTGATAGGCAGGTTTCTCAGGATTGGCATTTAAATAATGGCTTTAGTTTTCAACAGTCTTCTGGGAAGATATTATGCTTTATTGGCAAAAATATTTTTATTACCAAACATGGGCTTGGTTTGTTTTTTTTCTTAATTTAATTCAGTTATTCCTAACCTGTTCTAGACTTGCAGCCCTAAATTAGACACTGGCAAGATTTTGAACTCCTAAGGCCTAATAGGAAGTTAAAAATAGATAATACTAATTTTAATTTGTGAAATTCATGTTTATCAATGATTAATCAAAGGCCTTAAACACAAAAATCTATGATATAAAATAAGGGGGTCAATCTTGACACAACTTGGCTGATGTGCAGGTTGTGTGTGAGACACAGCTTGGGTCTCTGGCTTCTTAGGATACCAGCAAAGTATTAAATTCATAGAGCTACTGACCAATGACCCATCTCAAGGATTATTGTGACTGAAGGAAGCAGGATGGAATTTTATCACTCCTATTGTTGTGGTTGGGTAATGGCTGATCCCAGAGCAGGTCTCTTTTCCTGCCTGGTACCTCTCAACCCAGAAAACTTCTTCATTCACTCCCTATCCACTTAAAGAGTTTGGAAATTTTGTCTCTTTTTGCTATTGAAGATCTGTCTTGGCATTTCATTGGGATATGATCCAAGACTGGGAGATTTAAATAAGTCATCCCTAAATGGCTCCTGCAGTTGTGGTCTTTTGGTTCTTGTAACAAACAGTAACTCACACAGGATCAGTCAGTCAGTCAGTTAATACTTATTACAGGCTCACTATGTGCCAAGCACTATGCTAAGAACTGAGTATACAAAGAAAGACTAAAGACAGTGCCTTGTCTCAAGGATACTACTGTTTATGATTTATAGCTAGAAGAAATATTAAAGATCATCTGGTTCAACTCCCTTCATTTTACAAATGAGGAAACCAAGGGCCAAAACAGTGACTTGACCAAGGTCACATAGATTCTCAGTAGCAAAGCTAAAATTTGAACGTAGGTCCACTGACTCCAAATCCACCACTCTTTGCTCACTGCCTCATAATCTAATAAAAACTTGGGTAATTGATAAAAAAGGGCAGCTGGGTGGAGCAGTGGATAGAGCGCTGGGCTTAGAGTCAGGAAGACTCATCTTCTTGAGTTTAAATCTGACCTCAGACGCTTCCTAGCTGGGTGACTCTGGGCAAGTCACTTAATACTGTTGGCCTCAGTTTCCTCAACTGTAAAAATGAGATAGAAAAGGAAATAGCAAACCATTCAATAGCTTTGCCAAAATAATCTCAAATGGCGTTGTAAAGAATCAGACACAACTGAAAGGACTGAACAACAACAAATTAATAATAATAGCTGATACTTAATGTTTGCAATTTGTTATATTTGATCCTTTCATTAACTCAGTAAGATAAGTAATGAAAATATTATGCATTTTAAAGATGAGGAAACTGAGGCTTTGTAAATTAAGTGGCTCATCTAGAGTTATATGAGGTCAAGAGTAGGAATGGAACTCAGGTCTTTCTTGATTCCAAGCACTTATCCCACACCATCACTGCCCAACTCAGATTACTTCTCTTCTTTAAAATTAAAGCAGATTATAAGGATGTTTGTTATGGAAGTGGTTTCCAATATTCTAGAAGGGGGAAAAATAAAAAGTAATGGTGAACTACTTGGGAACTCTTCTCACAATACCCCACAGTGGTTATTAGGGGCTTGAACATTGATAAAAATCTTCAGGATTTGTTTATATGAAAAATCTTTGTGTTTCATTTTCTTTGCAGATTTCCAACAGTGGCAGTTAGCATTGGATTTGCTGTTAATCGAGAGGTATATTGTGTGTATGTGTGTCTATTGTATGTGTACATAGAATGTGTTCTATACACAGATAACCTGGAGTTGACTTAGAATCATCCAACAGTATAAAAGACAGAAGTAGTTGTGTCTGTATCTGCTTGTTTAATCATCTTTCCTTGAAAGCTTTGTGTAGATACAACCTCAGGACCCTGGCTCCACTCTTTCTAGGGATGTTCAGCGTTGACAACTATATTCAAGCATATATGTCTTTCAAACGTGCAAATAAAATCCAGCAGAGCAAACAAATCTAAACCTGTTGAGGAAGGGACTGAGTCCAGTGGAGAAGGGGAGGGTGTATAGGTGTGGCTTTTCAGTTTGCCTTTCATTCCCACTTGCTAATAAGTAAACTAGCCTCTGTTTTTACTTGGGTTATATGGTAGTGCTGTTGGGAAAATGATATTTATGAGACCAGTAAAAAGAAACTCCTGATTGGCTTGTAGCAAACAGAAACAAATTTACATTAATTATTCAATCACTGAGCATTTCTTAAGTGTGGATTATGTGCCTGAGCACTGTACTAAGCAGTGGCGATACAAAGATATGAAACAGTTGCTGTCCTCAAGGACTTTACATTCTATTGGAAAAGACACATACATACACACACACACACACACACACACGTAGACACAAATATATACGTATATTCATATGTAAAAAGTGAATGCAATGTAATTTGGAAGAGTAAGATACTAGCAGCTGGGGTGATCAGAAGAGATTTCACGTGGTAGTTCTCATATCTCTGGTCATTTATAATTATATAATGCTTTATATGTAAGTCCCCTGATCTTCACAACAAATTTATGAAAGATAGGGAGTAAAAGCCATGGTATATAATTATTGTATATTTAATGAGCAAATTTATTCAGCGGAGATCTTGAGACTAATAGCAAATTAGGTGGCATAGTGGATTGAATGCTGAAAATGGAGTCAGGAAAACCTGAGTTCAAAGCCAGCCACAGGTATTTAATAGCTGTGTGATCCTGGGCAAGACCTCTGTCCACCTCCGTGTGTCATCTTTGTAGTAGTAATAGCATCTACATAATAGATATTATCAATATTATCAAGATAAAAGGATAGATCTGCAAAGCACTTTACAAACCTTGAAGTGCTATATCAATACTAGATATTATCATTGTCACTGCTGTAGGTTTTCCCCTTCCGGCTTTCTTGGTTTTCTCACATACAAGATGAGGAAACCAAAGCTTAGAAAAGATAAAGAACTTGGCCAACATAACAAACTGTAAAGAATGATAACAATCCTTACCCCTATAAATACAGACCAATTACGTCTTTGTGTATATTACACAATACATTACAACTAAAAAATCTACAAGTTAAGTAAAAATATATATTGACCAAAGAGCAAAAAAAGCTGTACCAGAAAGTCCGAGAACTGTAAAGAATATAACTTATCATTATTGCACAAGCTACCTGAAAGCACCATAAGATTTGTTCTTTATAGGTTATTACAAAGTCTTTGACTCAGTTCTCAGTCAGACACTCATAATTTGTTCATGCACTGCAAAAATATAATATAGGATTTACTGTACTGAGGATATTTGCTATCCTGATTAAAAAAGAGTTTTTCATTTAAAACACACTATTAACACAATAATGTTGAGAACAATTGATATAAAACATGGCATCTTTCAGAGAGATAGTTGAGTCCCTTATAGTTCTAACTAACCTTAGATCCATTATTCTAATATTATTTCTATTCCTAAATTACTATTCCCAAGTATGGCTTCCAAGTTAAAAAAGGAATAATACATTCCAAAAGATCTTTTTTTAAAAATTTATTTTATAGAGAGAGGTACCTGTGGTGTAGTGGACAGAGAGTTGGGTTCAGAGGCAAGAAGACATGTCCTGTCCGAGAAGTTCTAGTCCTACTTCTGACAGATAATGTCAGTATGACCCTGGGCAAGTCACTTAACCTCTCAAAGTTCTAGGCAACTCATTAAGACAATAAGTTGCAGAAAATATGCTGTCCTACATTGATAGAGGAAGTTTCCTCATCCTGGAATTTGCTATATCAATGAAACCACAGATCCAGTCCTAATCTTTGTCTTTTTGTTTTTCTGTCAACTGTGTTTCCTAGTGTAGGAAATTCTACCTCCTTCTCCCTCTCAGAAAGCTGTGCCTTAAAACAAAAGATAAAAAAGAAGGGAAAAAAAGAAACAAAACCAATCAACACATAAGATTGCCATTATCTTCAGTGTTCCACATCTGTAGTCCCAAAGGGAAGCCCTGACAAAGAAGGGAGGGAGGTGCTTTCTCTTATCTCTTTTTTGGTATTAAGGCTGATCAGCATAATTTCACAGCATTCAGTATCAATTGTTCTTTGTTCTTTCTACTTTGTAGTTATGTAAATCATTTTCCTGATTCTGTTTGCTTCACTTTGCACCAATTTATATGTCTTGCCATATGTTTCTGTATTCATCATGTTCAACTTTTTTTTACAACAATGTTCCATTACAACTTGTTTACCTGGTCCTCAAGCAGTGGGAATCTGTGCTTCTAGTTCTTTGTGACAACAAAAAATAGCTATAAATATTTTGGTATGTTTAGGGCCTTTCTTCCGTCATTGACCTACTTGAGATGTATGCCTAACAGTGTAATCTCTGGATCATAGGGTGTGGAGATTTTAGTCATTTTCTTTGCATAACTCCAAATTCCTTTTCAGAACAGTTGGACCAGTTCATACAGTTCCTGTCAGTACATTAGTATTTCTCCATTGACTGTTCCCATAATTTGTCATCTTTGCCAATTTCCCAAGTGAATGAATGAATCTTCAGGGTTGTTTTGATTTGCATTTCTCTTGTTATTAATGATTCAGAACATTCTTCCATAAGGTTGTTAATTGTCACATCAAAACGTCTTATTACTCACTTGATGTACGTAGATGTCCTAAAATAATATGACTCTAGTCAAAAATAATTTAGACAGCTTCTCTGTCTCTTGAAATCTTTCTCCAATGAATTAAAATGTCTATTTTGACTTGATAAATATAAAATTCTTAATGTATACTAAAAATAGACACTGAATTCTTTGAGCTTGACTTTAGAGGTTAAATTGAACCAAAGATAAAGGTAATACCTTGGTCTCTTGCAGGTAAGATAAAGCATCACATCATCAAGGGAAAGCAGTGGCAATATATTTCAAGAGACTGCCATCATAAAATCAAAACTTAATGGCAAAAAACATTTAACATAATTAATGTCTACATGACTCTAGTTTGAGTACACACTTTTTGGAACTTCAAAATAGACTATTACAGATTTGGAAAGTGTACTATCAAAAATCTCTTACAATATTAACAAAACAAAATGCCCTAAGGTGGCTAAGGTAGAGGATTGATAGATGTTCTCAAAGCATATGACAAACAGTTTAAAAACTGAAAGAAATACTATTGGAACAAGCATTGCATTAAGCAATAGTAGAAGCTTACACATCTTAGCTGTTTCACAGGTTTAGGTGCAAGAGTGTAATCAAACAGTTTACTATGGGGCAAAATCCACATGAACTCAACCATGAACTCCATAAGATATTTCAACAAAAAAAGGGTTGAACAAATAACTAAGTCATATGGACTTGTTTATAGAAATGAAGGGATTCATGATAGTAATTTAGGATCAGGTCATTGCTACCAGCAGTTATAGATATATCCTTAAGGAATCTGAATTTATTGTGAAATACCAATTATACAAGGAAATAATAAAAATTATGCCACAGGTAGTAGAAATTTAGGACCTACTTAATTCTTAGCAAAAGTCCTATGATTTCAATTATACATAGAAACTCACTATCTTTCATGGAATGAAAGGTGATAAATCTCAATACTGCAAATGCAGACCTCAAAATTGTCTTGAAAATTCAACAAATAAACTATATTGGAATTATTGCCCACAGTCCCTCAGATATAGCACTGACACATAAAAATGTAAGAGCATTGTTTCTAATTGATATAACAATTTCATATTCATAATCTCCAAACTACAAAGTATGAAAAACTTTCAAAATATAGAAATATATTTTTAAGGTGTATCAGGAATTGATTTAAATTTATAAGGATGAGTCATTCCCCTGTTGATTAATGGTCAAAGGATATGAACAGTCACTTTTCAGAGGAAGAAATCCAAACTATCAGTAGTCACATGAAAATGTTCTAAATCACCAACAATTACATGAATGCAAATTAAAACAACTCTAAGGTTCCATATCATACCCATTAGATTGGCAAAGTTGACAAAGAAGGAAAATTACAAATGCTGATGTGACTGGAAAAACAGGTACATTTACTTTTGGTAAAACTATGAACTGGTACAGACATTCTGAAAAGCAGTTTAGAACTATGCCCCAAATGTAATTAAACTGTGTATGCTCAGAAATGCTACTACATGATCTAGGCCCCCAAGAGATCAAAGAAACAGGAAAAGGAAACTGGGAAGACTTGCATGAACTAATTCGGCTAAGGGAGAAGAACCAGGAGAATAATTTATATAACAACAACATTATTGTAAAGCCAAACAATTATTAACTCTGACTTTTAAACTCTGATCAATGTAATGACCAGCCACAATTCCAGAGGATTCATGATCAAGCATGCTACCTATTTTTTGTCAAAGAGGTAATGTAGTCAGGATGCAGAGTGAGACACTGTTTGAACATGGCCAAGGAGGGAATTTTTTTTTAATTTCACTGTACATGTTTGTAATATAGGTTTTCTTTTCTTTCTGTGTGGGGAGAGGGGAGAAGTAGATTTTCATTGATTGAAAAGATAGCGTAAAGTATAGATACCTAACAGAAGAAATCAAAGTAAATAGAAAATACATTATAATAGTATGTTTTGGAAGGGAAAACACATATACCAATCCTACTCCTGAATGTAAATCACATTAATTCTCCCATAAAATGGAAGAAGGTGGCAGAATGACTTAGAAAGCAGAATACAATAATGTGTTTACAAAAATACACCTGAAACTTTAAAAATTCACATGGAGCTAAAATGAAGGACTGGAATAGAATCTATTATGACTCATGTAAAACCAAAAAAAAAATCCTAAGTGGCAACCATGTTCTCAGGAAAGGCAACAATAAAAATAGACATGGTTAAAAGAGATAAGCAGGGGAATTACAGTATATTTAAAGGCATAAAAGAGAAATGAAATCATATCAATACTGAATATAAATGCACAAAATATTTTAGTATTTAAATATCTAAAGGAAAAGCTAATAGAACTATAGAGAGAAATATGCAGTAAAACAAATAATTGTAGAGGATGCTAATATGCCCCTTTCAGATTTAGATGAATATAACAAAAATATAAACAATAAAGAAGTTAAAGATTTGAATTAAATTTAGAAAAGTACATGTGATAGACTTCCAATAACTTCTGAGTGGGAAATATAAAGTACACACACTTTCTAAACTTTGCCTAGCACTTTACAAAAAAACCATGTACAAGGTTATTTTAAAAGTCACGAATAATTGCAGAAAAGTAAAGATTATTTACTAATCACAATGCAATAAAAACTATAATCAAAAATGGTCATTTGAAGAAAGGTTTCAGACTTATGCAGACCAACTAATACAATCCTAAACAACTCTCTAGTGTACTGAAAGAACAGTGACTTCTGAGCCACAGAGAAGAGAGATTACACATGATTTTCTTTACTTTAGAGGGTGGAATAAAAAGCAGTGGTTGACAGTCACAGAGAAGTAGATTTAGGCCTAATCTAAAGGGAGATTTAACATTCTTAAAGTGGAATTAATCTGCTGTGGGAGACAGTGTTTCCCCCTTTACTTGAGGTCTTTAAGGAGAATATAAAAGATTGATAACCTCTTGAAATACATGTTCTGAAACAGTTTTTCTTAATCTGGGATCCATGAAGTTATTTTTAAAAAATATTTGGTAACTATATTTCAATAAAATTAGTTTCTTTTGTAATCCTATGAATTTTATCTTATGAATTTAAAAATACTTCTGTGAAGGGATCCATCAGCTTCATTAGATTGCCTAAAAGGTCCATGATACATAAAAGGTTAAAAACCTCTGTTGTCTTTGTAATGCAGATATATTCAGGAATGGGCTAGGCTATATGGCCTCTGTAATTCCTTTTAATTCTGAGTCTGTGAACCAGTGTATAGGATACAGGAGAAATGTCAGAAAGGTAGGAGGAAAATCAGGAGACAGCAGTGTCATGAAAACCAGGGAAGACATAATAGAGTTTCAGAAAAAGAGGTCAAGAAGGATGAGGATATAGGGAAAAGCCATGGGGATTTTGAAGAAAACAACAAAATAAAACCCAGGAAAAACATGCTAATGATGATATATGTCCTTCCTTTAAGTGTTTGTGGAGAGACAGAGAGCACATAAAACTTGAAGCTTATGTTCTAATGGGAAAGACAACACATATGGAAGGTTTCATCTGCAAGTCAGATGGAAAGATCTCATGATCCTTAGGGTGCTGTGGCAAAATGGATAGTAGTGCCTCTTCTTTAATGTTATTTCTGCTGATGGAATGATATCGGTTTCTGATGTTGAACCATTTGACAGTGACAAGGACTTTGGTAGTAAGAACTTTCTTTTCTGGATCTTCAGTAGCTGTGGCTGTAGCACATACAGGAGCAGATACCTGGCTGTTTCTCAAAAGGGATTGCTTCCCAGGATAATGGCTGATTGCACTGGAGTGGAAGCATTGCTACTCCAAGAGCTAACAATGAAGTCAAGTAAGAGTAGGGATAGGTATAAGACAGATTTCATTGGTACAGGGGACTCCCAAATGAAGAAATTCCTTCAGCCAATGTAGGTCAACATCTTCTGTTTAATTGACATTCTTTAAGAGTTGTCTGGGACCCTGAGAGGTTAAATGGCTTGCTGAATATATTACATAGTACTTATCACAGGTATGACTTGAGCATAGGTCTTTCTGGCTCTGAGGTTGGCTCTCTGTTCACTATGCCATGCTGTCAAGATAAAAAAGAATGTTAATACTGAAATTGGAAGTGAAAATGAATTGATTATTTGTGTTTAAAATATTATATTTGACACTAAACAATGTAGTGTGCAATTTAAATTAAAAAAAATTAAGTATGATATACTAAACATCCATAGTAAAAATACTGAGTCAGTCAGGTCTTGCTCTCAGAAGACGCTTTACTGTGATATAAAGAGCACCAGACTTGAAATCCGGAAAACCTAAGTTGAAATCCACCCTCAGATACTTACTAGCCATGTGACACTTCATAAGTCACAACCCTATTGGCCTATTTACCATGTTGGTAAAATGAGCTGGAGAAGTAAACGACAAATCACTCTAACATCTCTGCCAAGAAAACCCCCAAATGGGATCATAAAGAATCAGACACATCTGAAAAGTGACTGAACAAGTAGCAGTGAAAATACCTTAGGCTTGAAAGTTTTGCAAGATGGCTATCTTTTCACAGTTATTTCATTCTTTAGAAAGGTCTCAGTTTTTTTCTGTTAAAAAGAAAGTTGCTAACTAAATGCCCTTAAAATTGTTGAAGTGTGAAGAATGTAGCCCTATTGCCAAGCATAGCATAGAAAATGTTGTCTTAATTTTCTAATTATCTTCTTAGTATTCTGAGTGACTTTTTGAAAGCAGTTATTAATAGATTTCCACAAGAAGTCTCTCATCAAACCTTTTACAGTGCTGAGGTGGTTTAGTGAACTTTCCCTACTTCTCACTACCCATACAGGCATATCTGGTTTAGGCTTAGATTCCAGATCACAAGTGCCAAAGGTCTTTCAAGAGGCCAAATCAATTCTAGGCCTAATGTGTGCACTCCAGTCTGCTGTAGTACAAAACTGAGAGTTAGCTTACATTTATCACTCTTGGGGTCAGGTCAAATCTACTCTAGATTGAACACCATGGATCAACTGTAGAATGAAAGTGACTCCCTGTGGGTATCCTAGACTAAGACTTGGACAAAATAAGTATTTGTTTTAGCATGGACTCATTCCAAACTGGGCAAAAGCCAGAACGGCTTCTGAGGTTTATTGCCCTCCCACCAGGTGTTAGACTTATACATTTCCATATTTGCTTTTAGGATGTGACAAGACTTTCCTGCCTTTCTTTTCACCGGCCTTACCAATGCCTTCCACCTTGAAAACAAAGGGAGAAATGCGTCCCAAGCATGTTGACATAAAACAACTCGATCACTTTCTATTTCTTTTCAGGATATTAGGAGATTTTCCCTGTGACTGGATTTTTAGCCCTTTGACTAGATGAGACATTTATATCTCCTTCTTGTCCTGCCCCTTGCTCCTCGCACCCAACACCTTCATAGGACTATCTTTGTACTTTTGTGACTTTTTGTTGACATTCCAATACCATTTTTTGTGCTATAGCTGGCAATAGGGGTACACTCTTCACACTTTAGCAATTCTAAGAGCATTTAGTCAGCAACTTTCTTTTTAACAGAAAAAAATGAGACCTTTCCGAAGAATGAAAACCTTGCAAGAAATTTATTTACCAATTACTGTTTATTTTGGCAGTCAAAAGTAAGCGTTAAGTGCCTACTCTATATCAGGTACTGTGCTAAGCACTGGAGATACAAAAAAAGGCAAAAGAGAAGTCCTACTCTCAAGGAACTCACAGCCTAACAGTTGATTAGACGAGTATTGGTCAAATTTTGGCTTTACATAGCATCTTAAATGTGAATTTTATGCTTTTTGAGAATTCCAGAAACTTGTTGTCTCCATGACTCTCCTCTAATTTTTGAGTCCATACTGAAATCTATGAAAGTCAACTTGCATTTTATTTATCACGGTATTATTCCCAGCCATATCTTTGTAATCACCATCATTCACGTCCTACTTGTTCTGATGAGATATAATTTTACTAACCTTTTCTTTCTTTCAAAAAATTATAGCTTGAATTTGGAGTGATATACCACTGCACCGAAGAACGATTATACACTGGCCGACGGGGCCAAGGGGCCTTTTGTAACAAACAGAGGCTTCAAGCATCCAGAGAGACAGGTTGGTCTGGGCTATGTTCACTGAGTTTGCATTTTGATGGAGGAAACGAGAAAGGAACATAGTTAATTTGACACCTCTCATAGAACAGGGGCGTCATTACTGTGACTGAAATCTCTGCTATGTCTTGATGCTCCTTTCTGAATTGTTTGTCCTCAATAAACTGGTGATCAAGCCAGTTCTATATATTAAAATAGAATTTCACCAACCATCCTTACATAGGTTCAACCTACTTTGATTTCTTTCTGACCTCCCTATGCCCTCCTCCACGTAGAAGGCTACTCCTATAGCAAATAAATCTAGTCAAAACAAATAAAAAATTGACCATTTCTAAGAATACACACTTGTTTCCATGCCTCTAATCTGTCACTTTGCTATCAAGAGATACCAGATATATTTTATTATTATTCTTATGGGATCATGATTCTTGGCTGGCTGCTTTAAGTAAGGGTAGGAAGGAACAGCTACTCATTAAGCACCTTCTATGTACCAGGAACTTTTCAAAGTGGTTTACAAATGTCATCTCATTCCATCCAAATTCTAGTGTAAGTTTCTCGTACATCATGAAGTTTTCTTGTAATTTTTTTCTCCTGGTTCTGCTCACTTTCCTCTGCATTAGTTCATATAAGTCTTTCCATATTTCTCTAAATCTGTCACATTCCTCATTTCTTATGCCACATAAAATTCCATTGTTTCATATGTCACTCTTTGTTTAATCATGTCTCAGTTTTGACAGGTTTCTATTTTGTTTCCAGTTCTTTGCCACATCAAAAAACACTGATGTAAATATGCCTATACATTTATAAGCCCTTTTCTCAGTCTTTAATTTCCTACAGATATATACCTACCAAGTCAAATATTTTGTAGTGAAGTTTGGGATGTACTTCCAATTTCTTTTCCGGAAGAGTTGACCCAACTTACCATTCTAACAACATCACACGACTAGGGGGGAGAATAAGCATATTAAGCACCTACTATATGCCAGGAATAAGCACTTTACAAATATTATCTCATTTGATTCTTACAACTTTGTGAAGTGGGTACTAGTATGATCCTCATTATACAGTAAACGAAGCAGAGCCAGCCAGAGGTTACATGGCTTGTCCAGGGTCACAGAACTACTAAATATCTGATGCTGAATTGGAACTCAGGTCTTTCTGACTCCAGGTCCAGTTCTTTATCCACTGAACCACCTAACTTCACTAACAGCCTGTCCTCTCACTACCCCTCCAATAATTGCCTGGTTCAGTCTACTTTGAGCTCACAATCTCTTTTCTCTCCTTTCCTTCCCTCTCCTTGTCATCTTCCCTCTACCCCTCCATTCCTCTATGTCTGTCTCCTCTCCTCTCCCCCTGCCTCTCTCCTCTCCCTTCTCTCCCTCTCCCTCCCTCCTCCTTTCTCTCCCTCCCTCCTCCCTCTTTTCTTTCTCCCTCTCCTCTTCTCTCTCCTCCCCCTCCTTCTTCTTTTTCTTCTCTCTCTCTTTCTCTCCTCTCTCCCTCATACTCTCCTGTCCCCCTGCCTCTCCTCCCTGTCTCTCTCCTCTCCCCCTCTATGTACCTCTCTCCTCTCCCTCCCTCTTCTTTCCCTCTCCCTTCCTCTTTTCCTCTCCCTCCTTCCTCTCTCCCTCTCTCCTCTTCTCTTTCTCCTCCCTCTGTTTCTCTCCTCTCCTCCTCCTCATACTTAAAGGCCCAAGGTTACGAGTTGACAAACATTTAGTCAGTCAGCATTAATTATCTTTTAGAAAGGCATATTTACCAATGTTGCATACCAAGTACCGTCTGTAAAAAATATCCCCCCTCAAAAAAGTCTGGGACATTTTCCCCCCAAAATATACAAAATCCAGAGGGAAATGAACTCATGTTTAAAGTTCACATGTAGCAAAAGGGCCACAAGTCCTTGTTGCTAGAAGTTCTGTTCTCTCGTTCATGGATTGCTTAAGAGGTTATCCCCCTAGTCTCTTTGCAGAGTTCCTGGTAGAGCCATGAGCCCAGTCTGTCCTTGGCTCCCAACGATGTAGACAGTACTGACAGTTGATATGGAGATGCCATTCAGAACACTGATGAGGAGATGGAAAGACCAGCATTTTCAAGATTCTTTGAAGATAGTCCCTCTCTAGTCAGGGGAAGAGGGAAGGAGTCATAGTGGAGGACCAAAACCGAGATCTCTTTTTTTTCTTTCTGAGGGGGATTCTTTCTCAAGCGGTTAAGTTAGAACTCAGTTTCTGGAATTTTCTTCCTCCTCAACTCCTTTGACAACTTATAGATGATCCTGTGACATGGCCAAGTGTCCTTTGTCTGTCCGAACATGATCGAAGGTCTTTTAGCAGTTAGTCTGAGGACTATTTGTGATGGATTGAGACATGTCCAGACCTATGTAAACAATCAAAGCTAAAATGGAGTAAGATGGTTTTTGACTCCACCTTTATATTTGTAACTTCTCCACTCAGCAGAGTGCCTGGTGCCAAGTAAACAACTAATAAATGCTTGTTGAATTGAATCTACTTACTTAAAAGAAGAGGTTACTTTTAGGAAGCTCAAAGTACTAAGTACATGTGTAAGAATACACAGAATAACTGTCATGGCCCAGGAAGGTTGGGACACTCAGTCATCTTTCTCCAGAGGATCCCTCCTATTGGACCATGGGACATGGGCCATATTTAGTCCAAGAAAGTCTGGTCTCCAAAGAGAGAGATGAGGCTCTCTTTCTTCTACTTTCTGTTTTTTTCTGGACAGGATCACTTAAAGCTTAGGTCTGAATCATGTACAGGGTCTCCCAAAAAAGGGACTAGAAGGGTGCTCAGGTATAAAATTAATATGTATAGGATAGACTTTATTTCCTCCAAACAAAAGAAGTGCCAAAAATACAATACACTCTCAAGCTTGCATTAACAAAACTAAGAAATAGAAACATAACTACTGTTATTCTCTGGGAGAATGAATAAAACTTCAAAACATAAAACATTTTGCAGAAACTCTTGAATGGACAAAGTTTTGCTCCCACCCTCACAAGGCTAGAAATGGCTATCCTAGGGTTGCTGCTCACTCCCCTATGCTCAGGAAGGAAATACAAAGAAGAAGAGTCAGTTAGGGCTGGAAGATCTAGTCTCAGGCTCACCTCCACCAGTAAATATGCTAACATCCATGTGTGATCATTTTGTCCTTCCTGCTAGGGTTTGCAAAGGTTCCTGCCCCCTCCAGGGAGAGGCTTAAAGAGTCCTGACATTCCCTGCAGATAGGAAGAGAAAAAGGTCAAGAGGATGGAGTCATTCCCTTTAAGATCTAGTATATGGGTGGTTCTTCCTAGCATAGTGGTCAATTATGAAGCAGCTACCTTCCGCTAAATGCCCTTATCAGGGACAAAAGAACCATTCAGGGTTGGCTGTATCATCCTGAAGCACCAGGTCTTTTAGCCCTAATCCAACATATGGATTAGGGAAAGAGCCTAGATAGATGGGATGCCAGAAGGCCCTAGCTCCGAGCCTGCTCCATGGAGTTATTTTCCAGAGGTTCTTAACCTGGGATCCATGAAATTAAGCATTTTTTTTATTAACTGTATTTCACCATAATTGATTTCCTTTGTTCTTGTGGTGGCTGTTACTGTTTTTGAGACTGAGGCCCTTTGTCTTGGCCAGGCTGAGCATGCAGTGACCACTCGCTGATCTGATCCCAACAGTGATTGGCATGGAAGTTTTAACCTGCTCTATTTTTCTGACCTGGGCTTGTTTGCCCATTTTTAAGCAGCATATTTCCATCAGTTGCCATACTGATGCTGGACTGAGCGCAGAAACCTGATGGATCATCTTTGACTCTACTATAGGTCAGAACTCCTGAATTCAAGCGATCCCCTAGCCTCAGGCTCCTGAGCAGTAGGGGACTACAGGGTGTACCACTGGTTTACTTTGTAATCCTAAATTTTGTGTGTATGCATTTAAAAACATTATTCTACAAAGGGCTCCATAGGCTTCACCAGATGTCCAAAGGGGCCCAAGGCCCCAAAAACGTGAGGAGCCTCTGCTGTAGCTGGAGCCCATGGAGGGGCTGGGCCATCCCCCCATTCCAGGCATTACACATAGAAATGAGCACTCAGGTTCAGCCATTCCATTTCCACATCCCACTCCAACTTGCTTTTTTAATGATTCTCTTTCTGGCTTCCTCTTCACTATTCATTTTCCCACCTCCCTTCCTGACGCCAGAAGACAAAGGCCTTTTATTGTGGTTATTAGGATGGTGCAATGGCTAGAGCACTGCGCATGGAGTCAGGAAAGACCAGGGCTCAAATTCAGCTTCCGACATTTAATAGCTGTGTTGTATTGGGCAAGCCATTCCATCTCTTTTTGCCTCAGTTTCCTTACCTGTAAAAATGCCTTGTTGTAAGGATCAAATGAGATACCATTTATAAAAATAATTAACACAGTGCCTGGCACATAGTAGATGCTCTATAAATACTTATTCCCTTCCTCTTTCCCTCATCATCTGAGGAAGTAGGACAGCATTGTTTCGTCAGTCCTGTTATTTTCCTAATGCCTCAGCCCCAGACAGAAATTCCACCTGGAACTTCCAGGGCTGCCTACCCACAGAAGGTGTCTGGGTGTTCCAGCTGACCCCCAGTCACTCCAACTGATCCCCTGGTCCCATGCTTTGGGGGCGGGGATCCAGAAACTTCCATTCTGCTGCAACCACATAAGTACATTAAGGCAAATGCAACTCCTCGAGCTCTTTGGCACACAGACTTCCTGCTGTGCTCTTTAAACCACCACAGCCTACCATTGCTAAGTTTGGTGAGTAATACTTGGTGGGTTATTATCATCCCCTGCAGGGAAGAATTTCATACCTTTCATGCCAGCTAGTAGCACTACTCCCTCACTTTCCTCTACGATCCTGGGCCTTTACATGCCTATTCCTTTTCCTCATCCCTTTCCACCCTGTTTTCTATGGACCTAGCCTTTTCCTACCTTTTCAGTCTATTTACTTGCTGTTGTTTATACCCTGGACTCCATCTCCTGACTCCAAATGTTTTCTCTAGCTATCCCTCATGCCTGTAACATTCTCCTTCCTCATCTCTCCACCCCTTGGCTTCCTTCAAATCTCAGCTAAAGTCTCACTTTCCACAAGAAGTCTTTCCCAGTCCTCTTTCACCTTAGGGCCTTCCCTCTGAGATTACCCCCAGTTTATCCTGCATCTTTCTTGTTTGAACATAGTTGTTTGCATGTTGTCTCTCTGTTAGACTGTGAGCTTCTTGAGAGCAGGGAATGAGTTTACCTTTCTTGAAATTCCCAGAGCTTATCACAGTGTAAGAATTTAATAAATGCAAGTTGAATGACTGACTAACCCAGGGGTGGAGAACCTGCAACCTTGAGGTCCCATGTGGCCTTCTCAGTCCTTGGGTGTGGCCTTTTGATTGAGTTCAGGTTTTACAGAATAAATCCTTTTATTAAGGGAATTTGTTCTGTGAAGTTTGGATCCAGTCAAAGGACCACATTTGAGGATCTAGGGGCTACATGTGGCCTTGAGGCCACAGATTCCCTATCCCTGGACTCACCTCTTCTGTTTCATAACCTCCTTCTTCTGCTACCAGACACCCAGGACTCTTGTACCTGTTTTCTAGCCTTCTGGTTGTCCAAAAGCATCCACTGTAGCTGTCTCCTAGATCTAACATCTCTTATATACTCTATGTAGCAACCTTTCGTTCTTGCCTTTCACCACGTTACAACTCCTATTCTCTTCGGCACCTCAGCTAGATGTCACTGAAACAAAGTCATTGAGCTAATTCACACTAAAGGATGAATCACTGATCCTCTTCTCTTACAGATGACTCTGATAGAAAATTTATAGTATTTTCTGCAATGTTAGGAGGAATTTTTGGAAGGAAGCATTCTTTTCAGTCATACTACTTAGCTTACTTAAGTCTGCTTAAGTAGGAAAGAAGGGAAAGTTTTTGATCTGCATCTGCAAGAGTGACTCTTCAAGCATCCTTCACTACTAGAGGGAGGAAGGAGAAATTAGTCTTTTCATCTTTCCTGCCTCTCATTAGCTTCCTTCCAGACCCAAGGTCCTGTCCTGGTGGTATACTGGTAAATACACAAAAAAAACCTGACTCATCAAAAAAAAAAAAGCATTCAGGACAAATTTTTAAATTTAGCTTGAATTATTAACACTTTTTCCTTCATTTCCTTAAGTCTAGAAAATCAATAAAACAAAAAAACCAAACCCTGATTTGCAGTGTTTGCCTATTTCTGAAATGCAAATGCTCACTGATTCCAACGCATCTCAGCTCTGTCTACTTTCTATTTCTCAGTAAGGGAGAAGAGGCAATTCCCACTATAGAAAGGAAGGAGCTGCCCTGTTATAAACTGAGTTAGATCCCAGCTCTTCTCTTGTCCTAGCTCTCAGTCCCTAGGAACAGTTGTAGGCATCACCTTCTTGATCTCCTATCCTCCCTTATTCCCCTTGATATTACACTGTCATGGCTCTCCTTCCACCGGTCCACCTACTCCCCCCACTCCTCTCTGTCCCTCCCCTCCCATTCTCCTTCCTTTTCTTCTTCTTCTCCTTCTCCTCCTCCTCTTTCTTCTTCCTCCTTCCCACCCCCCATATTCCCCTCCAAGATGCTGGTGCTCTTCAAGGTTCTATCCTACATCCTCCTCTCTCTTCCTTTCCTTTAAGACCCAACTCAGCTGATACTACCACTTCTCCAAAGTCTTTCCTGACACCCTGCTATACTCCCACCCCCCAGACAGTAGAGATATTTCCCTCCTCAAATTTCTTATGCTGCTTTGCTTACACTTCTCCTTTACCCCCATCTTACTCTCCCATGAATCATATATAATAGCATTCCTCCCCATGTGATTGTAAATACCTCCCAATCTGGATGTGGGTTGTATCTATCATATTCCCAGTACTTAGTATTCACTCTTGTACATAATAGACATTTGATAAATATTTGTTTAATTGAATTGGAAGAGGTATGAAGGGATAGAAAAGGGAACACTCATTTATGAAGTGCCTATTATGTGCCAGGTGCTGTGCTAAGCTCTTTACAAACATTATTTCATTTGATCCTTCCAACAACTCTAGGAGGGTGGTGCAATTATTGTCCTCTTTTTACAGTTGAGGAATCTGAAGCAGACAGATTAAACTTGCCTCGGGTCGTACAGCTAGTAAGTATTTGATACTAGATTTGAATTCAGGATTTCCTGACTCAAGGTATAAGGTTAGGCTAGTTTTACTTGACACAAAGAGTCAGAACTAAACTAGGAGCAAGAGATGGATATCATAGGAAGAATCTAGCTGGTTCTATTAAAAAATAAGCTTTATGATAATTGGAAGTGTTTAAAAGTGGAAATGACTGCTAACTCTGGAGACTTTCAAGAAGAATTTGGATGACTTTTATCAGGGATATTGTAGAAAATTTCTGTTCAGGTACAGACTAGACAAAATGACTTCTGTGATCTCTTATACCTCTAAGAGCCTAGGATTTTATATTAAAACTTTTTAATAACTTAAAACTGCACTAAGACTTTGGGGACACCCTCTAATTTAACTTCAAAATATATGATTTGACTTTTTCCTGATAAAGTTGTATCACTAATACTACTATGCATATGCTTAACTTAGGTTAATTTGGGGGTCACAAATGGAATAAGGAAAGATAGATAAGAAAAAAAATAGGTTTTCCTGCTATAACTAAACAAGAATTGAAAGAGCTAGAGGAAGGAAAGGGGGAAAGGAGGTGTGTTCTCTCTGAGAGAGAGAACGAGACTGTGGGATATGGGATGAATTAAGAAAGCCATAAATCATTAAAGAGGAAAGGGAAGATCATGGCAAAGGCAAATTTCCCTCAGGGAGAAGGAAGCAGTGTGTAGAGGGGAGGGGACCCTAGAATATGATGAGTATACCACAGCCACCAAGTTGTGTTGTATGCCCAAGGAATTTTGGTTATTATCCAGAGTGATTTAGAATTGGTTGGGAAAGATACTAAGGGTTCTTTCTCGGTTAGGTGGAGAAGAGGGAAGTACTTCCAGATACACTAGTGTGTGGGACTTTTGGAAATTGGGTATAATGTGGAGCATGGTTATTTGTAGAAGCATGGTATTTCTAATACGCATGGCACCTGTCCTGCATATCCCTGGTGTTCTGTTCAAAGCCAATCCCTCTCTTTCCCCACCTTCCCCCTCAATCATTCTCCTAGGGCCACTACCCCAGCTCTATAACTACAGTAGTACCTGCCAAGGTATGAACTAAGATTTGTGGGTCAAAGATCATTTAGAATAGTTTAAGAAATTGGTCTAACTGATGTATTAAGCCTCTGGCTAAAAGCATTGCTGAAAGATGGGCTTGGAACTATGCCCACTAAAAAAACACAAAAAACCATAAACTGAATAGTACCACAGAAAAAAAAGAAATGTGATTCAAAAGGAGGCCTTTTTCTAAGAAAATGCCAACATAGCTTCATACCACGTGGGCACAGGGTGAGGTGTCTATAAATTAACTGAGATCTTATCTAGATGGAGCATTGGGAGATTATGATCAGCACCTGGAATTAGTCCTTTCCATTGTCTGTTGTTGCAACAGCAGATTCAGCTACAAGGCTTCCTGGTGATGGATTTTTACAGAGTATGGATCCCAGAAAAATTCTGGGTGTGTCTGGCATTGAATAACTCAGAGCCCTGAAGGCAGCTGGCATCCTGTGATAGAGCAAGCATTTCACAGAAAAGCTTGAAGTTGAGAAAATGGAAGTCCCTGAAATTGCAGAGGGAGCGAATTCCCAGGGTAGGATACATTTGGAGAAAAAACTGTCTTCACATGCTCAGTCTGCCTCCTTGTTAAATTACTTTCTAATGTAATATAATTGAGTTCATTAAAATAAGTTTAATTGCATTAATTTTTCATGGAGCAGGAAGTCTATTTTATTGTAATCTAAGTACACACCTGGTTAGGCTACATGTACCTGAGCAATTAGGCCTGATGGGACTTGCAACATTTGTTAAATTCCCTTGCTTTTGGGTGTAGGTATGAGAAAAGCCAAGGGCAAACTGCTTTTTGATCACTACAGAAACATAACATAGCAGAGTCGTAGGTGCCACCCACCTGCAATCTCTTTCATCAGTCCACCTTTCTAGCCTTGCTGGTACTGTAGCTACCATTAAAGAGAGTGGATGCATTTTAATCTGATTGTCTATAGTCCATTCCCTGTTCTGAAGGACACATCTTGAAGATGCACCTTGAAAACATCCTGTTTCAAAAACGGTCTCTTGCATTTGTTATATCTAATTATGTTGAATAAATAGCCTTGAAATATTTTATATTAAGATGCTTACTAAAAAAGGGAATGTTCGGGAAGGGAAAAAGTCTTACTCTCTGTAAGAAACAACATTCCCACCTGCATGATTGTAGCAAAGAGAAAAAAAATCTTTGAAGGGTAGTTCTTTCCTCCTTGTGAGGACAGATCTGACTTAGGATTTGTTCAAGCATTTGGGCAATGACATTTTGGAGTCATTTTCCTTCTATATAGTACAGGTTCGTGAAAATAAAGAGAAAAAAAGTATCTAGGACAAGGAGTATAGATGTAGAGCTAAAAGGAAGGTAATTTTAGAGATCACCTCATCCAGCCCCTTCATTGTACACATGAGGAAATGAAGGGCCGGAAATGAGAATTGACTTGTTCACAGTCTCAGAAAGTGGAAAGTTTAGCCATTTTTTAGTTCACTGGCAAAGTTTGTGGGGTTTTTCACATTATTTGTCAACTGAAGTCATAATAAGCTAATACTTTATAGCGCTATGTGTCAGGCACTGTGCTGAGCATTTCATAGCTATTATCGCCTTTGATCCTCACAACTCTGGGAGGTAGGTGCTGTTATTATCCCCAGAAAAGAGCAAAGTGGTTCCCCTTGCAATCTAAAAAAAGAAAGCAGCTTTTGAAATAATTAATAATAATGAATACAGTAACCAAACTGACAAGGCAGCTTTTTCTTTTATCTCATTTATCCTCACCATATCTCTATTCTTAAGCAAAGCATACATATGCTAGGTAAAAATGAGACATTCTTCTGAAGAATAAGAGGCTGAGAATTCTAATACACTGGTGAAATTGGAGAAAGAAAAAAGGCATTTCAATTAGAAGAAATTGTCAGGATTCTCAATGGCTTTTCTGATTGATTGGGATTTTTAAAAAATAAATTTTATGGATGTCATTTGTCTTTTCCTTACTGTCCTTTGTGGATATACCCCATTCCTACTCCAGAACTGAAACATCTCTTGTAATAATTAACAATTATCAACAAAACCTGATACAGTAACTACATCTGACAAAGCATGCAACCTTCTGAACTTGCAGTCCCCCACCTCTAGCTAGAAGAGGAAGGCATGGTTTCTTTTTCTACTTTGTGGGATCCTTATTGGTTATTCGATCACTCAGAGTTCCATTTCCCTTTTTTTGTTGTAATGATTGTGTGTGTTATACTTCTAAGTCTGCCCTTTTTACTCTGCATCAGCTTGTCTAAATCTGGGTATGCTTTTTTTTTTATTACAGATCTCTCAAAAGCTTTGGTTTTAACAGAAATTGGTCCAAAGCGTGATCCTGATACTCTGAAATTGTTCTTCAGTAACATGGAAAGGTTACTCCATGCTAAAGCTCATGGGTATGAGTTTTCTATTCTAGGAGTGAACTTTTAATTCCCAGAATGTCCTGTGATTGAGCAGAGAAGTGCCAATTGTCCAATCTTGCTTAATTCCCTGGGGATCCCAATTGGGGAAACCACAAAGGGGCTATATCAGAATAATGAAGCCCAGACTAATGCTTCAGGAAGCACCAGGGCATACGTGATTTATCCCTGGAGATCCATAAGGTCAGAGATTACATAGGCCGCATCCTGCCAGGTGTCAGAAGGAAGACACATTTGATGATTTCTCTTCCCTTTTTGACCTAGGTTTCCATAGTTTTGTAAAATTAGGTGACTATCAACAGTCACAGGATTTGTTGCTAGATCTAAGATTTCATCAGACCATTAATGTAATGACCAATTAGGAAAAGTAATTTGAAGGCTAAGGGAGTTCTTCACAGATGCCATTCTGTCTTTAAACCCCAAACTTTTCATAATAGTAACTGACATTTATGTAGCACCTAAAGATTTGCAGAGATCTTTACAAATGTTTTCCCATTTATAGCTGTGAAATAGATGCTGTGGATATTAGCCCTATTTTACAGATAAAGAAATAGGTTCAAAGAGGTAAAGTAGTTTGCCCACTGGGTTGCACAGTTCATAAGTGCCCAAGGAAGGATTTCAAATCATTGAATCAACAAGTAATTATTAAGTACCTACAGTGTATCAGGTACTGTGCTGGACACTATACAAAGTCAAAAATGAAACAGTCCCTACCCTCAAGGAGCCCACATTCCACTGGGAAAGCCAGCATGCACACATAGAAGCTAATCCAAAAATGCCTAAACCAAATCCAAGCTAATGTAGCAGACCAGCATTAGTAACAGTTGGGAGAATCTGAAGTTGACTCTTACTGATGTCAGACTTAGCACCACATACCACTCCACCATACTGCTGCCATGGCATAATCTAGGACTTGTTAATAGATATATTATGACTCATTCTTAATTATTGGATGCTTATTACAGGAAAACAGATGACATCTAATGAAATCAGGACACAAACTAGTTAAGAGAAAGAATCTAATTTGAAGCTTGTTACCATTTACAGATGAGTTTTTCCATATGTGGGTGGGTGTGTGGGGGTGTGTGTGTGTGTATGTATGTGTTCCCAGAACTGGAAATAATTCTTTACCTTTTCTCATGATGATTCAGGGTACGTGTGATTGGAAGCTCTACCTTGGCTTTGTGCCACCTAGCCTCTGGCGCAGCAGATGCATATTATCAATTTGGCTTGCATTGTTGGGACTTAGCGGCTGCCACTGTCATCATTAGGGAAGCCGGTGGTATTGTGATAGACACTTCAGGTAAGTAACTGTCCCCTTCTTTGGTTTTGTTACACCTTTGTTACCTAGCAATGCAAGAGAATGTAAACAAGGTAAAGTAGTTCCAGGTATGGTTTTTCCTGTTTGCCTGATTGGAGTGCCATCCCAGGCAAGTGGGTTCTAATGCTACCCTTTCCTATATATTCTTACTAGGTGAAACCTAATAGGGTTAGCCAAAGCTACGGGTAATCACTACCAATAAGGAATAGAGTTATTACAAACAAGGTTTGTATTAAAACTCAAACCAGCAGAAGATCTCCCCTTCCATTTTCTCCCTGGAGATAAAAATGTACCATCTCTGAGACCATATCAGGCAGACCCTTGAAGAGAAAGGAAATAGTCTCAGAGCTTTTAATCAGATCTTCAGTCTGACTGTCATTACAGATTCACTCCTATGACATGACCGTGATATATACCAAGTGTGGCCAAAAGGCACACAGTGTCCAAGGAAATCAGTAACACCCCCTATTTAAAACATATACACACAGATAGGTGTGCCCCCTCCCCCTCTGCATAAAATTTTTTGACCCTTCATACCAGAGAAGTCTGAATTTTTTCTCAAAAGTGTCACCCACTTTTTTTTCTGAGAGCTTGTTGTTAAACATTTTTCAGGATAGTCTTGGCTACCTTCATGTTTACCTGTGCACTTATACTTCATTTCTATTGTATATGAAGGAAATGATGAACATATATACTCCTTAATGCTTAATCCTTCTACTTTGTTTTTAGTCAGCATCTAGAGTAGTCCATTAAGTAAGAGTTGCTGGACTTCAGCATTTCTGGAGTGAGTCCGAGGGCCTTGGTTCCAGCTCCGTCTCTGACACTTCCTACCTATGGGACCTTGGTAAAGGTCTCTTAATCTTCCTAAACCTCAATTTCCTCATCTGCAAAACAAAGGGACCCTACTAGATGGCCTCTCAGGTCCTGCCTGGTTCTACAACCATAACTATACAATAATACATTTAGTGTGACACCAGGCATTTTCAATCTGTTTTTCCCTTCTTTTTTTCCCAGGGGGGCCTCTTGATCTCATGTCATGCAGAGTGGTTGCTGCAGGTACCAGAGAAATGGCTATGCTCATAGCTCAAGCAATACAGACTATTAATTATGGGCGTGATGATGAGAAGTGACCAAAGGAAGGAAGGAAGTACTGCTGCATACAACCACAAGCCTGCCTTTCTGGAAATGTAGTACTACTTCAAGATGGCTTTCTGGGAGGATAGAAGACCTTTAACAGCTTGCTTTCAGTGTCCAATGTTTATTGTTCCTAATTACCCTCAGGGTGGGACTTAGGGGGTGGTTCAACTAAAGTGTGTGCCCTCCCTGCTTTAATCCACATATCTTTCCCCAGGGTTTGGTGTTTGGTTTGTATACTGGTTGGTTTCTTTCTAAAAATACAATCACAGTTCAAAAAAAGTTCTGAATGTTGGTGGGGGGGAGGAAGTAGGGGGAGCTGACACCTAATTCTCCTGTGACATATGCAACAATAATTAAATTTCTATTTTTTTTAATAATGCAGATCTCAGGTAAATAAAGCATAGAACTGCAGATAAATCAGTTATGTTTGTGCCCACAGTTCTCTGTTACATGGTACTTGAGAATACAATAAAACGAAATAATGGGACTATTCTTCTCTAACCATGTCACGATTATAGAAGCATTCTAGGTGCCTCCCAGAAGGACTGACAAAACTCTATTAATACACACTCGTGTATACCTTGTAGAAAGAGATACATATTAAAACTACTAGCAATATGCTGTGGATTAAGATACCTTTACCCCACTTTGGGTCTCATTTTTATCATCTATAAAAGAAGTCTGACTAGAGGAAGACTTCCTAACCTTTTTTGTGTCCTTGACACCTTTGGCAGTCTGGTGAAACCTACGAACCTCTTTCAGAATGATGCTTTTAAATACATAAAATAAAATACATGGGATAACAAAGGAAACCAATTATGAAATACATTTATCAAAATATTGTAAAGAAAAACAAATCGAATTTACAGATGCCACGTTAAGAACCTCAGGACGAGAGGATCCCTAAAAGTCCCCTCCTGCTCTAAAATGTGATGATTCCAGCATATTGTTTGGCCACTGTGAAAGTTATCTTAATGGGGAATAAGGCTGGCACTTTAAAATTTAAGCACTATACATACAGTAATGTCAAGTAACTCAAAATTAATTACTGGAAAGTGATTTTGGGTGGGAGAGTTTGGGTGGGGGAAGGGTTTGTCACCATGATTCCCTTGTTCAGTTCATGGGACTTAAAAAAACCTTTTTTGGCAGAGGCAGTGGGAGGTAAAGTTATCTTTAAGAAGATAGAGCAAGCCAAATGAGGATATTAAAATAAATTTTGTCACTCTGGATGCCCAGGTATCTTAATTTTCAAATTTAAGAATAATGGGAGAAAGGGGCATGTGGATTTCCCATGATTACCAAGATTCCCATGCACATCTTAAACTTTCCCTTAAGGTTATTTTTAGAATTTCAAATCTTTACTTTCAGCTTCCAAGATATAAATAGCCTCAGTGCTTGAATTTTTTCTTGTAGTCTGCTAGTGGCCAAGGTTTTGTTTTCGTTTTTAACATTATTTCCTGCCTTTTCTTTCCCCTCCATGCCAGAAAAGCATCCCTTGACCTTCTTACCATAAGCACTTACCTCCACTATCTCTCAATTTCCCTTGTCCTTTTGGGCATCCTTGAGGGTGGACCCAGGAACTGAAACCAGATGTGCCCACATGGCTCCAGGTTGAAAGTCAATCAGCCATTTGGTGCCATATCCAACTGAGTATTTGGAATAGGGGAAGGACAGAGCCCAGTTTGATGTCCTCTTGCTACAAGCCCATTTAGATTACTTACTTGGCTAACTGATTTATACAGAGAAACTACCCCAGGAAGACTGGATTTACACAGCAAAATGGAGTGTGAAATTGGTGCGATTATCTGGATGATAGCATCAGTCAAAACATAAGTGTGCTGTTGAATCAAGAGAGGAGCTCTTTATCCAACAGATGTTCAATCTCTCAGTAGTGACTGAGCAGTCTTACTTGGAAGACACTGTGCTCTATGCTCCTGCAGGAGAGAAGAACAGAAATATTATGTGAGACTCAGTCCCCGCCCACAGGGAGTTGAAGACCTAGATCCTTTAAAGAAAACTTCACAGAAGTGATAGAACTTATAGGGTATAAATAGAGGGAAGAGTAGCTGTGAGGCGAGCAGAGGAAATTTCCAAAGCAGGACCCCCAAAGCCTTTAATAGCACAGGATGATGGGAGTGATTAGTGGGACAGGATTCTTTACAAATGGTATGTGGTTTCCATATATGTATGCATGTGTGTATGTAATATATGTTACATTAATATATAATAATATATCTTACATACATTTGTATATTATATATATACATTATGCACACACACATACACACACACACATACACACAGATGAGGAAGAGTAGAAATTACTCCTGGATTTCAAGGATATTTCTTTTTTTTTTTTTTCATTTATCTGATGGCATAGTCTTCTCATGAGATTTATTTTTTTATTTTTATTTTTTTAATTTATTTAACTTTTAACATTCATTTTCACAAAATTTTGGGTTCCAAATTTTCTCCCCTTTTGTCCCCTCCCCCCACCCCAAAACACCGAGCATTCTGATTGCCCCTGTCTGCCAATCTGCCCTCCCTCCCTCCCCACCCCTTCCCTTTGGAAGGCAAGCAATTCAATATAGGCCATAACTGTGTAGTTTTGCAAATGACTTCCATAATAGTCGTGTTGTGTAAGAACTAATTATATTTCCCTCCATCCCATCCTGTCCCCCATTACTTCTGTTCTCTCTTTTGATCCTGTCCCTCCCCATGAGTGTTGACCTCAAATTGCTCCCTCCTCCCCATGCTCTCCCTTCCATCATCCCCCCCACCCTGCTTATCCCCTTCTCCCCCACTTTCCTGTATTGTAAGATAGGTTTTCATACCAAAATGAGTGTGCATTTTATTCCTTCCTTTAGTGGAATGTGATGAGAGTAAACTTCATGTTTTTCTCTCACCTCCCATCTTTATCCCTCCACTAATAAGTCTTTTGCTTGCCTCTTTTATGAGAGATAATTTGCCCCATTCCATTTCTCCCTTTCTCCTCCCAATATATTTCTCTCTCACTGCTTGATTTCATTTTTTTAAGATATGATCCCATCCTCTTCAATTCACTCTGTGCACTCTGTCTCTAATGTGTGTGTGCGTGTGCGTGTGCATGTGTGTGTGTGTAATCCCACCCAGTACCCAGATACTGAATAGTTTCAAGAGTTACAAATATTGTCTTTCCATGTAGGAATGTAAACAGTTCAACTTTAGTAAAGTCCCTTAAGACTTCTCTTTGCTATTTACTTTTTCATGCTTCCCTTCATTCTTGTGTTTGAAAGTCAAATTTTCTTTTCAGCTCTGGTCTTTTCATCAAAATGCTTGAAAGTCCTCTATTTCATTGAAAGACCAATTTTTCCCCTGAAGTATTATACTCAGTTTTTATGGGTAGGTGATTCTTGGTTTTAGTCCTAGTTCATTTGACTTCTGGAATATCCTATTCCACGCCCTTCGATCCCTTAATGTAGAAGCTGCTAGATCTTATGTTATCCTAATTGTACTTCCACAGTACTTGAATTGTTTCTTTCTAGCTGCTTGCAATATTTTCTCCTTGACCTGGGAACTCTGGAATTTGGCCACAATGTTCCTAGGAGTTTCTCTTTTTGGATCTCTTTCAGGCGGTGATCTGTGGATTCCCTGAATACTTTTTTTGCCCTCTGGTTCTAGAATCTCAGGGCAGTTTTCCTTGATAATTTCATGAAAGATGATGTCTAGGCTCATTTTTTGATCATGGCTTTCAGGTAGGCCCATAATTTTTAAATTGTCTCTCCTGGATCTATTCTCCAGGTCAGTTGTTTTTCCAGTGAGATATTTCACATTATCTTCCATTTTTTCATTCTTTTGGTTTTGTTTTGTGATTTCTTGGTTTCTCATCAAGTCACTAGCCTCCATCTGTTCCATTCTAATTTTGAAAGAACTATTTTCTTCAGTGAGCTTTTGAATCTCCTTTTCCATTTGGCTAATTCTGCTTTTGAAAGCATTCTTCTCCTCATTGGCTTTTTGAACCTCTTTTGCCAATTGAGTTAGCCTATTTTTCAAAGTGTTATTTTCTTCAGCATTTTTTTGGGTCTCCTTTAGCAGGGTGTTTACTTGTTTTTCATGCTTTGCTTGCATGTCACTCAATTCTCTTTCCAGTTTTTCCTTCACCTCTCTAACTTGATTTTCAAAATCCTTTTTGAGCTCTTCCATGGCCTGAGCCCATTGGGTGGGCTGGGATACAGAAGCCTTGACTTCTGTGTCTTTGCCTGATGGTAAATATTGTTCTTCCTCATCAGAAAGGAAGGGAGGAAATGCCTGTTCACCAAGAAAGTAACCTTCTATAGTCTTATTTCTTTTCCCTTTTCTGGGCATTTTCCCAGCCAGTGACTAGACTTCTGAGTATCCTCTCCACCCCCACCTTGCCTCCAGATCCACCCAGCCAGCACTTGGGGTCTGAGATTCAAATGCTGCTTCCCAGCCTCAGGGCTTTGGGCGGGGGCAGGGCTGCTGTTCAGTGTGAGATTAAGTTCAGGTGCTCAAGTCAGAACAGGGCCGCCTCATGGGCTCAGTTCCCTCAGGGGGTTTATGCAGAGACCTTCAACAATGGATCCAGGCTCCTGCCTGCTTGGGGAGCCCTGGTCTGCTCCTGCCTCCGCTGTTGCCTCCCAAGGGGGCCTGAGTTATGGGAGCACCCCACTCCCCTCTCAACCCACCAAAGAGACCCTCTCACCGACCCTTGTCACCTGTGGGTGGAGGGACCTGCATGGCCGCTGGAGATTCTGTCCCTGAAGCCTTCTCGGATCTGCTCCTTTCGGCGCTGCGCCGCCGAGGCAGGGTTGGGCTCTGCTCCAGGTCCAGGGTGTGAGGGACCCCCCTCGAGAGGTTTTCAGGCTCTCTGGAGCAGAAATCTCGTCCGCTCCGCTCTGTGGCTTCTTTTCGCCAGTGGTTCTTTTTTTTTACAGGTATTTTATGGGCAGTGGGTTCGGAGGCAGTGTATGTGCGTCTTTCTACTCCGCCATCTTGGCTCCACCCCTCAAGGATATTTCTTAACAGGAGAGTATTCCAGAGTGGAATAACAGCAGCACAAGCAGTTTCCCAAAGTCCTGGAAGCTTCATTTCCTTTTCCTTGTGGCTTTACTTCCTCTACCTCTATTTTTCATATAATCACCACTACTTTCTGCTCTTCTTTGGCTTCCATGGCCCTACTCTCTCCTGGTTCTCCTTACCTAAATGCTCCCTTTCTGTTTCCTCTGCTGG
Organism: Notamacropus eugenii; assembly: GCF_028372415.1. NCBI lineage: Eukaryota > Metazoa > Chordata > Mammalia > Diprotodontia > Macropodidae > Notamacropus > Notamacropus eugenii. Next base: position 230,302,118 of record NC_092875.1, on the reverse strand, counting down.
ATCATCATCATCCTATTCTACCCCCACTAAGAGTCTAAGATTGTTCTGGATCTGTTTCTCCCCATATACTCTGTGATCTCATTTCCTCCCACAGACAGTTATCACCACTATGTGAATGACTACCAAATCTGTACAACTTGCCCTAATCTCTTAACAACTTCAGCCTCACATTGATAAATGCCAACTGGACAGCTCCCACATGAATGTACAGCATAGCCAAAAAAGAAATTCAACTTCTTTATCCTAAACCCACCCCTTTTCCCAACTTATTTCCTTTCAACATTTTGCCATCCTTCTATTTTCCTAGATTAAGTAAGTAACCTGGGAGTCCTCTCGAATTCTTCTCCTTTACCATTCCCCCCTCCAACCAATTCCATCCATTGCCAAGTTTTGTCTAGTCTACCTCCACGGTATCTCTCACATTTATTCTTGTCTCCACTCACATGGCTAACACCTTAGTTCAGGCACTCTTCACCTCTCACCTCCTCTGATAATTGTAGTCTCCTAATCAGTCTTACCAATACCACTCTCTCCCCTTTCTAATTCAAGTTTCACATACTGCAAAAATAATCTTCCTGAAGCACCTATTGCTATACTAACTCAAAAGTTTTCTATAGCTCCCTAGTCTACAATAGTACACAAAAACTTTAAGCTTTAAGGGACAATTCTGTGTCCCTCTCTCTACTTAAAAATCTTCAATGGATTCATTCCTATTGTCACTAAGATCAAATACAAATTCCTCAACTTCACATTTCAGGTCTTCCAGCATGTACCTTTCAAGCTGTTCCTTATAATACTCCCCTTAACACTAGATTCCTAGAAACTGGCTACTGGTTGTTACCTGAACATAGCGTCTTCTCCTTCACTGTATTAGGATAGACTAATCTTTCACTGTCTTGTCCCGTCCCCTCTCCTACCCCGCCCCCCCCCCCCCCCCCACCAATGGCCTAGTTGGTATTCAGCATCTCTTTATTATCCTCTCTCAGAATCCTTATTTTCCTATGAGGTTCAGCTCAGGTACCACTTTCTCCATGAAGTTTTCCCTGAACCTCATTCCCCCTCTCTCTTCCTCCTCAAATTGCCGTGCATTTAACTCTCTGTGTATGTGTTGTCTTCAAGTGAAATATAAGGTCTCCTTTCTGTCTTCTTGTCCCAAGTTCCTAGCAGAGTGCCTTGCTAATGATATATGTTTAATAAATGTTTATTTAATTAAATTGATTTCAATCTCTGAATTAATGGGAAGTAATTCCTTCACTGAATATAACAATGTAAATATATATGATAGCATTTATATAGCATTTTAAGGTTTGTAAGGACTTTACAAATATTATTTCACTTGATCCACACAACAAATCTGAGTGGTAGATACTATTATCCCCAGTTTACAGATGAGCAAACTGAGGTAGGTGACATATCCAGAATCATACCTCTAGTAAGTATCTGATGCCGGATTTGAACTAGGGTCTTTCCTAACTCCTGGTCCAGTCCTCTTATCTAGTGGACCACCTAGATGCAACTGAATTTAGTGAATATATAACTATTCTGTAATATCACCTAAACAGCTCCAGCACCTGCCTTTTATAAAGGTAAAAGGCCTCCTTTTTATAAAGGCCTCCATTCAAGACCCAAGAAGACTAGTGAAAAGTAGGTTTGAATTTAGGATTTGGGGATTCTTCTCTTTTGGACTTTAACAGCATAATTCTTTGCTGTTTTTGCTGAATACTTTTTATTTACATGTAACAGGTAATAAAGATAAGCTTGTGTTATAGAAACCAGTGATCAGTTTAAACCTTGAAAAGTATGGTTTCTTGTCAGATCCCCGGTGGTGAATTCATTTTTGTTCCCAAGGAAGAGATCTTTAGAGCCAAGGAAGGAGGGAACGGGGAGCAGAGAGGTCAGGACAAATCACATAGTGGGCTGCTGACATAGAGATGAATGAGGTAAAAGTGAAAAATCCAAGGCAGCTTTGAGCAAAAAAAATAATTACAAAAGGCCACTTGCAACCTGAAAGTAGGAAGTAGGCCTACAGGATGGTTTCCTTGGTGAATGTGGAAAGATGTTATGGGCTGATTGTATACAGAGGAGCCACCGCAGTTTCTTCCCTCACTTGCTACATCTTTGAGTCACTGTCCAAGTTCAGGGAGAGTTGGGTCTTATATCTCTGTACCTGAGGGACTCACAGTAATGAGCCAGTTCCACTCTAGCCTGGAGCCGAACTCAGCACCCACTGAAAATGAGGTCATGTTCCTGCCATCCCAGCAGTTAAGCAGAGAACTAATGAGACAGTCCTGTGCTTCAGTTTGAGAGATACTTGCATACATTCACTCTGCTTGCTGTTAAGGCCTACTTTAGGGTGGGCCAGGTCTTGTAAAGTGCAGAAGCTGCTTCAGAGTGGGGGTTGAGGAAAGATCAGTGTTTCAGAATTTTCATGGCCTGAAAATGCCAAAGGTCATCCCATTGGGCCCCACCTTTCTCTGTAGGAATAATCAGTCACATCTAGTGCAGGATGAGGGGGTGGAGGGAAGGAAAGGTATTCAAAAGAAATAGAAAACAACCTACTTACTGTAAGGGTGCTTCAAAAGGTCAGAAAACAGCTAATAAACCCAGGACTATTTCTTTAATCTCTCTCTTCCAGTCATAGTTGGGGACTCACACCACAAATATATAAAAGAGTTTTAATATTTTTGAGCAACATGCAAGTTCATGAAGTTTCACATAGTTTGAACAGAGTACAAGTATGCAAAGTCTTTAGGATTTGGTGAATCATAAACCAAGTTTTGAAGAAAGCAAGAAACATTGGTGGAAAGAATTTTTTGTAACTGGAACTCCTGACGATACTCAACCAATACACAGCTGCTCCTGCTCTGCAGTTTAGTCAGAGACTTGCCTGGAGAACTGAGTGACTCACAAAGTCACAAAGTCAAGGTGTACTGAAGATAAGACTGGAACACACATTCACTGGGTCATGCTGCCATTCTCCAGCTAGATTAAATGGTTCCCCAGTTTTTCCTTTCTTTCCTCTCACGTGGCCACCACCCGTATTCAGGCCCTCAACACCTCTACACCAACCTCTTCACTGGTCTTGTTTCTACCACTGCTACTATATGATCTTTCTAAGGCACAGGTCTTACCATATCACTCCCTTCCCCCAAAACAGTGGTTCCCTATTATTTATATTATCAGATGTAAATATCTTCATCTAACATTTAATCTATTCCACAATTGGGCACCAATCTGTCTCTGCAGCCTCATTTCACATTACATTACAGCCAAAGTGGCCTCCTAGATTTTCCCCAATTACAAAGTCATCTCTTACTTTTGTAAACTCAAACAGGCCCTTCTCCATGCCTAGAATATATTTCCTCTACCTCCTCTCAGCTTCATCTATCCAGATGTTAGTGGTCTCTCACTCCTCAAATATTCCTTGGACACTTTGTCTGATTGCTTTCACCCTTCAGTCTCTGCACTATATTATACTCTATATACTCCATTACCCAGGTAGAAGATAAAAGATTCTTTGTAGCCAACAGATAAGGTAGAGAGGCAATGGGGAATGTCTTGTGCTGGGCCTGTAAACAGGAAGACATTTGTTCAAATCCTATCACCCATGCTTACTTGTGTGTGCATGTGTTCATCCTTCATTGCCGAAAAAGACCATGCCATCAGAGAAATGATGACATGACTTGCACTTGACTTTGTTTTGAGTGAGGGAAGGCTGTGTAGGTCACCAGCTTCACTTCTCCTCCAGAACCATCTGAATCCAGTGACCAGATATTCATCAGGATGACCGGAGATGACCCAGGATGAGGCAACTGGGGTTAAGTGACTTGCCCAAGGTTACACAGCTGGTGAGTGTCAAGCGTCTTGACACTTGAGATTTGAACTCAGGTCCTCCTGACTCCTGCACTGGTGCTCTATCCACTGCACCACCTAGCTGCCCCTACCCATACTTACTTACTATGTGACACAAGGACCACTCCTTCTCTCTGAGCCTTGGTTTCTTCATCCATAAAATGAAGGGATGGGACTTGATATTTCTCAATCCCCACAACAACTAGGGCTCATGCTGCTTTAACAAGCCAGTTCAGTGAATAGCAATACTGTCTGTTTTCACTTTTAAATAAACTTGAATGTCAAAAATACCTAAAAATTGAAAGAAGCAGTGATCAAATTTGTCTATTTAAAGCTTATGTTCCATCTCTTTATTTTCCCTACCTCTTCCAAAATGCTTAGTGGCAAGAGTAAACAATGGCTAGAACTCATGCTAAGTTACCCTTGATTATAGGGTCTGGTGGAATGGAGAGGGCACTCAGTGGGAAAGGGGAAGACGTCCATTCTTGTTGTAGCTCTGCCACTCTTTACAATGGTGTAACCTTAGACATGTGTCTTCATCTCCTGGTTCTCAGTTTTGTCATCTTTAAAATAGGGAAGTTGCATTAGCTGATATCTGAGGCTCACACCAGCTCTGACACTACACTTTTCAGGGAAACTCTGTTTCTATCACTGGATGCTCTTTCACAGAAGTTTGTTTAGAAAACATAGAATCCTTGACCTTAAAGCTGGATGGCACCTCAAGAGGTCATTAAGTCCAGCCCCGAACAGTTTGTTTCTGAGTGGTGCTGTTATGGTAAATGAAACTTTTAAATTAATTTCCTCTTTCTTAAGATTCTAATTCTATCAATCTAAAAGTTATGCTTACCCCATCTCTCTCTCTCTCTCTCTCTCTCTCTCTCTCTCTCTCTCTCTCTCTCACACACACACACACACACACACACACACAGAGGGAGAAACAAAGAGAGAGGGACAGAAAGAAAAGTAAGAACTTTAAAAAGAATGAGGATTGCATCAATTATTACACCAACATGATAGCCGACACAACTCTAGAGAGATTAGAATCTCTCCAGCCCTGTTTCTCCATCTCAGAAGTGATAAGGTTGAGCCCTAGATGGCCTCTGAGATTTCTTATGGTCTAAGATTCCAAGTTCACATAATCCTTTATGATCTAATTCAAGGCAAAGTAATTGACGCAACAGAAATGGAAACAACATTTTACAGTTGTGACAATCCCTCAGGTGAGTTTATTCTCAGATAATTTGAAATTGCTTTCTAAGACTTGCAAAGTTCTCTCTTCTTCAGTCTTGACCAGGGTCACGTGCCTTAGCATTTTCTAACCTCTGCATCTCTCAAGCAACAAAAGCTACATGTTGCCAAAATGTCCAGGTAAAATCTGAAAAAGCTATCCAATATCTGGATGTTCTATTCACTAGATACTGAATATTTTGCTCTTTTCAAGCAGCTGAAGCTTTCCAGAAAGGGAATTATCTTGGAGGAGATGCTTTTGTCATGTCTAGGCACATTTAGGAATTTTACACTGTGTCTTCATCTTAGACAAAGTGAAGTTTTTCAACAAAAGGTAGTAAGTTTTAAAACTATTAATGAAAGTATGAAACAAAGCTGCAATTATGCTAAACTGCTTATTGTTATGATGAATCTGATTTTATTGGCCTGCCTTCTTTCCCTCCCATTGCAAATTGTAAACCTTCTCTACCCCTCCACCTGTGTAATTCTTGTCTGTGTTTTCCCCAAAGTCTTATGCAGAAGATTTATCCTAGAGGGCTCATTCTTGCCCAGTTACTATCTGAAGGGTAACAACTGACTGACCCACTCTTCCTTTTCACACCAGAAACATATTTGAAATCTTTTATACTAATTTCCCCACACAGGTGATCATTGATAACATACTAATTATCCTAGGAAGGTTGATTATTTCTAAATTGTTTATTTTCTTTTCTTCCTAAATATTCCATGTCAGCACTCTTTTTATGCATTAAGACATACTGAAAAGTTATTTTATTTAGAAACATGTATTTCTGTGTATAAATCTATTTGTATAATGTTTTCTTTTGCTTGAGTATTTTATAGCATTTCCCTCCCCATGTGTTCATTGTTATCCCATAGAGGGTTGGGGAAGAAAAATCATGGAGGGTCAAATGAGGATGATAGTAATGAGTAGAGTTCATCTTGAAATGATCCTTCCTCTACAGATGGAGCTGCTTCCTACTGAGAATATTATATATTTAAGGCTACTTTGGCTAAGCTTTGGGAATAAACGTAACTGTTAGCCAATCAAACCCTAACAGAGCCAAAACAGGACACAAGGAGCAGAAAGGAACTAAGAAAATAGAAGGGCAAAGGTCTGGGCCATTGGCCGTTCAAAGTCCTACACACACACACACACACACACACACACACACACACACGCGCGCGCACACACACACACACACACACACACACACACACCTCACTATCTCTCTTCTAGACCAAGGTTTCTTCCAAAAGGACCCTCCTATCCTCCTGCTCCCACTTTGCAGGACCCCAGAAATTCCCCTTTTGCCAATAGTTTTCAGTGTTTAGGGATTGTAGCCCTTGCAATCTTCAAAGGCAAGATGGTTTTGTACTATAGCATTCAGTCTGTTGTCATTCAGTTGTTTTCAGTAGCATCCACCTCTAGGGTTTTCTTGGCAAATGTACTGGAGTGGTTGGCCATTTCCTTCTCCAGCTTGTTTTACAAATGAGGAAACAGGGTCAGAGTGAAGTGACTTGCCCAGTGTCACACAGCTAGTAAGCATCTGAGGCTACATTTGAACTCAGGAAGATGAGTCTACGCAGTCCAGGCAGCACCACCTAGCTGCCACTCACCAACCTAAAACTGGTTTAAGGATTTAGGTTATCATGAATATGTAAACACCATTCAAAATGTGTTGGGGTTTTTTTGGTGCAGAATATCTTTTGAAAATGTTGATAAAGTAATTTTTACTGGGTTATCTTATGTAGACAACTGTCAAAACTGCTTTGGTTCTTTTACAGTTGACGCTTCAAAATAAAATTAAAACTTATTTCTTGTGCAGCACTAAAGAAACACAATGTGAAGTAGTAAAACAATACTAAATTTTGAGAATGAAATGCTCCTTCTCTGTGAACATTCAGCAACTAGAGAAAGAATATGTGCTCTGGGTCTTTTAAGAACTATGATTTGAATAAAATGTACGGAAAACTATTGTTGACTGATGTCACCTATTTTAAAATATTTGGAACAATAAAGATTTACAGGCCCACCAACTGTGGTAAGTCAATACTTGCACTAAAGACTGGAATTTAGAGATTATCAAAAATTGTGCCAGAACAACTACTTGACACTTTTTATATGGCCTTTGGGATGCCTCTGGGAACTGAGTCACCAAGACTTAGTTGTGACTTTTTGGTTCAAGGCAATGGGGGAAGAACTTGAAAGGACAGCACATGACTCTTCAAGAATTGAGAGAGCTTTCTGGAACTAGGGATATGACCAAATGCACAGTCAGAGGAATGCATCTGTTTCAAAAGTTTAGAAGGAAAGAAAGTTTAGTTTCACTCCAGAACTATGAATTGTTAACAGAAATTGGAGAAGTTACTTAGATTAAAATATACCAGAAAATGCATGAGTAGATGAAAGATTTAGATGGGAAAAATCTCGCCTCCAGCAAGAGAGAAGTCCTAAACCTCCAGTGTCTCTAAGCAGGTGAACTGAAAGTCAGGGGCATGTTGAGAAGCCATCTTCCCCTACAGAACTGGAGCTTCCAAATTATTCTTGGGCTACATACTTCTCTCTCCCTAGAAGCCCCCACACCACCTTTGATCCTGACCCAGGTATTGCCTCAACGTTCTTCACTAATTAAAATTTATATATCCTTCTGTAAATGCATCACGAAAATGTCCCAAGCTTTGTTGGAAGTCTTGGTTCCATGTGTGAAGCTCTTTGTGAACTTTAAAGCACAATATCAATGCTAGCTATATTTTTATTATTATACTCGCTGACTATATTTCCTCACCACTCACAATCAGTCTAGATTCAAGCTCCCAACTCCAGGGAAATTTCTCTAAAAATTTCCTGTGATACCTTACTGAATCAAATGACTAGTCTTCACCCTCTTTAAACTTTTTGCAGTTTTTGGACACTATTGACCATCTTTGAGTCCTTGTTATTATTTACCTTTACTGTCTGTTAAATCATTTTGCATTGACTTTCTTCCTACCTCTTATTGGTTCTTCATCCAACTCCAACCTCATAAACATCAGTGTCACTCAAAATATATTATTCATGTTGTTTCTATTCTCCTCCCTCCTTCTCCTTCTCTGTGTGTATGTGTGTGTGCGTGCACACACACATACACACACACACGCACACACACACACACACTCCTTGATGATCTCTTCCAAAGTTTCAATTATCTCTACTCAGATGACTCCCAAATTCAGTCTTAATTTCTCTCATAAACTCCAGCGCCACATCTCCAAATGTCTCTTGGATATCTCCCCCTAGGTATCTCATCTAGGAGACAGGAGGAGAGCCAAGGGAGAACAGTGGCATAAGAACTTAAAGAAACTATCAAGGAGATAAAGATGATTGACCAGAACTTCAACATGTCTAATTTTGCTGTTACTGTATACAATGTTCTCTTGGTTCTGCTCACTTCACTTCTCATTATTTTATGCAAGTCTTTCCATATTTTTCTAAAATCCACCTGCTCATCATTTCTTACAGTACAGTAATATTCCATCACAATCCTATACCACAACTTCTTCAGCAATTTCCAAATTGATTGGCATCCTCACAATTTCCAGTTCTTTGTCATCATTAAGAGAGCTACTATAAATATTTTAGAATATATAGGTTCTTTTATTTTTCCACAATCATATTGGGAAACAGACCTGATAGTGGTATACTTGGGTCAGAGGGTGTATACAGTTTTGTAATTCTGGACATAATTCCAGATTGCTCTCCAAAATGGTTGGATCAGTTCACAGTTTCACCAACAGTGTATTAATGTCTCAATTTTTCCATATCCCCTCAAGAATTTGTCATTTTCCTCTTTTATCATTTTAGCAAATCTAATAGATTTGATATAAGATCTCAAAGTTGTTTTAATTTGCATTTCTCTAATCAATAATGATTTAGAACATTTTTTCATATGACTATATATAGTTTTGATCTCCTCATTGAAAAACTTTCTGTTCATATCCTTTAACCTTTTAACAATTGGGGAATGACTCATATTCTTATAAATTTAACAAAGATTTCTATATATTTGGGATATGAAAACTTTATCTAAGAAACTATCTATAAAAATTTCCCCAATTTTCTGCTTTAATTCTAATCTTGGCTACATTAGTTTTATTTGTATAAAACCTTTTTAATTGAATGTAAATCAGTATTATCCATTTTTCATCTCACAATGCTTTCTACCTCTTCATTCATAAATTTCTTCTCCTATCCATAAGCCTGATAGATAATGTATTCCACATTCTTCTAGTTTTCTTATGATATTTCCCCTTATATCTAGGTCATGTATCCATTTTGATCTTACATTGGTAAATGGTGTAAGATCTAAATATATAGTCAATTTCTGCCAGAGTGCTTTCCACTTTTCCCAACAATCTCTTTTTTTTTTTACCAAATAGTGTATTCTTATCTATAAAGCCTAAATCTTTACCTTTGTCAAACACAAGGTTACTATATTCACTTACTACTGTATATTGTATATCTGCTCTGTTTCACTGATCCATCTTTCTATTTCTTAGTCAGTATCAGATAATTTTGGCAATTACTGCCTTATAATATGGTTTAAGATGTGGTACTGCTAAACCTCCTTCCTTTAATTTTTTTATCATTAATTCCTTTGATATTCTTGATCTTTCATTTTTCCACATGAATTTTATTATTAATTTTTTTCTAGCTCAATGTAAGTTTTGGTAGTTTATTGGGACGGCATTGAATAAGTGGTTTAGATAGAATTGTTACTTTTTGTTATATTGGCCCTGCCCACCCATGAACAATTAACATTCCTCTAATTATTTAAATCTGACTTCATTTGTATAAAAAGTATTTTACAATCATGTTCATGTAGTTCCTGGGTTTGTCTTGACAGAATACTCCCAAATATCTTATATAGTCTACAATTTTTTAAGTAAATATCTCTTATTAACTTTTATTGTACAGTTTTGTTGCTGATATATAGAAATGCTGCTGTCTATGTGGATTTATTTTATATCCTGCTAATTTACTAAAATTATTGCTTCAACTAACTTTTTAGTTAGAATCTCTAGGATTTTCCAAGGATATCATCATATTACAAGCAAAGAGACAGTTTTATTACCTTGCTGCCTATTCTGATTCCATCAATTTCTTTTTCTTCACTTATTGCTATTGCTAGCATTTCTCACACAATAGGGAATAATGTTGGTCATAATGGGCATCCTTGTTTCACTCCTGATCTTACTTGGAAGGTTTCCATTATATCCCCATTACAAATAATACTTGTTGATAGTTTTATATAGATGCTTCTTATCATTTTAAGGAAAAATTCATTTTTACCTATGCTCTCAAGTGTTTTTAATATGAATGAGAGTTGTAATTTATAGAAAGTTTTTTCTGAATCTATTGACGTAATCATGATTTTTGTTACCTTTGTTATTGGTATAAATCAATTATGTTAATAGTTTTCCTTATGTTAAACCATCCCTGCATTACTAATATAAATCTTACTTGGCCACCATGCATGATCTTTGTGATATATTGTAGTTACCTGGCTAGTATTTCATTTTGCATCCATATTCATTAATGAAATTGGTCTATAATTTTCTTTCTCTGTTATTGTTATTTCTGATTTAGGTATCAGCAACATATTTGTGCTTTTTTAATTTTTTTTATTTATTTAACTTTTAACATTCATTTTCACAAAATTTTGGGTTCCAAATTTTCTCCCCTTTTGTCCCCTCCCCCCACCCCAAAACACTGAGCATTCTAACTGCCCCTATCACCAATCTGCTCTCTCTTCTATCATCCGTCTCTGCCCTTGTCTCCATCTTCTCTTTTGTCCTGTAGGGCCAAATAACTTTCTATACCCCTTTACCTGTATTTCTTATTTCCTAGTAGCAAGAACAGTACTCGACAGTTGTTCCTAAAACTTTGAGTTCCAACTTCTCTTCCTCCCTCCCTCCCCACCCCTTCCCTTTGGAAGGCAAGCAATTCAATGTAGGCCATATCTGTGTAGTTTTGCAAATGACTTCCATAATAGTCGTGTTGTGTAAGACTAACTATATTTCCCCCCATCCTATCCTTTCCCCAATTACTTCTATTCTCTCTTTTGATCCTGTCCCTCCCCATGAGTGTTGACCTCAAATTGCTCCTTCCTCTCCATGCTCTCCCTTCCATCATCCCCTCCACCCTGCTTATCCCCTTCTCCCCCACTTTCCTGTATTGTAAGATAGGTTTTCATACCAAAATGAGTGTGCATTTTATTCCTTCCTTTAGTGGAATGTGATGAGAGTAAACTTCATGTTTTTCTCTCACCTCCCATCTTTATCCCTCCACTAATAAGTCTTTTGCTTGCCTCTTTTATGAGAGATAATTTGCCCCATTCCATTTCTCCCCTTCTCCTCCCAATATATTTCTCTCTCACTGCTTGATTTCATTTTTTTTAAGATATGATCCCATCCTCTTCAATTCACTCTGTGCACTCTGTCTCTAATGTGTGTGTGCATGTGCATGTGTATGTGTGTGTGTGTAATCCCACACAGTACCCAGATACTGAAAAGTTTCAAGAGTTACAAATATTGTCTTTCCATGTAGGAATGTAAACAGTTCAACTTTAGTAAGTCCCTTATGACTTCTCTTTGCTGTTCACCTTTTCATGCTTCTCTTCATTCGTGTGTTTGAAAGTCAAATTTTCTTTTCAGCTCTGGTCTTTTCATCAAGAATGCTTGAAAGTCCTCTATTCCATTGAAAGACCAATTTTTCCTCTGAAGTATTATACTCAGTTTTGCTGTGTAGGTGATTCTTGGTTTTAATCCTAGTTCCTTTGACTTCTGGAATATCCTATTCCACGCCCTTCAATCCCTTAATGTAGAAGCTGCTAGATCTTGTGTTATCCTGATTGTATTTCCACAATACTTGAATTGTTTCTTTCTAGCTGCTTGCAATATTTTCTCCTTGACCTGGGAACTCTGGAATTTGGCCACAATGTTCCTAGGAGTTTCTCTTTTTGGATCTCTTTCAGGCAGTGATCTGTGGATTCCTTGAATACTTATTTTGCCCTCTGGTTCTAGAATCTCAGGGCAGTTTTCCTTGATAATTTCATGAAAGATGATGTCTAGGCTCTTTTTTTGATCATAGCTTTCAGGTAGGCCCATAATTTTTAAATTGTCTCTCCTAGATCTATTTTCCAGGTCAGTTGTTTTTCCAGTGAGATATTTCACATTATCTTCCATTTTTTCATTCTTTTGGTTTTGTTTTGTGATTTCTTGGTTTCTCATAAAGTCATTAGCCTCCATCTGTTCCATTCTAATTTTGAAAGAACTATTTTCTTCAGTGAGCTTTTGAATCTCCTTTTCCATTTGGCTAATTCTGCTTTTGAAAGCATTCTTCTCCTCATTGGCTTTTTGAACCTCTTTTGCCAGTTGAGTTGGCCTATTTTTCAAAGTGTTATTTTCTTCAGCATTTTTTTGGGTCTCCTTTAGCAGGGTGTTTACCTGCTTTTCATGCTTTACTTGCATGTCTCTCATTTCTCTTCCCAGTTTTTCCTCCACCTCTCTAATTTGATTTTCAAAATCCTTTTTGAGCTCTTCCATGGCCTGAGCCCATTGGGTGGGCTGGGATATAGAAGCCTTGACTTCTGTGTCTTTCCCTGATTGTAAGCATTGTTCTTCCTCATCAGAAAGGAAGGGAGGAAATACATGTCCACCAAGAAAGTAACCTTCTATAGTCTTATTTTTTTTCCCTTTTCTGGGCATTTTCCCAGCCAGTGACTTGACTTCTAAGTATTCTCTTCACACCCACTTTGCCTCCAGATCCGCCCAGCCAGTGCTTGGGGTCCAAGATTCAAATGCTGCTTCCTAGCCTCAGGGCTTCAGTGGGGGCGGGGCTGCTATTCAGTGTGAGATCATGTTCAGGTGCTCAGGTGGGGGCAGGGCCACCTCACGGGGCTCAATTCCCTCAGGGAGTTTATGCAGAGACCTTCAACAATGGATCCAAGCTCCTGCCTGCTTGGGGAGCCCCGGTCTACTCCCACCTCTACTGCTGCCTCCCAAGGGGGTCTGAGTTATGGGGGCACCCCACTCCCCTCTCGGCAAGCTGAGAAGACCTTCTCACCAACCTTTAGGGCCCGTGGGTGGAGGGACCTGCGTGGTGCTGGAGATTCTGTACCTGAAGCCTGCTCAGATATGCTCCTCTTGGCGCTGCTTGGCCAAGGCAGGGCTGGGCTCGGCTCCAGGTCCACAGCGCGACGGACCTTTTGCATCAGGTTTTCAGGGCTCTCTGGAACAGAAATCTCATCCGCTCCATTGTTCTGTGGCTTCTGCTGCTCCAGAATTTGTTAGGAGTTCTTTACAGATATTTTATGGGCTGTGGGTTCGAAGCTAGAGTATGTGTGTCTTTCGACTCTGCCATCTTGGCTCCGCCCCCTCAGCAACATATTTGTTCATAAAAGGAGTTTGGTCAGACTCCTACTTTGACTATTATTCCAAATAATTTATTTAATATTGGAATGAGATGATCTTTAAATGTTTGGTAGGATTCACTTGTAAATCTATCTGGTCTTAACAGTTTTTTCCTCAGGAAGCTCATTTATGGCCTATTCATTTTCTTTTTCTGAAATAGGTTTATTTAAATATTCGATTTCATTTTCTGATAATCTACGTAGTTTATATTTTTGTAAATATTCTTCTACTTTACTTAAGTTGTTAAATTTATTGGCATATAATTGGTAAAAAATAACTCATAATTGCTTTGATTTCATCTTCATAAGTGATATATTCCCTCTTTTCATTTTGATACTAGTAATTTGGTTTTCTTTTTAAAAAATCATATTAACCAACAGTTTATCTATTTTATTGTTTTTTTCCCCATAAAACCAGCTTCTAGTTTTATTTGTTAATGCAATGGCTTTCTTACATTTCATTTTATTCATCTCATTTTTAGGTTTTAAAATTTCCAATGTAGTGTTTAACTGGGAGCTTTTAATTTATTTTCTAATTTTTTCTAATTGCATAGCCAATTCATTTGTCTGCTCTTTCTCTATTTTATTGAGGTAAGCATTTAGAGAAACAAATTTTCCTCTGACAACTGCTTTTGCTGCATCTCATAGGTTTTGATATGTTGTTTCATAATTATCATTCTCTTTAATAAAATTATTTATTGTTTCTATGACTTGTTCTTTAACCCACTCATTCTTTAGAATTACACTATTTAGACTCTAATTTTAATCTGTGTTTCCATGGTTTCATATTAAATATAAATTTTATTGTTATATCATCTGAAAAGATGCATTTAATATTTCTGTTTTTCTGTAATTTTTGCCCAAATATGTGATCAATTTTTGTAAAGATACCATAGGCCAGTGAAATAAATATTCCTTTCTATTCCCATTCAGTTCTCTCCAGATATCTGTTATATCTAGCTTATCTCAGATTCTATTCATCAACTTGACTTCTTTCTTATTTATTTTTTTATTAGATTTATCTAGTTCTTAGAGGAGAAGATTGAAGTCCCCCACAAAACCATAGTTTTGATATCTATTTTTATCTGTAATTCACTTTGTTTTTCCTTTAAAAATTTGGATGCTATTCTATTTGGTGGTTATAAGTTTAAGTATTGATATTATTTCATTATCTATGGTGCCTTTCATGATAATGTAGTTTCCCTGTTTATCTCTTTTAATTAAATCTACTTTAGCTTTAATTTTGTCTGCAATCATGATTGCTACCCCTGCTCTTTTGCATCAGCTAAAGCACAATAAATTCTACTCCAGATTTTGTTTTCGTTCTGTTTTACTCTGGGTATCTCCCATGTTTTAACATGTTTCTTGTAAACAACATATTGTCAGAATCTAATTTTTAATCCATTCTCCTATCCATTTATAGATGAGTTCATCCCTTCATGTGTAAAATTATAATTGCTAGTTGTGAACTTCCTTCCATCCTCTTTTTTCTCACTGTTTATCTTTCTCTCCATCTCTTATTACCTTTTTCCTCCTCAAATGTCTTGTTGACTTCTAACCACTACCTCCCTATTCCACATCTCTTCTATGAATCCTTCTCTTATCCTCTCTCTTTACCCTACCATCTCTTGATCTGCACACTCTTCTAAGAGTCCCTCCCTTATTCTATCCCCTTGCCCTCCTATTTCTCTGTAAGGTAAGACTTTTATACCACATAAGATATATATGTTATTCCCTCTTTAACCCAGTTCTCATGAGAATAAGGTTCTAATGCTACCATTTCTCCACCCACCCCTGCTTCTACTGTAGCTGTGTTTCCATTCATGTCTCATTTGTATGACACAGTTGCCCTTCATTTTACTTTTCCCTATCCAATTTTATTTTTTAGGATTATCCTATAATACTTAATTCAGTCCAAACCTTCTACTTGTGTATGCTCTTTCAAACTACCCAAGTAATGACAACATTCTTAAGAGCTACAGATAATGTTTTCCCATATAAGAAGTAAAAATTTTGACCTAATTAAATCCTTTATAATTAGTCTTTAATGTTTACTTCTTATGTTTCGTCTGAGTCTAGTAGATCACATTTTCCATTTAGCTCTGATCTTTTCTTCACAATTACCAGAAAGTCCTTTAGTTCATTAAATATCCTGTTTTTCCACTCAGGATAACACACAACTTTGCTGGGTAAGTTATTTTTGGTTGACACCCAGGTTCTTTGCTCTTCAGAATATGTTGTTCCATGACCTTTGGTCTTTTAATGTAGAAGTTGCTACATCTTGTGTTATCCTGACTGCAGTTCCACAGTATAAATTATTTCTTTTCTAGTTGCTTGTAGTATTTTCTCCTTGGCCTAAGAACTTTGAAACTTAGCTACGATGTTCCTGTGAGTTTTCATATTGGGATCTCTTTCAGGTGGTGATCAGTGGATTTTTCCTATTTCTGTTTTCCTTTCTCATTATGAATGTCACACAATTTTCCTGAATAATTTCTTGAAGTATAGTATCTAGATTCTTTTTTTTTTTTGATAAAAACTTTCAAGTAATCCAACAACTTATATTGTCTCTCCTCAATCTGTTGTTTTCCTAATGAGATGTTGCACATTCTCTTCTATTTCTTCATTCTTTTGATTTTGTTTTACTATTTTTGGGGGGTCTTTTAAAGTTATTAGCTTCCCCTTGCCCAATTCTAATTTTTAAGGAGTTATTTTCCTCTATAAGTTTTGGGATCTCTTTTTCTAATTGACTTTCATAATTTTCTTGATTTTCATTGCATTACTCTTATTTTTTCCCCTAATTTTTCCACAACCTCTCTTATTTGATTTTTAAAGTTATTTTCAAACTTTTTCAAAAACTTTTTGTGCTTGTCATCATTTAGCTTTTCTTTTAATAGAAGTAGTTGTTTTCACCATCTTCTTTTGAGTTTGAACACAGATCTTCTCTGTCACCATAGTAACTATCTATGGTTGGGTTCTTTCTCCTTTGCTTATCTCCATCCCTTTTTTTAGCAACTTATTTCTTTTTTTTTTCTGTAGCCATTGGAAGCTTTATTGATGCTAAAGCAGTGGGCCTGAGATTTAACAAGGAGCTAAACAAAGGAATAGGAAAAGGACCAGATTTATATAGGATGATTTTAGGGTTTCCTTGTGGGGGTTGGAGATCTAGCGTAAGTCTTGCAAGATAAATGCACAGGGTGAGGACTATGAATGACACAAGAGAAGGAAATCCCATTCCCCAGGATGGGGGTGAGGACAAGGAATCTTATGGTCCAGGATAAGGGGAAGTTGTGGTAAGGGGAGACTTTAGGGCACCAAAGGCTTCACAAAGTCAATCAATATTATTTTAACTCTCAGGGCACTGTTTCTATCCATATCATTTCCCCAACAGGTAGGAGAATTCTTTTGGGGGAAAAGGGGCCAAGGTCATTGTCTTCAGTAGTTTCTTCCTGCTGAACAGGGGTGAAGAGTCCACTTCAGGAGCCAGAATAGGTTGGGGGGAGGTGATCAGCATGGGGTGCAGAATGCAGTGCCAACTGAGTCCAGGGTGGAGAGAGGCAAATCACTTGGTGACATCAAGGGCAGGTTTAGGCAATCCTAAAAATTGGCCCTGAATCTTATCTCACATCCTGCCTCCTGCTTGTTTCTCTGTCTGCTTTGCCATCCAACCCAAATGCTTTTGGGAGAGGGACAAAGGCACTGTCCCTGTCTGAGTAGGGCTGGAGAGAAGAGTAAAATGAGGCTGAAGCAGCTGAAGCAGGGGATGAGGAGAGTGTGGAACCTGTATCCTTGTTGCATGACCATCTGCAGGTGGACAGTATAGTCTAGGAGACACAAATCCTTCCAGAGAGGGCTTTCAAAGGTGTGTCCAGGTCCATGGCATCCAACTGCTGGACCCAGAGCCTTCCAGTTTTGGCTGGAGAGGAGCTGTAATTGGTTGTTTCTTTTGCCTTTGTGACTTAGCAGACTAGAAAATGCATATTCCTCTTATCCCAGTGGCTAGGAGAAGATCCTGGGTTTCAGCACCATTATGTTGTAGAGAGATATGGGAGAGCTGGTTCAAAATGTGAATGAATTCACTTAGACCTTCTCTGTAGCCATTGGGAGCTTTATTGATGCAAAAGCAGTGGGCCTAAAATTTAGCAAGGAGCTAAACAAAGGCCAGCAACTTATTTCTTGTCTATTAACTTTGTGTTAAAGTTGGGCTCTATTCCCAAGGTGTGGAGGGTAATAGCTAAGGCTTTAAGTTTTTTATACTGTTGTTTTTTGAGCTCTATCTGGAGACCTGACTTCAGGTACTCCTCTTTGCCCCTGAACCACAATCAGTGCTCCCAGAAATTCTGTCACCAGTTTGTGCTTTTACCTAGATTTTAGTAAAGTTTCTCATGAAGTATCATTTTGGATAAAATTGAGAAATGTGGACTAGATGATAATACAATTATATTTAAGCTAATGCAGCTTAATAGCACAATGGATAGACCACTGAACTTAGAGTAAGGAAGACCTGAGATCAAGTCTTGCCTCAGGAACATCCCAGCTATGTGACCTTGATCAAGTTACTTACCCTCTATCAGCCTCAGTTTCCTCACTTGTCAAATGAGTGGTTTGGAGTTGACAACATCTCTTTCAGTTTTAAATCTATTATCCTTTGATCCTATTGAATTAAATGGATTCATAATTGGTTGAAAGAGTAGCAGATATTTGTGGTTCAATATCAATGTGGTAGGAGATCTCTAATAGAGAATGTGAGGGATCTGTGTGGTACTATGTTGTTTAATACCTTTATCAATGGTCTATAAAAGCATAGATGGCCAACTCATTAAATTTGAAAAATCTGGAGAGATCACTAACAAGATGGATAACAGGATTCAAAAAGATTTAGACAGGCTGTAACACAGACTAAATCTAAAATGGTTAGTCTTACACCTGGATTTAAAATCCTACTTCACAGCAGAAGAAGGGGGTACTGTGATTAGATAACAGTTTTTCTGAAAAAGATCTGGGGATCTTAGCAGCCTAAAAATTCATTAGGAAACAGCAGTGAAAAATAACAGCCAAAAAAACTCAAGTGATCTTGGGCTACATTTTTTTTTTAAAGGCAGAAGTTCAAAGAATGAGGTCGTGTAGTCTTCCTTTGTAATCTTACCCAATCAGACCATTTCTAGAGTAATGTATGCTCAGTACACAGCTCTGGAAACTTTCTGCCATGAAAAAAAGAAAATCATTCATATATTCCTTATTCTCAAACCGCTACCAATAGTCTGATGACAACAGTTCTCCGAACCAAGATTGTCTGACATCTACTCTACATTGGCATGTAGTGAATCAGCCATAGATGTAGTGAATTGGTCCTCATCACATTCCACTGAGTAATACATATTTCCTCAAGAGTGCAAGTATGCTTATCTATTTCCTGTTTTTAAATCATAGATTAAATATTCATTTGAGGGTGTTAATACCCTCAAGATATGCTTCCTTCCCCATCCCTTTCTGCTCATATAAGTGTAAGCCTGTAAGAAACATTAAGAATTGTATAGACCAATCCTCTCATTTTATAGATGAGAAAACAAGTCTATTTAACATCTAAGAACTTGATATATCCCACATGAAAGATTTTCAAAGTATAATCTAACCTAGAAAGACCAAAAATATTTAGATTTTTTGTTTTATTTTATTTTTAGTTAGAATTCCTCCTTTGACACTTATGAGTTATATAGCCCTGGGCAAGCCAGTTAACCTTAATAAGCCCAACACTACACATCTGTAAAATGTGATGAATGATACCTGTACAATAGGAGGACTTGCCAACAGCCCTCATGGACCACCCCTTCTCATTCTTATACTACAGATCTCACAGTGTTGTGGTAAGGATCAAATAAGGTAAAATTTTTTGTCACAGTAGACATTATATAAAAGTAGGTTCTAATTCTAAAGAAGATTCAGAATGATAAAAAGTACCGTTCTGTCCTTTATATCCTCCATGATGCTACTCAACAATTCATGCTTTGTTTTGCTTGGTTTTTTCTCACAAAGCATCTTTCATTTAAAGGTCTCCAAGTCTTTTATGTTGTTGTTGTCATTATTCAGTCATTTCAACCATGTCTGACTCTTCCCGATTCCATTTTTCTTGGCAAAGTTTTTTGGCAAAGGCTTTCTTGACAAAGATACTGGATTGGTTTGCTATTTCCTTCTCAGCTCATTTTACAAATGAGGAAACTGAGACAAACAGGATTTAAGTGACTTGCCCGGGGTCTCACAGCCAGTAAGTATCTGAGGTCAGATTTGAACTCAGGTCTTTCTGACTCCAGGCCTGGAGTTGTATCCACTGCATCAGCTAACTGCCTCAAATTTTGTATATACTTGGAGTATAATGGAGGGAGCTTCTTATTTTTCATCTTTAGCAAAAGAAACTGACAAGCAAGGCCATCAGCAAGCAACATTGTAATCAGTCAAGCTTCTCTTCTGACCCAGTGTTCTCTTTCTAGTCTGTTTTTTTTGGACATAGAAATTCCTTGTTTTCATGCTGTTCCTCTATCCTGTCCCAGAAGGAAGTGATGCACACGAAGGTGTGATGCTGCTGATGTATTAGGAAAGTACTGAACTAGGTGAAGTCCTAGACTTAATCTCTTATATTCTGCAAGTTTCAGTTCCTAATAAATTTCTAAAACAAGAGGGTTAAATCTTAATTTAATTTAAAATCTTAAATTAAAGATGATTCCTTAGGTCCCTTTAGCATTGAATATTCTAAGATTTAATGTGTTACACTTCTAGAGATATTTACATCTTCAACCCCTGCCCCCAAGTGTTGCTTAATCCAATGAAATATCTAGTGGTAGAATTTCCCGTACTGTGACACTTGGGTGGGGCAAAAGATTTTTAAGCAGATAGAGCTTCCAGAAATTAATAATAGTGAACATTTACATGCTAAAGCTCTAAGGTATACAAACCATGGTATATACATTAACTCATTTGATCCTCATAAAAACCTTGTGAGGAATGAACTACTGGTATTTCTACTTTGGACTTGGATGGGAGAAGTGGAAAAGGGGCCTGGAGGAAAATCTGAAGAATATCTGGAGTATTTCATTTAGGGATTGTGAAGAAGACTAGAAATGGAATCTGGTTAGATTTGAGAAAAAGAGTGTGATTTGAGAAGAAAAGGAGAAGTAAGCTAGATGAAGGAGGAAAGTGGTAAGACAGAGGAATAGAAACTGCATATAGCTATCAAGGGGCTAACAACGTAAATAGTCGTCTAGAGGAGTTGGCTACAAGAGTTAACAAGAACAAAATAACAAGGGACTAAGAGAACTTTGCAGGGACCTGCCTAAATTGCACTATGTCCTTCTGACATGACCAAGGAATTGTTACTTATGATCAAAGTTGACAGTCTCCTCCAAAAAGAAAAGGTAGAGAAGCTCAAGGGAATGTAGCATTCCCAAATCACACAGAAGATTGCCCAAACAAGGCTACTCCAAGTTCAAGCTACTCTAGGAGTCTATCCCTTTAAGAACATAACTCACAAATCACCCCTGCATTTATATTGACTGGAAAGATGGAGGACGGAATTGGTTCAAAATAAAGGCATTTGATGAAGAAGAGTAGTGAGAAAAGTAGAAATTAAACCTGTGGTGTGCTCTCTCACAAACACGCATGCTATCAATACACTATGCGTTACACACATAGAGAACATGTATGGCTAGGGAGTACACTCTACATTTGTAGAGAATGTACATATGATCATGGTGGTTGGTTGGTTGGTTGTTGTCCTTCATTCTCAAAGAGGATCAAAATGACATTACTGTGCTAGAGTCAAGTTTCAGTGTGTCTGACTGTGGCTGATTAGACTAATACAAGCTCAGAAGGCTCTACCACAGGTTGTACACAAATACCCTTTGTGAACATTTGGGGTGGATACTCTAAATTTGCATCCTGCATTTCCTTTGAGTTGTCTCAATTCTGCTTTGCTTATAAAGCACAGCACCTTCTCTGATGTGGGCACACCATGCTCGGCGATCCTGTGCCAGTGTCTCCCATGTCACACAATCAATTCCAAATTCTTAAAGGAGACCTTGAGAGTGTTCTTGTATCACTTCTTCTGATCACCATGTGAACACTTGCCCTGCATGAGTTCTCCATAAAACAGTCTTTTTGACAAACATATGTTTTGCATTCGAACATATGGTCAGCCCATTGGAGTTGTACTCTCTGAAGCAGTGTGAATGCTTGGCATTTTAGTTTGAGTAAGGACCTCAGTGTCTGGTACCTTATTCTGCCAAGTGGTCTTCAGAATCTTCCTAAGACAATTCAAATGGAAGTAATTCAGTTTCCCAGCATGGCACTGGTAGACTGCCCAGGTTTCACAGGCACACAAAAATAAGATCAGCACAATGGCTCTGTAGACCTTCAGTTTGCTAGTCACTCTAATACCTCTTCTGTCCCAAACTTTTCTTTGGAGCCTCCCAGCTGCTAAGCTAGCTCTGGCAATGCATGTGTCAGCCTCATTATTAGTGAGTACATCCCTGGAAAGTACACTACCAAGGTAGGTGAACTTATCCACAGCATTCAGAACTTCTCCATTTGCAATAACCGATAGTTCCACGTATGGATGGGGTGGTGGTGACTGATGGAGCACCTGTGTTTTCTTGGTATTAATTATTAGGCCCAAATCAGCATAAGCAGCAGAGAACTGATCCACACTTTGTTGCATCTCAGCTTCAGAGGCTGCCTTGAGTACACAATCATCCACAAACAGAAAATCATGCACCAACACTCCCTCCACTTTGATCTTGGCTTGTAGCCTTTTCAAGTTGAAGAATTTATCATCAGTGCAGTAACTGACCTTGATGCTGTGCTCATTCTCACTGAAAGCATTTGACAGCATGACTGAAAACACCATGCTAAAAAGCATGGGAGCAAGCACACAGCCCTGTTTCACTGCATTGGTGACAGGGAAGGCACGAGAGCATTGTCCATTATCTAGAACCTGAGCCAGTATGCCATCATGAAATTGATGTACAATGCTGAGGAACTTCTCTGGGCAACCAAATTTTGATATAGTTTTCCATAAGCCCTCATGACTAACAGTGTCAAAGGCCTTGGTTGGATCTACAAATGTTGTGTACAGACCTCTGTTCTGCTCCTGCCATTTCTCCTGGAGTTGTTGGGCAGCAAACACCATATCGACTGTTCCTTGGCCCTTTCTAAAGCCATACTGGCTCTCAAGTAGATGACCATCTTCCAGGTACATATATGATCATGGCACACACATGGGGAAGTACAAATGCAGGACACACTTGGTAAAAGGTACCTTATGCTTCCCACTCTGTAGGGCTGCCCATATCTTCTGGTGATGTCATCATTCCACATATTTCACTAGGCCTAATTGCCTCTGGTCTCAAGTGGCATGTTTGTCCCTCGTTTTCCAAGAGGACCAATGACATCATGGGTGATGTCTTGATTTGCTCATGAGTTGGATTTAAGTGAGGCAGAATTGCACAACTCACTTTCTCTTCCTCCATAGTTATCAGAGTCCAGTGGAAGAAGAAAAGTCAAGATGACTGGAAATGGCCTAGAATGCAATGAATGACCTTGGCATCTTTTATGTCTCTTCAGACTGCAAGTGCTCCATAGCTCCTGCTCCAGCCACCTTCATAGCCGTTGGAACAAATTGTTCTCATCTGCCCATTATACCAGCGAAGCTTTCACATGCTTGGGATAGATATCCTCCTAACTCACCAATAGGTTTGAGACCTGTTGGTTACCCTCAACCTGGTTTAGCCTGACTGCCAAGACAGTTTTACTAGGGTATGATCACTGCAAATGCTACAGCTTCTTGGAACCACAGGTGAGAGTTGGGTGAGAGGAGGACACCAAAGGTGAATGAGCAGCCTTGAAAACAGCTCAGCAAGCCCTCCCTCCAGAGGTGCTAGTCCCCTCTGATGAACTCCTGGGATTGCTGCTTGACATTGTCCCATGGGTCCCCCAGTCTCATCTAATACAGCTCCATCTCAGGTGAGGTTGTAGACCTTTCTTAGGTTGCAACTTCTGCCTATAGTGAGACACAATAGCCAAGTACCTATTCCTTCCTTTTAAGAGGAATGTATTCTACTGTTGCTATCTTAGCTTGAAGAATGGAGACAATTTTCTGCTACAAGTCTTTTAGGAACTGGCAGAAGTCCTCCCTTACCTGGCCATCAAACTTGGGGAAAAACTCTTCTCAATTTTTTGCCCATAATGAGGGGGTCCATCTTTCAGTTTCTCTGAGACTTGGTTGGAAAGGTCATTTTCCTCTCCAGAGAAGGTTTCTTACTCTAGGTGCCAAGTTCTTTGGAATACAGGTCAGAGCCATTCCTGGCAACTATTGCCCCCAAACTTAAATCTGACTTTTTACCTGTATTACCTGATCAACAAAGGATGCATCTTTGTCAGAAGTTTCAAACTGACAGGATCAGAAAGTCCATATAATTCCCCGCTTTATTTCCAATGGCTAAACTCTACTTAGTTATATCTGTTTAGAGGATATTCTTCCAGTAAACATCTGAGGACTCGAGTTCAGTTCAATGAACTATTGCCAATTCTGTTTGCAAATAGAAACATAGATTAGGTTAAAAATTCTGAGTATAGCATTCAGCATATTTTTACATGTGAATCTAGCAATCAACAAGAATTTATTAAGCTCTTCTAGGTCTTGGGGCTAAAGAAGTGAAAGTCTCTGCCCCAAAGAGTTTTCAACTATTATTAAGACTAATTATCCTAGAGATCTAATTAGACCAGAGAAAACTGTGAGGAAGGGGTGAGGAACATTATCTCCTTGCCCACTGACCTAGACAAAAAAATTAGCCAAGGGTCAGTTATATGTAATAAAACTTAATTTCCTTTTTTCTTTTTAAGTTAAATAATAGACTATAACCTTACCCACTTTTTCCTTTTTTAAGGTTTTTTGATCTTTTCTTTTTGACATATCATTTCCTGATATCACCTCCCTGCCATTAACCTCTACCTTGTAAAAAAAGAAAAACAGTTAAGCAAAACCAAATAATGCAATAATTGAGACTGGTAGCATATGCCACATTCCAATCTCCCAGTCCCCTACCTTCCAAGAGGAAGGAAGTCAATTTCATCATCTATTTTCAAGGACCAAAGTTGGTCTCTGCAATTGATCTGTATATAGCTACTTTACACTGCATTTTCATTTACTTTACTGTAGTTGTATATTTTGTTTTCCTGCTTCTGCCTACTTCAGTTTATGTCAAGTCATAAAAGTCTTCCCATGTCTCAAATTCATTGTTTCTTATAGTAGTCTACCATAATGATATACCACAATATATTTAACCATTCCCAAGTAGTACCCACATTGTTTCCAGTTGTTGGGGGATAGGGGGTGTTTTGTTTTTTGCTATCACAAAAAAAACCCCTCCATGGTGCTATAAATATTTTAGTGTGTACAGAACCTTTCTTTCTGCCTTTGACCTCACTGGCTTATGTACTCAGCAATGAAAACACTAGCTAAGAAAACAGCATAGTAATGCTTTTTTATACAATTCTAAATTATTTTCCAGATGGCTGAGTCAATGTATTTGTGTGCCTATCTTCCCACAAAATATTGGTTAAGTATTTTTACTATCTTTGTTGACTGAATTCACTTGCTTTTCAAATTAATGCACCAAGTACACATTATATGACTTTTGATTCAAATAATTTTTTGACTCATCTTGTTTTTTACTTGGACTATGGATTTCAGAAAAAATTACTGACTATTATCACTATCCTTTCATGTTATGATTAGTAAATTAAGAGTTAGCCCATGGAAAAATGAATGAGAAGTCGAGACTAGGATTATAATCCTGGTTCTGCCCCTAACTTACTATGTGAATTACCTCTTTGGACCTCAGTTTCCTCACTTGTAAAGTGAGAAAGTTGGAATAGATGATCTATAAGGTCCCTTTCAACTTCAATGAACTATGAAAACAGTTCATGTCTCTTCAGCTATTTTTTATCTTTAAACCTCTAAGAGATCTGTTCTGAATATGATAACCACTCGGCTGAAATTAATCTCTCAGCTAGATCAAAATTAATCATCCAAATGGTGTACGAAATTATTTCAAGGATGAGATCTGGTCTATGAGCTCTGCTATGAGGATACAGAGAAAAAAGTCACATTTCAGAGTTAGAGCCTTTTTTTGTAGCTTCCCAGTCTATCTTTCTGTGACCAGTGAAAGGACCCAATTTATACTGTCTTAGATGACACACATTATCCAAGTCCATATAAAGTAGCCTTTTGTGGGAACCATATGTACCCAGAAAGCATCTTTTTCTGAAATAGGTCCTGAAAACATCTCAATTATCAGTAAAATTACAGACATTCTCCATATCTTTAGGGAATATATAATGTATTCACAGACCAAGTGCTTTAGCAACAGAGATGATAATTATACAATGGGAGGGTCTATTTGTGTGGTGAGAGCCTCCAAAGGAAGGAATTGTGGGAGGAAATGAAGGATAGCCAAGAAAGAAAAGGCCTCAAACCAAATGATGTCATTCCTGTACGGTCTACCTCCCGTAGTAAAGGGCAGGCAGTTTACATCTACTGCCATCTAGTGGCAAACAGGAGGTAAATAATTTCCTCTTAAATTCCTTGCTGGCCCTCTAGCAACACTGTACCCTTTGACCCACTATGTAATTTATGGAACATTAAAACAGCCTAGTATCATGAGGAGTTAATATGTGGCAATCAAAAGGCATTAGAACTAGAGTTCTTCATTTCAAGCATTTTTATTCTCTGGACACCTAATGTCCAGAGTACTGATCTAGATGACCTTTGCTGTCTTCTGGCTATGACCAGCTACAGGCTGCATTCCTCCATCCCCCTCCATTGGCAGCCAACACAAATACTGACATTTCTGCCTTTGAGAATAGATTAAGCTCTTTCTTTCTCAGGGTCACAAGTGTCATTCAGAGTTCTATACAGCATGTCCCCTCCTCCCTCTACTATCTGCTGTGTCTCGGACCAAATTATGTTCAGTAGCAAGTTTAACAAAGAAAATAAGGAAGAGGGTGACCACAAAGCAAAGGAACTATATTCTATCTTTTTCATTTTTTAATGTGTTAGAGAAACCACAGAAGCAAAAATCAGGCAACCATGACTAGTGTTTCATTGATCTGCTCATGTTGATGTAAGAATTATAGTAAACACTGCAAAAAACCATCAATTATCATTTGCTTAGAGCATTTAGTTATTGCTAAAGGAATTTCCATGCAAAACATTATTGGCACCTCTTAACCCCTCCCTCTTCCAGTTGTCAGTGTTCTCTCTCTTCCTAAGATCTTACATTTGCTTTTTACCTTACATGTTGCATCTCCTATGAGAATCTAAGCTCCTTGAAGGGAGGACCTGCCACTTTTTTTAACTGGTATCCTTGATACTTTTCACTTTTCACAGAGTAAGAATGTAATAAATGTTTTCTAAATTAATTTAACTGAATTAATAAATATGTGTTGGTTTGAATTTCATGGGAAGATTATGTACATATTTTGTGTGAAGGGTCATTACTATAAAGTAAAAGGGATCTTTTGGGCTGCTGCAGCAAAGGAAGGATTGAATTCTTAATCCCTTTCCCTCTAGGCCCCATCTTTGTTTTTTTTTAATAAGTAAATTTATTTATTTTTAATTTTCAACATTCACACCATAAGTTTTAAATTTTCTCCCCCTCCTTCCCCTTCTTCCTCTCCTAGAGGACATGCAATCTGATATGGCTGGTTGGTTGTTGTCCATTCTCGAAGAGGACCAAAACAACATCACCATGATAAAGTGAAGTTTCAGTGTGGCCGACTAAGGCTGATTGGACCAATATGAGCTTAGAATGCTCTACCACAGGTTGGGCACTGAAAGTTCGTGTGAATATTTGGGGTGGTTACTACATTTCCTTTGTGCTGTTTCAATTCTGCTTTAATAGAGCACAGCACCCTTTCTGATGTGGTCACATCATGCTGAGTGGTCCTATGACGGTGTCTCCCATGTTACACAGTCAAATCTTATATGGGCTGTACACATACATTCCTATTAAACATATTCTCACATTAGTCATGTTGCATAGAATAGAACAAATGGGAGGAACCATGAGAAAGAAAAAAACAAAACAAAATAGTCAGCTCCAATCTGCATTCAGACTCCATATCTCTTTCTCTGGGTTTGGTTCAGCCCCTAACTTTGGAATGTGAGCTTTGCTAGTTTTTTTTTTTTTTCACCCATCAGCCTTCTCCTTTAACTAGGTGTTTCTTAATCTCTAACTGCCACCACCCCCTCAGGGTCTCTGTAAGCATGCAGAGTTTAGAACAGTGTGGGAAGGCCACATGACCAGGAGTTACTGCTTTCCCAGCTTTAAACAGAACCTAGTTCTGAGTTCACCTTTTGGCTAAGGAAAACCAGATTCATATTTTTACCCTCCTTTGGGAATTTTGAAATATCAATCAATATAATTTTCTTTCATTTAGTTCCAGAGTCTCAGGTGGAAAAAATCCAAATAACTTCCAATAGGGAGTCTATGTTCCCTGTTTCATTCCTTTTCTTAATGTACTATGCTGGTCACTTCATATCTATCTCTTACAAACCATTTCCAAAAACAAAACATATAATCAGAGATTGGTATGGTCACTCACTTTTTAAAATTTTATACTAGATTTCAATACCAACTGGTCAGAAATATAAATATGTAAATTTAAAAACAAGTAAACTTGTGATTAATACATGCTGTCCCAAGCAAAGGAGGGACCCCAAAATCACCACTGGACATCAGTTCTCCTGAATTGAAAGTTCTGAAATGACTGGTCTGCCTAGATGTACCTCAGCCTTAGGAAAGCAAGGAAAGTAACACTCTGATGATGTCCCAGACACCAGCATCACTACTCCCTGCTGTACTCATTCCAGACTCTATCTAAATTTACGTATAGAGCATTTCACTTCATTCTTGTGCCCTGATGCACATATCACCTCTTGAATGACTTCTCCTGGGTAAAGGGAAAGAACTTCTATCTCTCTAATGCAGAGTCCCTCTTTTCATTCAGTTGATCATAGCAAACTGAAGACTTCTGTCCTGACCACCATTACACTTACTATTATGTGTATGTCCTTAGCAAGGGACTGAAGGCGGAGGTTGGGGAGAGGTACACAGATAAGTTTTATTTTTATACATTCCCCTCATTCCCCAGTCACTTTCTTGTTAGACACTTTGCTGGATGAACGCAGAAAATTTAACTCTTTTATGTCCTGAAATCCTGGGGCCCCACTATCCTATTTTTTCTGGCCCACTATTTCAGACCATCTGTAGCCATGCTTTACTTTACTTCCTATTCTTTAACCATCTTCTCATCAACTGCTGTGCATGTACCTTCTTGCCCCACTCCCTTCCCTTCCTCTCTCCCTGATCTCGTATTGATCGATCAGCCATAGTGGGACACGCTGAAAATTCACTTTATCATAGTGATGTCATTTTGTTCCTCTTTGAAAACGAAGGACAACAACCAACCAGGAAAACATTCAACATAATTGATCATATTAAAAACAACAGCATCCCAAAATACATGATTGTTCCATTAGATGCAGAAAAGTCTTTGACAAAGTATTTTTTGTACTTTGCTTTGTACTTTTGTACTTTGTACCATTTATGCTAAAAAAAAAAAAAAAACAAAACAAAACAAAACCCTACAAAGTATAGGCATCCAGGTGCTTTTTTTAATATTGAAAAGTATCCATCCAAAACCAAATGCAAGTATCATATACAATGGTGATACATTAGAACCTTTCCCAACAAAATAGGAGTAAACAAGGATGCCAACTATCCCTCCCCCGTTATGTTATATAATTCTAGAAATGCTCACAATAGCAACAGACAACAGAAAGAAATCAAGGGCATAAAAACAGGTAAAAAGAAGATATAATTGCCCCTATTTGCTGATGGCATAATGCTATATTTGGAAAACCCTAGGGAATCAGCAAAGATACTAACTGAGACAACACCTTCAACAAAGTTGCAGGCTACAAAATAAACCCTCAAAAATCAATTGCATTTCTATATAACGATAAAAAAAATCCAAGAGGCAATGAGAGAAAGGGAAATAGCATTCCAAACAACTATAAAATGCATAAAGTATCTGGGGCTAAAGCTATCAAAGCATAGAAAACATTTTAATTGATTCAATTACAAAACATTCCTTAAAGAAATAACTTAAATAGCTGGAGGAATATTCAGTGCTCATGGCTAGACCATGCCAACATAATAAAATTGACAATACTACCAGAGTTAATTTATACTTTTAATGCTATACCAATTAAATTATCAAAGGAATTCTTTGTAGAAAAATGATGATATTTATTTGGAGAAACAAGAGAACTTATGAAAAGAGGAAGAAAAGAAGGAGTAACACTCAGTATTATTTGACATTTACCATGTCCAGCAAATGCCAACCCTTTTTTTTCCCAAAGAAACTGTTCATGACAGAGAATTTGTGGCTTCTGTGAAATATACAAGTCCTTGGCCTCTCTCACATTCCTTCTTCTTGGAACCATGCTTTCCCACATGCTTCTTCCTACCCCTGCCTTTCTCCACCTTTGCCTTGAACTTACTAGTTATCAGAATGTACATTGATTTTATTTAGAGGCTATTGTTAAAATTGTTCATAGAATTTTCTGCTACTTTATCCTTGGTAAATGACGTTGGTGTATAAGTTGCAATTATTTTCATGGTAGGTCTTTTTGCAACTATTTATCATCAGCATTGCAATACATGACAACCAAATATCCTATGACATAATTTGTCTTGTTGCCTCTAGAAGTACAGTAAAATCCCACAAGACCTGTACTTTCTTTTTCTCTCCAAAGAGTACTTGTGAGCCACCCTTCTCTAACTTCCTTCTTTCTTCTAGATTCACTAGAATATGAATGACATAATTGATATGATTCAGCTTTTCCAGTTGGACATTCCCTAATTGGTCAAGGAT
This sequence comes from Notamacropus eugenii, assembly GCF_028372415.1. NCBI lineage: Eukaryota > Metazoa > Chordata > Mammalia > Diprotodontia > Macropodidae > Notamacropus > Notamacropus eugenii. Next base: position 230,271,597 of record NC_092875.1, on the reverse strand, counting down.
AGACAAGGATCTTCCTTTTAGAGTACCAATAGTCAAATTAACATTTGTTGGCAGTATAAAAATTAAGTGATCCTTAGCTCCCTCTGTGTCATTCCCTCATTCTGCTGCCATCACTTCAGAAGCAGAGGGGGCTTCATTGATTTCAGGACCATTTTGCACTTTTTTTGTTTAATGGATTGCCATGTCCCACTCCCCCAAGTTTATCAACAGGTGGCCAGTGCACTGGTGATGGTTAGGTTGAGATTGAGAAAACAGATTCAATCAGTAACCAAGATCATGCTCCAGGAATTTCCAGCATGGTTGAACCTGTCAGAGTTTGTATTCCATTGGCATAGCCTTTAAGAACCTGAGGGAGTTCTACAAACCAATCAAATCACAGGTCTGGACCCTCACTCTTACCCTCAAAAAATCTATCATGAGTAATTCTCAGTGTAAAGAGCTTTACTGGTGAGCAATAAGTTGGCAATCTAGACATTTTCTCTGATTTCTCAAACCTACAGACGTTATGGACCAAAGATAAAGCAACTTCAGCTGTCTCCATGGTCTAGGACACCTAGAACCCAAAAGAAGGTTTAAAAAAATACCCCCAAGCCCAAGAACTACTGCTCACTGATCCTGAGCTCACTCATCCTCTCCTACCATTCACCCTACAGACAGCAAGTCATTTTTTTAAAAAATTATTTATTTTATTCTGAACTTAAGAAATAAAACAAGCATTTCTATAGCAGAGTAGAATTGGGGGAAAAGATGATTGCACATGAAACTACAAATCTATTACGTACAACTTGCTATTCCTTTTAAATATATAATAAAATTATTATGTAAATTTCTTTTTTCCCCTTTTTCTTTGCTTCCTGCCCACCCTAGAGATGGCAACCATTAGACACAAATGTGTGTATATATGTAAAATCATTCTATACCTGCTTTTGTTTATCTGTCTTTCTCTGGATGTAGGTAATATCTTCCTTCATAGGTCCTTTGTAGTTAATATGGGTATTTATAATAGTCAAAATTACTTAGTTACTCAAAGTTGTTCTTAAAATAATATTATTATTATTACTATTCTATGTTACTATGTTAATATTCCCTTGAATCTATTGTATCTATTCTATGTTACTCTGTTAACACTCTCTTGGATCTGCTCACTTCAGTTATTATATCATGAAAGTCCATATTTTTCTAAGGTTATTGAGCTCATCATTTCTTATAGCACAATAGTATTCAATGACAATCATAAACCACAACTTCTTCAGCCATTCCTCAATTGATGGGTATCCCTGAAATTTTCTTTGCCTCCACAAAAAGAGCTGCTATAAAGATTTTAGAACATATAAGTTGTTTTTCTTTTTTGCTAGTAGTGGTATCGGGTCAAAGGGTATGCATAGTTTTATAACTCTTTGGATATAATTCCAGATTGCTCTCCAGAATGGTTAGATCAGTTCACAGTTCCACCGACAGTGATTTGGTGTCCCACTTTTCTACATTTCATCCTACATTTGTTGCTTTCCCCTTTAATCATTTTAGCCAATCTGATAGGTGTTAATATCTCAAGGTTGTTTAGTTTTCATTTCCCTAATGAATAATGATTTAGAGCATTTTTTCATATGACTATAAATTATTTTAATTTCTTCATTGGAAAACTGCCTGTTTATATCCTTTGACTATTTATTAGTTGGGGAGCAGCAAATCTTTACTAGAAGATTCAAGGATATAACACAGGCTTACATCCTTTCCAGGTTCACAGAGCTCATACCTCTGGGCCTCAATAGTCAGTGTGGCCACAGCACTTCAGGGGCAAAAGCCTCCCAGGGATTGCAACCTAAAAGCTCTAGGGCTTCAAAGCTTTGAACTGCTGGTCCTGAGCAAAAGAACTGAGGAACAGAAGGAGTAGAACAGGTTGCCAGGATGGGACATCATGCATGTGAGGGGAAGGGAGAGCTGTTCAACATTCCATCAAGTTTGAGGGAAAGAATGCAGCACCCAGCTGGGACCAGTTCTGACCACCCAAAAGTAATTTAGGGCAGAGGCCTAGGCTGGTGAACTGTGCTTGGTATGGAAAGAGGCTGAAGCACTTTGAGATCTGTGTGTGTTTGTCCTTCATTGCCAAAGAAGACCATGCCATCAGAGAAATAATGACATGACTTTGTTTTTTTTGAGTGAGAGAGGGCTGTGCAGGTCACCAGCCTTACTTCTCCTCCAGAGCCATCTGAATCCAGTGACCAGATATTCATCAGGATGACTGGAGATGACCCAGGATGAGGCAATTGGGGTTAAGTGACTTGCCCAAGGTCACACAGTTAGTGAGTGTCAAGTGTCTGAGGTGAGATTTGAACTCAGGTCCTCCTGACTCCTGCACTGGTGCTCTACCCACTGTACCACCTAGCTGCCCCACTTTGAGATCTAGCCCTCAAGGAAACAACAGAGCAGAAGGAGTCATGAAGTGAGTAATAAGGAAACTAAGGAAGGAAAGGAAGACTGACTGTACCAAAGATTCCAGGAAGAAGTAATCTCAAAGACCTTGAACCTAAACAGATAAATCAAGAGAAAAATCAGTTACAACAAAAGGAAATATCCAGATCTGGTAAACAAGTTCAGGTATACATGAATAAATACTGGAAAAGAAGGAAAGTGATCTAACACTTAATGAGACCAAGGACTCTATGGAATTTGAGGAGACCATGGAACTACAATATACCATTCCTGAGTGGTTTAAGTGAGAGATTATAATTATGTGAGCAGAATTTATGGCCTGTACAGAAAAAATAACAGCAGAATTGAAAGACTTGAATTTGCGATTGCTAACTTCACCAAAGAAACAAAAGAGAACAAAAGACTGGGAATGCAAATGCACAGAAGTGAAGAAGAGGAGGAAAAAAAGAACACAAAAAAATGCTCACTATGCAAACAAAACATATTGATCTCGGAGACAGGATGTTTAGAGACAAACTAAGGGTCATAGATCTCCCAGAAAAGTATGATGGGACAAAAAAACTATACCACCACAATGAAGGAAATAATAGAAGAGAACTGCCCAGAACTTCTGAACAAATAAAATGAAATTCCAACTGAAAGAATTCGCAGATCACCTCTAAAAAATACAACCCAAGGCTACAAACTCAAAGACATATAGTGGTTAAATTGAACGATTCAATTCAGAAACAATAAGTTCTGCACATCATCAGGAGAAAGACCTACAAATAAAAAGGAAAGGACATTCCAATCACACAAGATTATTGCACACTCACTAGAAAAAGGAAGAGGCAATGGGATATGTTTCAAAGAGTATTAGAACTCAAAATGCAACCAAAAGTGACCTATCCCGAATGTGTAAGCTTAACCATACAGGACAAAATTTTTTAAAAGTTTGAAACATTTTTTGAAAGAAAACCAGAACTGGAGAGATCATTTGCTTCTCAAACACTCCAAACAACAGAAATGCAGAAGTAAACAGGTGCAGACAGAAATAGCAATAGAGGGATAATAGAAAGACCAGTAAGAGGCTTCCTTCTAAATGTACACAAAGAGAAAAGAATGATGACAAATCTGGCAGAGATAACAGTGAAGAGACAGACAAGAAGCATTATGAATAGATTCTGGCAAAACCATACATACAAGTAAAGTCTTCTTTTGTGGGACTACATTACAATATGGAAGGGTACATGAAAGTGGGGGTCAGGGTAGGGAAACAGCAGGAAAGAGAGGAGTAGCAAGGTGTCAGGTGAAATCAAAAGCTAGGAGTGAGGGGAAGGTTACCTCTGTGGTTTCATAAAGAGAAAAGTCTATTAAGGGTAAGGGTAAGGAAGAGGGGGGAAAGATTTTTAAAGCAAGAAGACAGAAGGAGCCCTTATTTTGGAGATGGAAGGGATTCCCCCTGATGAATGCTCCTATGGGTGAGGGGAGCTGAGGACCTTACACTGGATAAGGCCTGAGAGATTTTGTGCCTTAAAAGTCTACTTTTGTGAGGGAGGGGTGGAACACCTCGGGACAATTGGCACCTAGAGGAGTGGGAGATAATGGACGTAGGGAGGAGATTTCCAGGCAAATATAGAAGAAGGAAAAAAAGATCAACCAGCGAAGGTATACTTCAGGGCAGTGCTCTACCATTGGACAGTAACCTCTCTAACACCTTCCAGAACTGGCATTGTTCTGAGAGTGAGGCACAATGGAAAGGTGGATTCCATGGGGTAAGCCCTACAAAACAGTGGTAGCAAGTACCAGAGAGCAGGCTCGACAATGGATATCTTTGAAGTTTTGATTATATGAAGAATATGGAGAAAAGAGAGACCAGATGATTATAAGAGTCATGAATCAGAGAATAAAGGTCTAAAGTAAACAAAGAAAAGATGGATAATGAAAAAAGTGAAAGAAATCCTTTTTAGGAAGAGACACAAATAGATGTAATTTTAAAAGCTAATAAACAAGACTAGATGAAGGAGAGCAGAGGAAGGTAGAATCTATTTGATAAAGAGGAAAACAGAGTCGGGGAAAATGTATAAATAGATATAAGAAGGAAAGAAGAACTAATGAACAAAACCCTAAAGAGGAAGGGGTAACAAATGGGAAGAGAAGATTAGGAGTGAGGGAAAAAGAGCCAGTAGAAACAGGGCCATATTAAAAGATATTACAGGTGTTAAAGTAACAGAAGGAACATAATTCTGTATCGATATCAGAAGAGGGAAAAATCGTAACTTGGAAAAAAAAACTTTTTCGGGACAGATGGAAGAAAATATAAACCTAACTTGTAACTTTAAATGTAAATGGATTAGACAATCCAATATAATGAAAAAGATAGATCTAAAAAGAAAAAGAATTTTTAGTATGCACTGTGAGGTGATAAAAATGAAATGAAATACATGACCCCTTGAAGCTTACAGTCTAGTGGACAAGATGAAGCACACATATATCGAAAACACAAAGTAACATGCATATTAAAATAGTGTCAAGTAGGCAAATGTGTGTTCTGGAACTACAGTGTAAAAAAAAGAATTCTAACTAGAAGAATCTTCTAGAAAGTCTTAGTAAAAGTAAGACTTTTTGTCACTTTTAGGTGAAGAAAGTAAAATGTCACTATACAAGCATGAATGCTCAAACTAAGGACCAAGACACTACTCCTAAAATGATCAGCATAAGTAATTCTAGTTTTCCAGTGAAACTAGTAAAAATGTATTGCAGAAACAATCGCTTGGCTTTGTCCTTTGGCCTAGTTTGGAGGGGCAAAGGCAAATTTTGCACTGGAACAGGCCCACAAACACAGGGGTTTTGTGAGAGATTCCATTTTAATTCAACCAAGGGCCTCATTCTTGTTTATGTATTTAGAAAAAAACAAGAAGTGTAAGTCAACAACACCCTCCCACCATGGCAAGTGTCTAACTATATTATTATTAGAAGCAATTCATACAGATGGAAAGTACTGATGATAGGTCAAGTTCCAAATGGTTTTGAATTTCTTCCAGGTAGCCAAGGACCACTGCCAATTTTTTTTACCTGACTGGAACTATTTTGTTTTATTTAAAATTTTATTTTATTTATGTTTTGATACATTTTAAGTTCTAAACTGTCTCCCTCCCTCCTTCTCCATCCCACACTAAAGAAGGCCACCATTTGACATAGACATAGATAGATAGATATGTAAAACCATACTACGCACACTTCTATTTTTCAATTCTTTCTCTCACCTTCCTTTATAGTTGATTTGAGTATTTATAATGCTCAAAATAGCTTAGTCATTTACAGCTATTCTTCAATATTGAAGAATATTGCTCTTACTACGTACAATGTTCTCTTGGTTTTACTCATTTCTCTCTTTATTATTCCATGTAAGTCTTTCCATGTTTTTCTAAAAATCAACCTGTTCATCATTTCTTACAGCATAGTAGTGTTCTATTACAACCATATATCAAACCTTGTTCAGCCATTCCCCAATCGATGAGCATCTCCTTAGTTTTTGGTTCTTTGCCACCACAAAGAAAACTGCCATAAATATTTTAGAACATACAGGCTCTTTCCCTTTCTCCTTGATCACCTTGAGAAATAGACCTAGTAGTGATATTGCTGGGACAAAGAGTATAGGCATCTTAATAACTCGTTGAGCATGATTCTAGATTGCTTTCCAAAATGGTTGCATCAGTTCTCAGCTCTACCAACAGTGAATTAGTGTCCCAGTTTTCCATCCAACATTTGTCATTTTCCCCTTCTATCATTTTAGCCAATCTGATTGGTGTGAGATGATATCTCAAAGTTGCTTTAATTTGCATTTCTCTAATCAATAATGATTTAGAACATTTTTTCATATGACTATATATATAGTTTTGATTTCTTCATTGAAAACTGCCTGTTCATATAGTTTAACCTTGTATCAGTTGGGGGATGACGCAGTCTTATAAATTTGACAAAGTTCACTATATGTTTGAAATATGACACTTTTATCTGAGAAAACTGTCTATAAATTTCCACCCCCCCTAATTTTCTGCTTTCCTTCTAATCTTGAATACATTGCTTTTATATGTATAAAACTTTTTAAATTTAGTGTAATCAAAATTATCCTTTTTACACCTTACAATACACTCTATCTCTTATTTATTCATAAAAATATGTTCCATGTTCTTCTAATTTACTTATGATATGTCCCTTTATTTCTAGGTCATACATCTATTTTGACCTTATCAGTAAACAGTGTGAGAGATTAGTCTATACCCAATTTCTACCAAACTGCTTTCCAGTTTTTCCAGTACCAAATGGTGAATTCTTATCCTCAAAGTTTAAATCTTTACATTTGTCAAGCACCAAGTCACTATAATCATTTACTACTGTGTATTATACATCTGACCATTACCACCTTCAATTAAGAATCAGAAATAGACCCATTTTAAATTGTTCTTCCCCATTAGAAGCTGAGTTTAAAGAGAACTAGATTTGGTGTCAGGATTTAGGTTCAAATTCTGGCTGTGTGACCTTGGACAAATCTCTTAACCTCTCTGGGCTTGATTTTGCTTCTCTGTAGAACTAGATGATCTCTCTTCCATCTTTAACTCTATGATCCTATAAAGTTTAATCCCCTTAACCCATTTTGAAGATGAAACTGCAGTTAAATATAGTTAAATGATTTGTCACATAGGTAGGAAGTAGTAGAGCCAGGATTTCAATACAAGCCTCTGACTCCAAATCCAGTATACTTTCCACCATGCCATACTCCCTCTCTGTACTTGTCCTTGTCCTCAAAGAGCAAAACTAAGAACAATGGGTGGAAGTAAAAGGAGAAGGTTGAATTAGAAGTTCCCTGTCAACTCTAGCAATACAATCCTGTAAGCTGCAAAGTGGCAAATTTAAGCTTGTGTGGAAAAAGAAAATCTTCCTTAGAATTTGAGCTATCCACAAGGATGGACTTCCTTAGGAGAAAGCAAGGTCCCCCTCGCCAAAGGTCTTAAAACAAATGCTAGATGACCACTTTGGGAGGATGTTAGAGACATCAGGGATTCTTGTCAAGGAATGAGTTGGACGGAAGATTCAATATAGTATAAGGTAGATATTTCTTTGTCTAACAATACCCATCTCCCCCTGCCCTCCCACCTTTCAGAAAGACAACTTTTCTGAAAAGTAAAATCCTTAGTTAAGTAGTCTTCTGCTCATTGTTAACCCCTCCTTTGGGCCCTTGGCTTGGTAGATATTCGTCTCTGCTGATTAAAGGGAGCACATTTTCCCTAGAAAGACTAAATTACATAACCCTAGAGATATTGCATGGTTGGCATAAGCTATGATGGTCATTATGGTTCCTTCTAGTTGTTTACTCCAGCCTCACTGAGGTGGGTTTAGTTGAACTATATCAAGCCTTACTTAAAATCTTAATCTAAGTAACATAAGCATTGTATAAGCTTTTTTTTTTTTTAAGCGCTGGTTATTAACTATTTGCTGTCCTCTTTTTAAACTGGGGATGCAGGGGCTGTATTTTGTTTTTGTCTTTTTTTTAGTTCTGTCAGTTCTTTATTAATTTTTTTTCATTCTAAAGACTAGCACATTTACAGCATATATGGCTTAAATGATCTAAGAATATCTAAAACAGTAACCATAGATTTATAATATATTAATATTGTGCAAGAGAAATAAATGAAACATTTCAATGCAAAAAACTCGGCAAATCCAATTATGTGCGGACAAGCTATTATATCATACAATATTTTTACATTTATAAATGAAACAAAAGGCAGCTGTGCTGTGGATGCTTTCACAGAGCACACACATAGCATACTTGACTTGTTTTTGTCTCCTAAAGCCTCCCTTCCACTCCCCACTTGGGCATTTTGGACTCTGATCAACTAGCGGGTTTTTCTAGGACAGAGAGAAACCCAAATTACCTTCTTGTGTGCAGTACTAGGGAAATTTAAGCTGGAAAACCACACTGTCACTTTGCTGAGATTTTTCTGAGTATACTTTCCGTGTTGCCTTAATGTAGCAGTGAGACGTTTACACATTTGTTTCTTTGCACAGACATTTTGTCAAAATATTAAAATTCTGCTTTTTTATGGCACATTATTAGCAAGTAAACATTTATTGCAAGAAGTATTTGTTTTTTCACTTGTAAAAAATTGTTTCTACAACAAGAAGTCTGTTATATCTTAGATGACATTTCTGTCTTTTTATTTTCAGGTTAATAAAGACTTAAAAGAAAAAGGGAATGGATTGGACTAGACGACTTTTGAGGTCTTTTCTGAGATTCTGTAATTCTGTGATATCTACATCTTCCAACGTGTTTTATAAAGCTTAGCCCTCTTAATTATCACAACAATCACATTGGGTGGTACAGAGGAAAGCCAGGTGGGCCTGGAATCAGGAAGACCTGAGTTCAAATTCAGTCTCAGAAACTTACCAGTTATGTGACCCTGGACAAGTCTCTATTTGCCTCAGTTTCCTCATCTGCAAAATGGGGATAGTAACTGCACTTACCTCCCAAGGTTGTTGTGAGGATAAAATGAGATTCTAATTGCAAAGTGTTTAGCACAGAGTCTGGCATATAGTAGACACTACATAAATGTTAGATTTTTTTTTTTATTGCTATTACTATTTAGATATTGATTCAATGTTTCAAAAAGTCATGACCCTATATATGTGAGGATGTCCTCTACCCAAATGAGATGAGAAGACTAGACTAGTCCCCAGATAACACATAGACAGTCTGACACCAGGCCGGTGTTCAAAGCCTCTCCCCTGCTATATCGTAGTAGGACAGGACTTGCTAATACTTGAACTTTATTAGCCTAAACACCCTCACCACAATGGGGTATCAAAATAAGACCTTAGCGATGTAGGTATTATCAGTTAGATATTATTACCCCCATACCAGGGGCTGTAGTGGAATAGAGAGCTGGCCGGGGAATCGGAAAACCCTGGATGCAAGTCTGGTCTCTGCTACACAGTGACTATGTGAAGATAAGCAATCATTTAAGTTCTCAGTGTCCCCTGAAACTCCCTAAGACTAAAAGGTGCAGATCAATGCTTAAATAAACTGGCACTTCCTGATCTAAAATTCTATCTACCAATGAAAAGACAAATTGGGGGGAAAAGGAAAGATTACCCTTATTTTACAGATGAGGAAATTGAGGCATGGAAATATATGGTGACCGGGTCACCCAGCTAGTAAGTTATAAGAACCAGAATTTGGCTTTGCTCACTACCTACAGTGTCCTTCAATACCTATTCAATAGTATTGGTTAATCTGGAGTTTAGTTTGTCATGTAGTATATTTAGTGTATTTAGTTGCTCTCAAAAATAAAAATCTGTTCACATTCTAGAATGAAAGATCCCTTTGTTTTTCAGCAAATGTAAGAAAATAGTTTCTAAACTGAGAACTCCTTTCACAATTGTATCTTTGACCACACTAGCTTTTGGGTGACATTGCCCAATGGTATTCATAGTCTCGTTGCCATGGATTAGACTAAACAATCCAGTGTTTATGTGACTTCTATTGAAGGCAGTGCAAAGAGTAGTGACTCTGGAGAAGTCCTGGGTTCCAATCTACCTCTGACACTTATTGACTATATGAACCCAAGAGAATCACCTAACTCCTTTGGCCTCAGTTTCCTCATCTGTAAAATGAGAGAGTTGGACTAGATGGCCCCAGCTCTAAATTCATAATTCTATGACTTTAGTTCAATTCTGAGTCTATTTCTCTCATCATCTATAGTTATAGCTAATTTGTCATTGAAATTAAGATGGGAATCCTCAATTAAAGGATTATTTCTAATGTTCTAACACTTGGCATACTGTGTCTACCCAATTAATGCCAAAGCAGAACCTAAAAGGAAAAGAGCCATAGGACTCAAATTGCTATATTTTCTATTTCCTATTCTACCTACAGACCTATTCTCTCTGATTATACTCACTTTTACTGCAACTGCCTCAAAACCTTTTTTTTTTCTAAATATCATTACCTCTTCCCATCAGTATGCCTAGGGGAAGTATAGGGGAAAAAATGTCTTTGTCAGCAATACAAAGATGCTTAAAAAGTGCACATTCATCTTTGAGATTTGGAACAAGACAGGTTTGGTGTTGGGGAATAGGCAGGCGTGTATATTGGGCATCATTTCTAGAGCACAAAGAAGGCCTTTTTTGGATGAAATCAGTTCAGTGATGTCAGAACTTTCTCCATTAGAGCTTCATTTCTTTGCCTTAACACTTCTAATCCCCTTGCTAAAAATGTGCATATCCCAAGAGTGGTAACCCATTAAGCTGTAGCAGTCAAAGTGAATTACTTCATCAGATCCTTTCCTGGGAGGAGGTATTAATCGAGAGAAATGGAGAGAACAATGGGTACCACAACACAGAAAGAGAAAGTAAGTGAGAATAGTACACACATAGTACACAAAAAGGAAATAGAACTAGAAAGAAAGACTTTGCCTACCTCATAATTCTGGTAAGCCCAGCCCTGGTCATGACATTTTTTCTTTTACCATATCTTTATTTTATAAAATAAAATATAAAATATTTTACCATAATAATAAATTTGCATCTCTACAAGTTAAATGTATGGGAATTTGAAATGGGTTTTCTCTACCCTAACATTTGCACCAAATAGGAGTGAGTGGCTCAGCTCTTCATTGTCTTGTATAACTCAAACTGTCTCCTGAGTCAAGGTTTTGCAATTCAGTGTCTGACAGTAAACAATGTGCCAACCACCTCAACCCAACCAGATACAAAAGCCATAGGGTCATAGGTCTTCATCTCTTCTGTCAGCACTTAATAGTACAGTCAAGACTTTGGGGGGAGGTGGTTATGGGAGCACACGATTCTCCAAATCTTAAAAATATGCATTAGCAGAGGGTTTGTGTATATGGAGGATGGAAGGAATGACCAAAGCATGCCTATGCCTTCTCTGAAATGGTAAACAAGTGCCTGGATATTTTTTATTCATAGCAACTGTTTCTAGATAAATACAAATTATTCCCTTAATCTTTTCCTTCCTTTCCATTGTCATTGTCTCCTCTTTCATTTAAACATTCATTACCTCTCAAAGTCTCTAAATAATTTATGTTCACAATCTAGTCATCCAGTACATAGACTCCACATTCAGATATTATGGCTCTCCATTGCCTAGAGGGTAAAAAACCAGACTTCTTGGATGGAAATTCAAGGCCCTTAGACTGAGACATATATCTTCTGAACTATGTAAATTTGTTTTGTTTGACTATGCATATTTTTACAAGACTTATTTTTCTCCAACAGGGAGGGGAATAAAATTGAATTTCTGTTCATTTAAGGGTTTGTTTTGTTTTGTTTTGTTTTAGGAAGAAACTTAAGACTCTTTACAACCTGGTCTAACCTATTTTTCTAGATTTGTCTATCTCAAATAACATTTCTACTTATTCCCTGTACTCCAACAAAATCCAGCTCTATGATCCTAAGACTACTAAGAATTCCCTCAATATTCCCTGTAGTTGTCCACCTTTGTACCTTTGCCCTCGTTAGTTTTTTTGCCTAGAATGCCTTCCCTCATCTTATCTGTCAAAATCATATCTCTTCCATGAAGCTTTCTCTTAAGCAGTCTACTGGAAATTATTTTTCCTCTTAATTTCTATGACACTTTGTAATTACTGTATGTATTATGTACATACTTTTTTTTAGTTTTATGCCACCCTGACCTATCTCTCCCTCTAGTAAATTGCTTCAGAGCAGGAAGTATTTTCTCATTCATCTCTATGTCTCCCCAAGGGTCCTGGTACAGTGCCTTGCACATATAGCAGACACTCAAGTATCTGCCGAATAAAAGAAGAGATGGATGATATGTGAATGAGTTAGCTCTCCCCTACATAATATAGATTTAGCATGAAAGGAGTCTCAGGGGTCATCTACTTTAGCCCCTTCCTTTTATAGATGAAGAAGCTGACAAAGGGGTGAAGGAACTTGCCCATGACCATATGGTGCAGAACTAGGATTCCAACCCAGGCCCTCTAAGATTTCAAGCTTAGCCTGTCAAGCCACACGTGGAAACCCCTATTTACCCTCTGGCTTTTAAAGATAATAATAGTAGCTAGCATTTATATGATGCTTTTAAGTTTGCGAAGTGCTCAACATATGTTAACACATTTGTGTTTATTCTGTGATCTTTGAAGTTTTTTTCCTGTTAGTTTCTGTTCTTGTTATTCTGTTGTGTCTGACTCTTTTTGATCCCATGTGGGTTTTTTGGCAAAGATATAGGAGTGGTTTGCCATTTCCTTCTCCAGCTCATTTTACAGATGAGTAAACTGAGGCAAACAGGGTGAAATGACTTGCCCAGGGTCACACAGCTAGTACGTATATGAGACCAAATTTGAACTCAGGTTTTCCTGACTCCAGACCTGATGCTCTATGCTCTGTGCCACCTAGTTGCCTGTCAGCTAATTGTTTCTAGCCTATAGAACAACAAAAAAAAAAACCTTCAGTTAAGATCTCCAAAGCCTTTCAATTAATTGAAAAGTTGGTTTGAATAATTCAGTTTTTTGTATGTATTAGTATATTTAATCATCACTCTGAAACTTGAAATAATACTCCCAATCACTATAGAAACAGATGGAAGCTATGTAGGACTGTGGAACATTTTGTATGGTTTATGGGTCAACATGGTTTTTTAAAAAAAGAAAAGTCACCACCCAGTAACCAGTTTTATGGTAATGAGCCCCTCAAGTCTTAGCTAAGCTGGTCCTTGGATAGTAGACCGAAGGGTTCCTCCAGAGTGTGTGGTATACAAGGTTCTCTCCATAATACAATGGGGCTTTAGTGTCATATTTTTATGGAGCTCAATCATCACTGCTATCAACATAATGTGAATTAAGCCCCCTCCTATACCTAGCAGTGTGCTGGGTTTGAGAAAATATACTTCTTAGACCAACCCCATATGCCTCTTTCCCCAGAATTCTTTGCTTCTCTAGAAAGGACACTTTCTGAGATGTAGTCATGGGGTTTAGGTTCAATTCTAATGGCATTGTAGAATGAGCATGGGATGGGAGTTAAAAATCTAGGCTCTTGATCAGTCTTTTCAGTCGTGTCTGACTCTTTGTTCCCCCGTTTGGGTTTTCTTGGGGAAGGTACTGGAGTAGTTTGCCATTTCTTTCTCCAGCTCATTTTACAGATGAGGAAACTGAGGCAAGCTGGGTGAAGTGATTTGTCTCAGGGTCACATAGCTAATAGGTTGTCTGAAGCCAATTTGAACTCAGGAAGATCAGCCTCCTGACTCCAGACCTGGCGATCTATCCACTGCACCACTAACTATGGGAAAGCTGGTGGGATCATAGACCTAGAGCTGAAAGGGACCTGTAAGTGGTCTGTCATTTCTCAAATGAGTAACCTCAGATCCAGAAACATTAAGCATAATGTTCAAGGTCATGTGGCTAATGTTACACAGCAGGGACTGGGATTTGAGTCCTACACCTTAAGCTTGACTCTCTTCACTGCACAAGACTCCTCTGTTTCTTAGCCAGCTATAAGGAAGGCTGAGGCTAGGAGATTGGTGGAGCTCAGGAGTTCTGAGCTGCTGTCCAGTAAGCCAGCTACGAGTCCATATGAAAAGTGATGTTGATAAGAGGAGCCACGGGAAAGAGTGAGGACACTCCATTGCCTAAGGAGAGGGAAACCAGCCCAAGTTGGAAACAGAAAAGATCCGAACTTCCCATTCCAATCACTATTAGGATCAGGCCTACAAATAGCTCTTCGAAACTTCCAGTTCGGGTAAGATAGGGCACGATCTTTTTTTAAAAAAATATTTTTTAAAAGCTGTCATGGCCTTACTTTCTCCTCACAAAATAAGATCAGACTAGGTAAGCAGCACAGTACAGCAGAAGAAGCACTACCTCTGGCTTCAGAAAACCTAAGTTCAGCTCCTAAGTCAGCCTGAGTAACCTTGGCAAAGGCACCTTCCACCAAGTCAGCAAAACTACCGATTAAACTTTGCAACTTAAAGTGTTGCATTCTTTCTATGAATTTCTTTCATTCTCTGAACC